>NC_044311.2:35681568-35995730 GCF_007474595.2 Lynx canadensis | reverse complement strand
CTCATGGGGGAACAGAGATCAGAGAGGAGCCAGGTCTAGCAGCTAAGGGAGGAATGTATAGAATAGTTAGCATCTCTGACTTGTTTAAATTTAACAGTTGTATAGCCTTCCACCTCCAGCCCGGGTGAGAAAGTGGGGGAAGCAGAGGAGAGAGTGGCAGAGGAGAGAATGACGTTCCTGCAGCTCTGGATTCAGCAAGAGTTGGGGTTCTCCCTTTGCACAGGATGTTCAGAAGGAAAAGTAAAGAAAACCCCTTTGGGTAATAATGGGAATCCAAGAGAGCCCTGAGAAGTCAGCCCTTCCAGCAATGGCTCAGAACATATTGATCAATAAGCCTCTGAAAACCCTCAGCGAGTTTGTGGACACTACGTCTATAATAAGACACAAATGGAATGATCGCTTGTCATCAGATCTCACTGTCGGTTATGGATACAATCCGCTCACTAACATTTGACAACGCTAATCTGCACTTCACTAACCTCTCTTCCTCCCTTTTGTTCACTTCATTCTGGTCTCTTGCCAACTTCCTCTGTTTGGTCCCAGTTCTGCCTCCGAAACTCTGCAGACAGGCCTTTCTTCCCAGAGATAATAGCAGGCGCTGTTTGCTCACCTCCCTCTATAGATCACACACTTTACCTGTGCTGCATGGGTGTGGAGAGCAGAGAGTTCATTTAGGAGGTGGCTCCAGGGAGGAAGAAAGAAGACGTGTGGAGAGTGAGTCAGGGAAGGGGGAACGCCAGAACAATGGGGCAAAGTCAAGGTGGGTGCTGTGGCTGTGGGGGGCCTGCTTCCCTGGGACTTCTGATGAGAGTGCAGGTGGCTGCCCACCGGTGCTCCCTACCTTCAGGCCTGGCTGCGCCTGTGCCCTGGGGCCAGGGGTACTCCCGGGGCTGCCTGTGGACTGTGCTCCCGGGAGCCAAGAGGCTCCTCTTGCCTTGGAGCAAGCCCTCAGGCAGAAAACTGAAAGGCACGGTGGGGGCAGTGTAAGCTTGAGGGGGACCTTCCAGTGAAGCAAGTGACTGTGCCTCAGGGGCAGGACAGGTATTTTCTAGAGAATCTCATTTGTGTATCAGCTTTGTCAACTTTCAGCTTCCGGGTGAGCCTCTGTCAAGAGACGGAGGATTTTCCAGGTTTGCTTTAGCATTTCCAGAACAAAGCTTGGAGAACTCAGTGTTTCTTCCCTGAAGGCAGAGAAAGGTAGTTTCCACTTATAATGGCTGGGGAGGCAGCCGCCGGTACCTTAAGCTAGAGGGAGAATATGGTCTAGAGCAGGAGGAAAGGCTAAATCTGCTCCCTGGGGATCCTTCACAGGAGGCTGGCAGGAAGCGGGCCGGTGGGGAGTGAGGGGCAGGTGGTCAATGAGGGGCATCAGGACAGGACCTCTTCCTCGCTACCTCTCAGGGCCACACTTTCTGGGAGGATAGAGGCACCACACTCAGGGGGTGCTCTCTGGGTCTGCCTGGAGAGCTTGGCCCAGGGTCACCTCAATAAGCTGTGCGGAGGTGGGGGGGGGGGTGCTGCACCTATGAGCCTGGGAAGCTCTGGGCCTCCCCAAGGCTCACGAGAGATGTATCAGTTTCCCATTGCTGCTAGAACAAATTACCACCAACCTGGTAACTTAAAACAACATAAACTTATTATCTTACAGTTTTGGAGGTCAGAGATCTGAAAGGAGTTTCAGTGGGCTAAAATCAAGGTACTGGCCAGGCTGCATATATTTCTTCTGGAGACCTTAGTGCGAATCTGTTTCTTTCTCCCTCTTTTTTTTTTTTTTTTTTTTGAGCTCAGAGAGGCTGCCATATTCCTTGGCTCAAGGCCTCGCATCACTCTGATCTGTGCTTCCTTTGTCACTTCTTTGACTCTAACCTTCCTGCCTCCCTGTGTGATTGCATTAGATGCACCTGGACAATCCTTCTAGTTTAGGATCTTTAATCACATTTGTAGAGACTCTTGTCATGGGAGTTAACATACTCACAGGTTTGAGGGATTAGGGGGTGCATATCTTGGGAAGCCATTATTCTGTCTATCACAAGTGGTCAACAGGGGAGCCGAGGAGCCCAGCTGAGGTGTAGTGGCACGGGGTGGTCAGGGCCAGCAGTGCAGCAGGGACCCCGGTCAGCCTGAAGGGCTGCCAAGAAAGGGAGTTCTGGTGGAGGGAACAAGGCTCAGGCGATGGGCTAGAATGGTGGCTGCCTGCATGTCACACCCTCTGTAAAGAAAACTGAACACATGCACTAACTGTGTCAGAAGTCACCTTTCTTTTTTTTTTTTTAAATTTTTTTTTCAATGTTTTTTATTTATTTTGGGGACAGAGAGAGACAGAGCATGAACGGGGGAGGGGCAGAGAGAGAGGGAGACACAGAATCGGAAACAGGCTCCAGGCTCCGAGCCATCAGCCCAGAGCCCGACGCGGGGCTCGAACTCACGGACCGCGAGATCATGACCTGGCTGAAGTCGGACGCTTAACCGACTGCGCCACCCAGGCACTCCAGAAGTCACCTTTCCAGAGAGCAGACAAGCCAATCTCTGCACAGTCCTGAACCGAGAGGTCTGAGTGTCCGACGTGGGTCTGAGGACCCTGTTCTGCCATGACCATGAAGCCATGGAAGTCAGTTCTCCCCAGAGATCTATTAGATGGGAGGAGGCAGGGAGAGGGCCTCTGAGAGAAGGGCTTTGCCTGGGTCCTTAGGTATTAGAGAGAGAAAGAGAAGGGAGAGTAGTTGTGACCCTCCCCACATCCATATTTCATTCAGAACAACCCTGCAAAGTTGGCATCTTAGAAAAAGTCATTTGGGATTCTGCCTACAAGAGAGAAAAAAAAGAGGTTCTGGACATTCTTCCCACTCTGTTTAGGACACATGTTCCTAAAGGAATGTAGGTATCACTGGAGGCCAGTTTGGGGGTGGGCGCTGCATTAGAGAGAACATGGCTGATGCAGCCGAGAATCTGTCTTAGGTGGAGGAACCAGAGTGCTGACAAAGCCCCATTATTCTGCTCTTTAAGAGGACTGGTCTGGCCTGGACGAACCATTCTCCAATTAACTCCTTGGCACTTGGCTGTAATAATGATCGAACTAAGCCATTTGACTCCCGGTGTGGCTGGAGGAGCCGATGCGGGCAGCCTGACTGCCTCGTTCTGACATTCATCCTCAGTAGGAATGAAGGATTTATTCACTTGTAGCTTCCTGCTGGAGTTTCAGAATTCCATGCGAGTAGAAAGGATCTGACCAGCAGAAGCTTCAGCCCAAGACATTTGAGAGCATTCGGCTCCAATGCTGGCCCTGGCATCTGTTTCTGGAAAGACCTGGGCCTGTGCCTTACTGTCTCCTTTGTGTAGGTGGAAGCGAGACCACCACCACCGCCGCCACCACCAGGGGCCTGGGTCTAGGGCACCTGCCCCACTCACCCCTGCCCTTTCCCCTAGGTGTCGGAGGGTAGGCTCCCCTGCCCTCACCACTGGAAGCCCCGCGCTCTTCTTGGAGGGAGGGGCCGGTGCTAGGAGAGCAGGAGGGGCTTACAAAGAACAGGTGGGCCTCACTTAGGAAGACCCAAACGTCTCAAATAGATGTGCTATGGTGTGGTTTCCCTGCATGAGAATATTCTTTTGTTGGTCTCAAACCCGTGACCGGGGTATAAAAGGTACACTGCAGAACATTTGTGGGGTCTGATGATGAATGGTTTTAAGTGAGAAAATACTAAAAATTGGGAGATTTTACATAAAAATCGGATTCTAACTTCTGAACAGTCGGAAAGGCAGCACCAGGCCTAGATTCTTACATGGCCGGGAGCTGTGTGTGTGATGGCTGAATCTTCAGTGAGGCCCCACCTCCACCCAGCCAAGCATTTTCAGTCATTCTCCTCACCCCCAATTACGAGAGTTCAGGGCCTCTGCAGGAGAATGCTCTCTAGGGCCTGTACAGTGGGCAGGGCCGTGAGCTCCCTGAGGTCAGGGCTGTGTCCTCCTCTCTCTCTGGTGACTGTTACAAGTTCTGGCACAGGGACAGCAATGGCCAATGGGATGAATCTCAGTTCTGCGTCTTGTGTTCAGGGTGATTTTTCAGAGACGCATTTTTTTTTTCCCCCCTGTATGAGCTGGGGGCACCTGGCCTCTTGCTGGTCGATTGAGGCTGTCACTCAAGCTGTGTCTTCCAATAAATGGAACACGCTGTAAAACATCAGCAGGTTTTCCTCCAAGCACCAAGAAGTCCAAGGGGAAGATCATTAGAATTTGTGACAATGAGTCAACCACATCCAAATAATATTAGAGCCGGGAGGGGCTGCAAATGAATAAACCTTTCCTGTGTGAGCTGGCAGCTGGGCGTTCTCTGCTCTTGTCTGGGTTTGCACATGACTAGCTGCAGGCTTGAGGGATTTGCATTAGCAGATCGTAAGTAAAAATCCCATTAAAATGACATTCTCCTCATCGTTAGGATCCCTTTAGTGAGGCACACTGGATTGTCAGGGACATTTCCTGGAGCTACCTGATAATGGACTTACCTGGCAGTCTGTCCACCCTGGTGAAGGCTTTCTGAGGTGTGGGGCAAAGGGGCTGGGCTTCTGGAAACACACAGCTCCCCTGTGGTAACTGCCTCCCTCCCTGGGCATACTCCTGAAACGCTATGTGCATACCAGGCCCCAGTTTCAATGCCCATGAGCAACATCGGTCAAGTGCTTAATCTCCTGGCCTGGCTATGGAGGCTGGAGGGGGGAGACCCTGGTTCTAATGCAGCCCCCGTCGCTGGCCCTATTGAACGACCTGGCCTGAGCTATATCGACTTAAAGTTGATACATTTTATGAATGTCATACTAGCATTATTCACATTTACCCATCCCTAAATTCTACCTGAATAATAAAATTCTTGTAGCCCATTCTTTGAGGAATAAAGTACCAACTCAGTAACAGGATACAAAAAGCCTCTTGGGATTTGATTGACACCCGCTCCTCTAAACATGGGTCCTAATATCTGCCAAACTATTCCCCTCCCCCCCCATCCCTATGGCCTGCCACTCTGGAAGCCTACAGTCTCCTGAAGATGGACGTCCTGCTCATCTCCCTTCCATCTTGGCTGCCTGGCTCTACACCTCCAAGCCCTCCGCACTCCATTCAGATAACGTCCCCTCTCAGGGGCTCTTCCAGGCCCCTATTCCCAGGTCTACGTCAGGTGTCTCCAGAACGGGTTCCCGCAGACTCCCCCGACCTGGCCCCTGCCCTCTGCCCCAACATGTATTGCATAGGATTGTAAAACGTTTCTGTGCTAGTTTGCTCATGACAGTGGACCCTCCTAGAGAGCAGGGTCTTCTGTTCTAGCAGCTGATCCCTGGTACCCAGCACAGAGCCTGGCACATAGTTTGTGTTCAGAATAAACTGTTGAATAAAGAAAGAAATGAAGCCCCATTAGCCATGAGAACATTTATTGTGCTTCTGGGATCCCCAAGGTGGGCCAGGAATCTGAATACATATAATACAGTAGTAGACTGGCTTGAGCCCTTTCTGGTCCAAACCAGAAAGTTCTGCAATAATTACAGAGCCATTGGTGGCAAATCCATTTAAACCTTTGAAATTAGATATCAACATAAAAGTGGAACAACACTGAAATCCACAGAGTAAAAAATGGCAAAATTTTAGAATTTAAAATGCTCCATAAAGTGAATAAAAAGATCAGTTAATCATCAGGAGATTTAAAAAAAAATCCCTGGATTTGTCTTCTCTCTTTCCCTCTCTCCCTCCCTCGTGTCATCTCTCCCTTCTTTTGATCTTGACATCCCTTCGTTGTTATGCAAACATTTACTGGGCACCAATGGTGTGCTCAGGGCTATCTTAAGCACTGAGGAGCTGGAGAGAGTACCACACAGGACTGCCCTTGAGGAGCTCAGGGCAAAGTGAGCAGAAAGCAGGATAAATGGGTTACCAGGGTACAGTAAGCACTGCGATTGCATGCTGCATGGAATCTGGGGAGCACTGGGGAGAGGGAAACCCCTCGGGGTGGAGGGGGACCCAGGGTGGCTTCCTGGGGCAGGAGACGTAATCAAGTATGTACATTCTTAACACTAAGTGATTTACATCCAAGAAACTTCTGGTAAGATTCTGTCTACACAGAGAGCTGAATAAGGGAGAGAGGGGTCTGGGGCTTCATCTGTGTACCACTGGATTGCTACTATGAGTGTGGTTGAGGTTTCCTATATCCTACCCACTGTGGCTCCCTTCAAAGGGAGGGCAACAGTTCCGATGGGCTGGGGTTTGTGATAAATATTTTTAATGTTAATTTCTTTTTTTTTTAATGTTTATTTTTGAGACAGAGGGAGAGAGAGCACGAGTGGGGGAGGGGCAGAGAGAGAGGGAGACACAGAATCTGAAACAGGCTCCAGGCTCTGAGCTGTCAGCACAGAGCCCGATGCGGGGCTCGAACTCACGGACCGCGAGATCATGACCCGAGCCGAAGTTGGACGCTTAACCGACTGAGCCACCCAGGTGCCCCAATGTTAATTTCTTTAGTAAAGAATGCCATAAAAAATAAGAATGCTATGGACTGAATTGTGTCCCCCCAAAATTCATAGACTGAAGCACTGCCCCCTAGTGTGACTGTATTTAGAGACAGGGCCTTTAGCAGGTGGTCCAGGTTAAAGGAGTTCATAAGGGCGGGGCCTTAATCTCACAGGGCCTCATAAGAAGAGGAAAAGGTATCCCAGCGTGCGAGCTCTCTCGCATTCTCTCTCTCTGTCTGCCATGTGAGGACAAAGTGAGAAGGTGGCTGTCTACAGGCCGGGAAGAGGGCCGTCACTAGGGAGCTGAATCAGCTGGCACCTTGGTCTTGTACTTCCCAGTCTCCAGAACTGTGAGAAATAATTATCTGTTGTTCAAGGCCCTGGTCTGTGATACTTTGCAATGGCAGCCCCTTGACTGCCTTGACTAAGACAAGGAAGAAGACAAGGCTTAATCAAAGGGAAGGTTTGACGGTTTCAAGAGTTTCATCAAGACTATAAATATTTTGCATCTCAGGGATAATTCTGATCTCTAAATCAAAAATATTTAAAATTTGAAAATGAGAACATTTTAAATTAGCAAGCTCATCAAGGAAACAGCATAGTGTAATGCAAAGGGCAGGTCCAGGCCGTGGTTTGCTGTGTGACCCTGGGCAGGTCACGAGACCGTGGTCCCCTGCCTTATCTCATCCACCGGGCAGGCGAGAGTGAACTCAGAGGCAGCGTGCCTGGTGCAGAGCGGATGCTGGCGAATGAATGGTAGTAAACGGGATCAGAGTAATCTGGAAGGTTTTCCATGAACCTCAGTCCCTCCTTAAATTCACCCCTTTGGGAGCAGATTTCAGAATTCCTGGAGTCATTATTCTGTAGAACCACAATTCCTTCCTCGCCTATTTTTAATTCCAAACCCTGTGATTTCGTTTGCCTGTATCAGTACTTCTCAAACCCATCTGAGAAAACGCTGCAGGGCACCTGTAATTATCCTGGCCAATACAGCAATGTTCTTATTAAAACCCCTAACAATACGGAATTTATTTTAATTCATCTCAATTTGTATTAGGTATTTAAATATATCCCATATAAGCCATATGGCACTTTAGAAGGCAGCTGAGAGGTTGCCGGGAAATCAAATAAGCAACGTCAGGATTTCACAATTTCTGCAATACCCAGAATTCCTAATTCAGAGGAACATATACGAATCCAGATGCCATATTTGCAAAACCCTGGGATCCAGCAGGATGAGATTTACTGGGAATAGATTAGGCAGTTGCCACTGGGCTTCCTAAAACATCTTTCCATCAGCTTGGCGGCCTTGAACTTGTCCCGTTGCCTGGAGTTCCAGCACTGAAGGATTCCCTGAGGTTAATGAATCTATCTTTTAAAGAGCATATGTCTCTGCTTCTGTGTGGATGAAAGGGGGCAGCCACCATTCTCCTCTCAATATAAATGACTTCCTTCTGGACTGCTTCCCAGTAGCACTCTCTGAAACCAGCCCTACCTACCTGGGCCTGGGGGCTTACGTAGTACAGGGAGAGTGTCTGGTAGATGCCCGTGAGTAGGGAGAGGATTCTGGAACACTCATCCCTAGACAAGGTGAGGCAGGTAGCACACACCGTGGGTTTTAGGGGAAGGCAGAAGAATGAAGTTCCCAGAAGCACTCAGGATATGGGTGGGGTTCCAGACAGTACGACCGCAGAATGGGCATCATATCATCTGCTTCCTTTAGCAGGATCCATTCTACAATCCCCTTCCTGTTCTGCTGGCATTCTCCATCTTGATAGTTTAAAACCATTTTTGTTATTATTAAAAAAAATTATTTTATGTTTATTTTTGAGAGAGAGAGAGAGAGAGAAACAGAGCACGAGTGGGGAAGGGGCAGAAAGAGAGGGGGACACAGAATCCAAAGCAGGCTCCCGGCTCTGAGGTGTCAGCACAGAGCCTGATGCAGGGCTCGAACCCACGAACCACGAGATCACAACCTGAGCCGAAGTCGGATGCTTAACCAACTGAGCCACCCAGACGCTGCTAAAACCATTTGTAAAAATCCGCACGTGCCTTCCCCCCAGCCTCCTAACCCAGTTCAAGTCTAAGTGAAGGCTGGCTCCAGGCCTTCTGCCAGACTCTTCCTCAGGGACACAGCCACCCAGAGAAGTGACCGCCCCTTCTGCAATCTCAGCCCTGCACAGTCCTCGGAAACAGACACTTCAAAGCTTTTCACTCAAACGAGACACTTGATTTGTCATTGACAAGTATGACACAGTAGCCCTTGTGATCACAAGTCAGGAAGCTCTGGAGTGAGTCATAGGGTTTTGCACTTCAGAAAGGGACGTGCACTGCTCAGTGTGCTGTGTCACTGTTTACTTCAAGGTCCTCGGGTCCCTTGTTCTCAACCTGTGTCACCAAAAGCAAGGCTGCACTGTCACCCAAGGGAGATAACAGAGCATCAGAGAGGAGACATGGGCACTTGTGATAAAAAGATGTGTTAGCAGAGATCACAAACTGAGCTTGGAGATCAAGAGAACCAGCTTCCCAGGAGCTCAACGTGGAGCAAATGGACAAGATACACGTCGACGGGTCCGCTGACAGGTGCACGGTCCCGCGTGGGAAGTGTGGCCCTCCCACCCCCAGGTGGTCTTGAAGGCAGCAGTTTCTATCGTGACTTTAAGACGCTGTGTCTCCCTGAGCTGATTTTTCCCAAACTCAGCAAGTGAGCAGAACTTTGAGGGGCGTCGTGGCTGCTCTCGTCACTGGAGCACACCTACCGCCCCTCCCAATGGGTGAGCTGGGGTGAGGGGTGAGGGGAGCGCCCTACCTGGTCCAGCTTCCAGTGGAACTCTGCGGGGCGGAAGGTGTCGGCCTGGTCGAAGTCCTTGCGCAAGAGGAAGACCAGGCGGCAGTTGTGCACATACAGGGCATAGTGATGCCGGTTCATTTCTGAAAAGCAGAAAGCGATCGGAGTGGTTGCAGAATCGCTGCATCAGTCTCTGCCAGAGGGGTCTTCCCGCTACATCGCTTAGAGTGCCTCAAAGGGGAAAGGGGTGGGTGTTTCGGTTTCCCCATACACAATCGGATCTCATGAATGTTCTAGAACACACATAGTGGAGCTCACTGAAATGGAAAAGGAAGGTGCAAGAAAGTCCACAGCAAAACTTAGGCAGAGAAGCCATCTGGCCTTAGCAACCTGACTTATACCGAGATACTGCATCAGACACAGGATAAAAATTATATAGGCTAACGAGTTTCGTTTATTTTTTATACAAGTACTTCTGGGAGGGCTAAGGGGGCTCTCTGACAGTCACGTCAGCTACCCTGGGCTCCTTTAGCACAGCTGGTGTCTCCTAGAGTGCTGGACTTTTATTTCATTTCATCAGGCTTGACAATGGCGACCACAGATCATGTCTCCTTCTCTACCTCATGGTGTGCAGTTAGGGGAGCGGCTTCATTTCTGGTTGCTAGGAGGAGGGGGCAGATTGATTTTTCAGCGTTAGTCATAGTTCCATGTCTTTCCAAAGCTATGAATAAATACCTCTCTCCCCATACCCAGTGGATGGGATATTTTCCTCCACTGATATAAAAGACTTCCTTTTCTGCTTAGGAAATCTCACATCGTGGGTCCCAGCCATGATGTCCTGCAGCCACAAGATGACAGCCATTGGGAGGAGAGGAGCTGTTCTTTGACCAATACTCAAAGAGCTCACATGATATACATGTTAGCATACACAGAAATCTACTATGAGGCACATGATCCATAAATGACGCATGGATGAGCAGGTGACCAGGTGTCATAGGAAGAACACAGGCCCTAGAGTCAGATAGACTTTGGGTGGACTTGTATCCTCTAGATGGTTCTGGGAGAACTTTTTAGCTTCTCAGAGCCTCAGTTTCCTTACCTGTGTCATGACAGGGATGCTGGATTATCCTAATGCATCAGGAGAATAGGATAGTGAGATTGATTCTTGTACTTCCTCTACAAACCTCAACACCAATTCCACCTCTAGATATGGGCTCTGGGTGGTCCCCTTGCCACAGTCATTGGTTCGGGACCCAGGCCCAAGTCAGGCAACGCAGGCCATTCTCTCGGCCACAGGGCTTCTGTCAGGAAAGTGACTCAGTTCAAGCCCGGGATTCAGGAGCTTTTCTGAGTGGTTCTAAAAAAGAACTCTCCTTTTTTTTTTTTTTTTTTTTTTTTTAATTTTTTTTTCAACGTTTTTTATTTATTTTTGGGACAGAGAGAGACAGAGCATGAACGGGGGAGGGGCAGAGAGAGAGGGAGACACAGAATCAGAAACAGGCTCCAGGCTCTGAGCCATCAGCCCAGAGCCTGACGCGGGGCTCGAACTCACGGACCGCGAGATCGTGACCTGGCTGATGTCGGACGCTTAACCGACTGCGCCACCCAGGCGCCCCAGAACTCTCCTTTTTTAAAAATCTTTTTCTTTTGAGTTTTATTTATTTAATTTTGAGAGAGAGAAGCAGAGAGAAAGAGAGAGAGAGAGAGAGAGAACACGGGAGGAGCAGAGAGAGAGAGAGAGAGAGAGAGAGAATCCCAAGCAGGTTCCATGCTTAGCACAGATCCCAACACAGGGCTTGAGATCATGAACTGAGCCGAAATTAAGAGTTGGATGCTTAACCAACTGAGCCACCTAGGCGCCCCAAAAAGAACTCTCTTTTATCAGAAAGCAAATAGAAGAGACACTCTCTCTCTAAAAGTTGTCTACATTAGTGGGAGGCATGGAGCTGCTTCAGCCATGTTTGCTAACATGAAATTGTACACACATGGGGCAGATCTGAGAAACTGCAGCAGAAAGGGCCAAGCCCTTGATCGCACTTTGCCTGAAGCTGTCATAGCTCTGGACATTTTCAATTAAAAGAACTCTATGTTCCCTTTATTATTTAATTTTTTGTTTATTTGATATCAGTTTGGTCCATATTTCCTATTTCTTATAACTGAAACCATCTTTAAAATTTTTTTTTAATGTTTATTTTTGAGAGACAGAGAAAGATGGAGCACGAGCTGGGGAGGGGCAGAGAGAGAGGGAGACACAGAATTCGAAGCAGGCTCCAGGCTCTGAGCTATCAGCACTGAGCCCAACCCGGGGCTTGACCTCATGAACCATGAAATCATGACCTGAGCCGAAGTTGGAAGCATATCTGACTGAGCCCCGCAGACACCCCGAAAGCATCTTAGTTGACAGAATGAGGAAGTATGTGCAAAGCAGTTGCCAGTGTTGTAGGTTTGGCCTAGGCCAAGGTCCAGGTGACCAAGTAATTTCTGTTATCTGTTGTCTACTGTCAGAAAAATAGAGAAAGAAGGACTTTTCTCATTTAATATTATTTGGAGCCAGGAAAAGTTGTGGGTGAGGAAGGGAACAAGAAGAATGAATGGAGGTCTGGAGCATTTTCTAGCCTAGGAAATTTCTTCCTCCTTCTCCCTCTGTTAGCCTGGGTTCCTGGAGTCAGTATCCCTACCAAGGTCACTGGTTTATTCAGTGGGCTAGGGATATGGCACACTCAGAAATCGACTCCATTTCTTTTCATGACCCCTGGTCATTGTTGCAGCTAAATGTCTAACAAAAAGAAGCCAGTTAACTGAAGTAATAGGGGCGCCTGTGTGGCTCGGTCAGTTAAGCATCTGACTCTTGGTTTCAGCTCAGGTCATGACCTCACAGTTTGTGATATCACAGCCCTGTGTTATTCTCTATGCTGACAGTGTGGAGCCTGCTTGGGATTCTCTCTCTCCCTCTGTCTCTCAAAATAAATAAATAAACATTAAAAAAATGAAATACTAAAGCCCCCTGACAGAATTTTGGATTGTTATGTAATTCATATCTTTAAGGAATATTTTATCACAAAGAGAAATGATCTGGATGTAATGTTACATTAAAAAAAAACAAAACAAAACAGAGAACATGACAGTATCACATGTATTATAAAAATAGATGGAAAATTATAAGGACATCTTACATATACATAGAAATAAAAATAAGATTTTATTTGGTAATGACATATGCCAAATATAATCAGAAGATATCTCTAAGTATTAGGGTTTTAGGGGATTTGTGCATTCCTCTTTATACTTTTCTGTGTTTTTTTCAGGTTTTCTGATATAAACATGCCTTGAAAAAAATGTTTCTGATATATAAAAGCCTAATAAGGCTTTAGTCTATTCCTGAAAAAAAAATTTTTTTTTTTTAGGGCAAGAAGGTATTTATAGATTATTTATTTTTTAAGTCAAAGAACTTAGAGAAAACCTTCCCTAGCTTCTCTGTGCCAGGGTTGAGCCGCTTGCAAAGTGTTGTTGCATATGCTTGGCCAAAGCACGGGAGCACCAGGTCTCGCTGACTTGAGGGTGTTGACGTGCCGTGGGGTGGACTGGTGTGACGAGAGTGAAGTGTCATTATTTAAGGTGGCATGTTCAGCCATGGCTGTACAAAGGAATCCGCTAGAAAGTCTGACTTACTGTGCCGGGGTGGGGCCCTGGCATCTGTGCACTTTCACAAGCATCCGGGTTAGGTTATTTTCCTGTGTAGCCGTTGAGAACCACTGGACCCAGAGCCTGCGTGTGGAACTTGGGCCCGGGGGGCCCGGTCTGATCCCGTTTCTCTGGGTAACCGGCGGTGCTACCCTGGGCCAGTTGCTCAACCTTTGATATTTCAATTTCTTCCTCTGTAAGCAGGAACACTGACATCTGTCTGACCTGCCTCCTGGGGGTATTTGATACATTTCAGAAAGGATTATATGTGTGTGGCCGCTAACCCCAGCCGGGGCGGGGCCGCTTTGCACTGGTACCTACAGCCCTGTCCTGTTGTCTTATTGATACGGGTTCCTGGGTTGTGACGGGAGCGCCCTGCCAGGCACTGCACGGACCACACCGCAGGCTGATTCCTGGGGTTGTGGGCTGAGCTCTGAACCTGGCCCCAAACCTCAGTGTGACCTCATGCATGTCTACAGAGTCCTTCTGGCACGAAAGTCCCAGAAAAACTGACCCTTGGCACAACCAATCTGACACAGACTTACTTTAGGACTAGGAAAAGCCAGACAACTCTGTTTCAGTTTCTGCATCTGGAAAGTACGCTAACATGTAATATAAAGAGTGACTGAAACAGAAAACGTGGAGTGCTGGTGGAGTGCCTGGGTGGCTCAGTTGGTTGAACAACTGACTTCGGCTCAGGTCTTGACCTCGCGGTCTGTGAGTTCGAGCCCTGCGCCAGTTTCTGGCTGACAACTCAGAGCCTGGAGCCTGCTTCAGACTCTGGGTCTCCCCCTCTCTCTCTGCCCCTCCCCCACTCATGCTCTGTCTTTCTCTCTCTAAAATAAATAAAAACATTAAAAAAAAGATAAAGTTGTAAAATTTGCATAAGATACCCAAAAAGTGTGTGTGCCTGCCTGCATGTGCATGGGTTTGTGTGTGTGTGTGTGTGTGTGTGTGTGTGTGTGTGTGTGTATGTGTGTACCTGTGGGGTGTGGTGACAAGTGCACAGGACTGGAGTCAGCTGGATCTGAGCTTACATTCCAGTTCTGATACTCACTGGCTATATACTTGGGAAAGTTATTAACCTCTCAAGGATGTTTCCTTATCCTCAAGATGGAAAACACAATAATGCTTTCATAAACTTGTTTGTAGAGATGTAAGAGACTATCTTGAACAGTAACATCTAATACAGATTGAATTTCCTATGTGCCAGGTACTGTTCTAAAGCACTATATGTACATTAAGTCATTTAATCCTGATAAAAATCCTATGAGTAGATAACACTATAATACCATTTTATAGAAAGGGAAAGTGAGGCACAGAGAGGTTAAACAACTTGCTGAAGGTCATATGGCCAATAAGGGGTGGAATGCTTTTAACCACTAAGCTGTGAACTGCCTTGTGCAGGCTTAATGTGGGGAAAACGCCTTGCCAAAGTCAGCTACCATTCGGTGACTTTGAAAATGAGCACGACCCTTTCACTGAAAATAAACCTTTGGAAGTCTTACTGTCTATAACATAGTGAAGGTGAAGCTGCCTTGCTTGAAGTAAGGATGCGGTGTCCCCCACCAGCTACCCCCACCCCCTTCATGTGTAGCAGCCCTAAGTTACTTCTGGGGAGGCTGGAGTTCTGAAGAACCCAGTTTGAAAACTACCAGTCTCAGCTTTTGCCTTGTGTCTGTGCCTCTACTCTTCCCCCTTTGCTGGTCCTGCTCTACCCCAAGCCCAGAAAATCAGCAGCCAGAAAACCAGAGACAAGAATATTTTCCCAGGCCCCCATCATGCTCTTGCTTTCCTCCCACATCCTCTGTGGCTGCGTCTGTGCCTAACCAGCTGGGATATAAGGGGCAGCCACCGGCAGGGGTGGACTCCAGACTCACCAGTCTTATCCGAGTTGCAGAGAATGGTTTCCTTCTCGGCTCTCACACCGGGGCTGGGGCCATGTTTCATCCACATGGTGATGGTGAACTGGTCTGTCAGGTTCTTGGGCACAATCCCATCAGGGATCTTGGCCCCTTGCCTGCCATCGAACTTGAAGATCATCTCACTGCTGTCCACCAGCAGTCCTGCTGTCCAGTTGGTGGCCGCGGTGGGGGATGGCAAGAGGTCGATGATGCCAGAGGAGGCTCCTGCAGTGCACGGGGGACAGAAAGAACAAAGGGTTATTCCTCACGGGCTGGGTGTCCTCACCTTCTATTTTCTGCTCCTGGGTCAGGATGAACTACTCAGTGTATCTACTTAGAGATCTAAGCCAACCTGGAGCTGGGTGAGTCAGGAAAAGAAAGGCCAAAGGCCACACCTGCCCCCCCCCCCTCCCCGAGTTTCTTATGGTCTGCAGAGGTGAAAGCATCAGTAACATGCAGACAAAAATGTTATATGTGACAAGATAAGGTGCAATGAGCTATATTATATAAGGAAAACGGTGCTGGAATTTAGGGAAATGAGAATGGTGGGCTTTCATAAGCAGAGAAGTTCCCAGAGAAGGCCAGAGTTTGATGTGGACCAATGAATTCATCCATCCATTAACCCATGAGCTATTTATTGAGCCCTGACCATGTGCCAAGACCCCTGCTAGGCACTGGTGATGTAAAGGTGAATCAGCACAGCCTCTGACCTGGGGCAGCTCAGAGCCAACAAGTGGACACACAGCTGTGACACAGTGTGATCAGGGCTGTGATTGGGGAAAGTTCTAGGTCCCGATGCCATAAGGAGTGTGAGCCACTTTGTACCCACCACACTTTTTTTTTTTTTTTTTACAACCATTATGTTTAGGCCAAACGGTACAGTGGTCGAGAACACAGGTTCAGAAGTTAGCAAACTTGAATTTGATGCCTTGTAACATGACTTGCTGACCTTGGCACTGTGAGCACGTCCCTTAGCCTTTCTGCCTGTCCAGCTCCTGCTGTGACATCTCCCTTCCCAGTGGTTGTGAGGACTGAATGGGAGCCTGCATTAGAGCCTGAAGCAGCATGCTGGCCACGCGGTGAGCGCTCACTCCATGTTACCTGTGACTTTATCCTTACTATTGTAACTATTTTTATTTCTGCTACTGTTATGATTCCAGGGTAATGCACGAAGACTAAGCCTGAAGCAGTGGGAGTGTCCCAGGTAGATTTATGTCTTAGGGAATTCACACCAACAGCTTTGTGGAGGGCGGAGCTGAGGGGGGCAGGGGTGGCCAGCCTGGCAGAGAAGACTGGATGCCTCAGGTGGGAGAACCCTTGGGTGTCCACCGGCTTCCCATTGAAGCTCAAAAGTTGCCAGCAGAGCTCTCTGCATCTTTATGTCCCACACAGGAGCAGGGCTCAGCTCTTTAGGGAAGGATAAGGATCGGGGGCTTCCTGATACTGTCAGGGAATAAGGTGTGCATGGTGCAGGAAGCCAGTGCTCTCCCAGGATGGCTCCAACCAGTCAGTCGTAAAAGCTGACGGGCTTAATGGACAGTGGTTGCGTGCATTACCGGATCTTTGTCAGAGGTCACTGGACATCTGAATTCTGTATATCAGAATCTCGTCTCACCTAGGGATTGGGTTCCAAAGTCAGCTACCACCAACATCTCCTATAGTTAAAATGACCTTTGAGAACCTTTCAGGAAGGTGCCATATTAGAAACCAATATACTTCTTGGGAAAGGTTCAAGCAGTCAGTTTCCCCTCTAGCCTTAGAACAGATGATCAAGTCTAGAGTTGAGCACCTGTTGGTTTGCAACTGAAAGTTATGCTATGTGAAAAATAGGTATCCTTAGAGCCAGATGCTTTGTTTAGGGTGACAGACTCACCCTAGGAGAGGCCTCCAGGAGCCACAGAGTCTGAGAGGGTGGGAGATTCCTGTCTGCCAATCCATGATCACCCTGCGGCTTATGCTTATCAAGGGGAAAGTGTGGGCAGTATTGACTGCATTATTTACATGTGTATTTCCTAGGGTTTTGGGGTTGGTACCATGCCTGATACACAGTGCCATTAATAGACACTCATTTAATGTTTATAACTGCCCTTCTTCCCACCCAGTGCTTCCATGAGATACTTCTGGCCATCTATCCAATGCCCAGGTAAGCCTGCCCATTCAGCCTTATGTCTGTCCCCACACCTCTCATCAATATTTACTTGTTCTTTTTAAAAAACAATTTTTTTAAACATTTATTTATTTTTGAGAGACAGAGACAGAGCGTGAGCCGGGGAGGGGCAGAGAGAGAGAAGGAGACACAGAATCTGAAGCAGGCTGCAGGCTCTGAGCAAGCTGTCATCACAGAGCTTGATGCGGGGCTCGAACCCACAAACTGTAAGATCATGACCTGAGCCGAAGTCGGATGCTCAACCGACTGAGCCACCCAGGAGCCCCAATATTTCCTTGTTCTTATCTAATGTCCCTGAAGCCTTGTCTGGTATGCATTTTAT
This sequence comes from Lynx canadensis, assembly GCF_007474595.2. Lineage (NCBI taxonomy): Eukaryota > Metazoa > Chordata > Mammalia > Carnivora > Felidae > Lynx > Lynx canadensis. The sequence continues at coordinate 35,978,386 of NC_044311.2, read as the reverse complement.
TTCTCTGCTAAGTTGATTCACAGTAATATTTTAATGCCTAACAAAGCCTTAAGGGTTATCAGCCTCCAAAGGTATCGGAAAGAAATCTATATGGGTGGTAGCAGGCAGAGATTTGAGGGTGGTTGGGGAGTGGGAGATACGCGGTCTTTTGGAGCAATTTCATTTTCTTAGAACCCTCAGAATAATGCGACATGGCAACTGCTTCTTGGACCCACAGGTGAGTTGGCTCTGAGACCAGGATTTGTCCAGTGTGGAGACGGCCCCGTGACGGGGCACTCTCAGAGATTGTGTCAGTTCTCAAAATTCCAGGTGGCCAGAGAGATGCAGGCTGAGTGCTCTGGGCTCCTAGACTTCCAGCTCAGGCCAGTGAATCCAGTGCAGTCTAGCAGAACCAGTGCGAACATGTGTGCCTGGTAGCTGCCAATGCCAGCTTTGCACCATACCACTATTATTTATTTTCCTAAGGACTGGTTTGGGGCACTGAGCACCAGACCTGAATTAAGTACTACAATGCTTTTGCTTAATCATTCATCTGCATGGCGAATACTATTATGATTCCAGTCTACAGGTAAGAACCTGAGGCTCAGTAAGCCCAGGATCACAACCAGCTACTGAGTGGGCCCATCACCAGGGCTTTGCAGCTCCAAAGCCCAGGCTCCCCACTGCACCGCCTCAATGAACCAGGAGGGAGATCTTGTAACCTGTGCTACATTTTATAAACAGAAATCAAAGCCCAGAGAAGGCAAGTGACTTGACCAAGGTCACAGAGCCACACAGCTAGCTAGAGGCAGGCCCAGCTAATGTTCATTCTACCATGCAGCATGGTGTCTTGCCAAGCGCACAGCATAGGCCCCTGGGATCCCACCCTCCTACACAGGTGGCTGTCCACAGACAGTCATGGTGAAGACAGCATGTGCCCTGGTAAGGCCATTGATGTAGGCTTCCCTGATTCCATGGCAAGGGGAGCGGCGGGGCCACCCTGCCTAACCCACAGATGTTGCCTACCAGAAAGCATCAAGCTGTAAGTAACCAGATGGTGCAGACTTCACCAAACTCAACAGCTTGTATTTCATTTCTCAGCGCACTTAAACAAACTAAGAGAGACTTACTTTCTCCCAAAGTTCCTCTCTCTCTCTCTCTCCTCTCCTCAAGGGATCTCAGGGAAAGCTGTGGGTAAACAGGACGCGTCACTTGCAAAGATGGTGCCGCATCATCTGGAATCAGGGTGTATTTAAGGAGCTCTTTGGGAATCCTCTGTGAAGGTCCCTGGGACCCACCCGGCTGCTTAGAGTCCACACTGTTTCGGTGCACAGCAGTTGCAGGTTAAGCGTGGCGGACTTGGAACCAGAGTTGAGGTGTGAGTCAAGGTCCCCGAGGCGTAGAATGGGGAAGCCTCTCTGAGCCAGCAATTAGATAAAGATGTATGAATGAGATAGATTTCAGGACACACTGTGCTGTGAAAGCAAAAATGGAGCCCAGGGGCCCTGAACTTCTTAATTGCAGGGTTTGCATTCTGCTCTGAATGACTTTGGTGAGGGCAGAGTGTTCTTAGCACCTCAAGCTGGGCCTGTGGCAATGGTAATTGACATGGAGCCTCAGGTCATGCCTCCTCGGGGTCTGCCACAGGGCAGGAATAAGTGGAGGGTCTCAGGGTCGAGGAATCATTGTAATCAAAGACACAGGCCTCATTCTGGGGCACCTGGGTGGCTCAGTCAGTTCAGTGTCCGACTCTTGATTTCGGTTCAGGTCATGATCTCATGGTTCATGGGTTTGAGTCCCACATCAGGCTCTGTGCTGGCAGTGTAGAGCCTGCTTGGGATTCTCTCTCTCCCTCTCTCTCCCTCTCTCTCTCTGTCCCTCCCCCACTCATTCTCTCTCAAAATAAATCAACTTTTTTTTTTTTTTTAAAGACGCAGGCCTCATTCTGTGGCGTGCTCTTCCAATTGCAATATCAACTCCATACTATTTCAATAAATATTCATGTAATGTCTAGGTTACACCAGGCGCTGTGACAAGAAGCCAGGAACGAACCAAACAGAAGTTGGCCCTACCTTTTGGGACCCAGTAGAAGATCTTTTACCATTGGTGGGTAGAACAGGTCAGTGGCAGAGTCTCAGGGGAGGACAGGGAAGCCCTCTTGGCAAATGCTATACTAGGACTGTGTGGTGGTCGAATGCACCCTGTTCCCAACATGCTTCTCTGCCCCACTGATGTCACAGAGCCATGTGACCTGTTCTGACCAACAACATGTGAGTGCAAGTGATGTGTCCTCTCAGGGCAGAAGCCTTAAGAGACAGTTCATGGCTCTCCACATCTTTTCCGTGCGTCATGAGATCAACAGTGCTCTAGATAAAGGCTACCTGTTAGCCTAGATCCCAGTGGGAGGCCGTGTGGAAGAGAGCCACAGTCAACCCAAGAAGAACATGTGGTAGAGATGATAAATAAACCTTCGTAATAAAATAATAATATGCCAATAATAAACACCAATAAAATAACAATAGCCAATATGATTTTAGAGTCACTGGTCTATGCAGTCGCTGCTGCATAACCTGCGATCCTGATTGTGACCGACATCAGAGCCTACGATTCCCAGTTCTTCTTCCGGAGGCCTTCGACACGGACATGTTGGGAGGACTTTCTGATGTCCTTTCAGGAGCTCACACGCTGTTGTCCCTACTCAGAGTGTCATTCCACCTTTGGAATCCCAGACAAGAAGGGTTCCTGCAAGGCCTTGCCATTGGGAACTTGGATCTCCAGGTGAAGCAAACTGGGCCCTGGAAGAGGGGTGGTCAGCCAGGCTCCTGAAGCAGGGCCATAGAGACTCAGTTGCTGACCAGCTTGTGCAAGGCCACTACAGGTAAAATCCTTACGCCCAACATGGGAGGGCTACTGTAAGACAGCTGTTTATTTTTTTATTTTTTTTAAATTTTTTTTTTTCCAAAGTTTGTTTATTTTTGGGACAGAGAGAGACAGAGCATGAACGGGGGAGGGGCAGAGAGAGAGGGAGACACAGAATCGGAAACAGGCTCCAGGCTCTGAGCCATCAGCCCAGAGCCCGACGCGGGGCTCGAACTCACGGACCGTGAGATCGTGACCTGGCTGAAGTTGGACGCTTAACCGACTGCGCCACCCAGGCGCCCCAAGACAGCTGTTTAAATGATGCCAAAGAAATCAGCATATCCACGGAGAAGCTCCCCACTCACTATCCTCTATGAGTCAGCCCTTTGCCCTTTAATCTGATTTCCAGTAGGTGTGTACCGATTTTCCTTTAAGCAGTAGGCCCACTGCTGCTCTCTGAGAATGGAAGTACTGGCTACATCTAGGGTTCTGACACTCACCCCCTAGAAGCTCAGCCTTTTAAAGTCATCTTGGAGAAACTGACAATAGCTTCCTGTAGCTGGGCTATTCTTGGGGTACAAAAGCCTCTGACCATGATTATGAATGAGAGCAGCTCTGTTAAGCTTCATGGTATAGTAGAAGATGATCTTAACTTTTTCTTTTCCAAGAAAATGTTTTTTAATGTTTATTTCTGAAGGAAATAGAGACAGAGTGTGAATGGAGGAGGGGCAAGAAAGAGGGAGACACAGAATCCGAAGCAGGTTCCAGGCTCTGAGTTGTTAGCACAGAGCCCGACGTGTGGCTTAAACTCACAAGCTGTGAGATCATGACCTGAGCCTAAGTCGGACTTTTACCGACTGAGCCACCCAGGAGCCTCTTAACTTTTTTTTTTTTTTAACATGTCTCCCCCAGAAGACTGAATTGTTAAGCGGTCTTATTAACTTCTATATAACATCAAGAGTTGCAGCATTTGGACACTCAACAAATATTTGTTAAATTAAAACACGAATGAAGGAATGAAAGAATGAATGAGCGAATCAGCTATGAAAATCTCCTGGGCTCTCAAATGAATAAGCCCTGAGAACAACTTAATGTCTGGTGATCTGAAGTGCTCTGACAGATCACCACTTGATTTAATAGGATGCTCTCATCCTGTGGCCTTTCCTGCAACAGAGCCTCTCCTCAAAGTTCTTGACTTGAGAGACAAAGCAGCTGACCCAGGTGACATATGTGGAGGTGTGGGCCAGCTGCCAGGAGCCTCGTGATCCTGAGGAGGACTAGCCTTTGGCCTCCGGGCTAGGAAAGGCATGTGCATCACAGACCGCTTTTCTATTTCCTATAATATGTACTGACTTAGGGGCAGCGCCGTGGGCCTTTCCTGGGGCTGATGTTAATGTCAAATTTAATTTGGTCAAGAGGTCTTCCTAAGGGCTTCATGGGGCATCTCATACTCAAGGCAGTCCTGTGGCACTTCACTTCTGGAAAGTCTGGTATTGAGATGACAGAGCCCTTCATCTCGATCTCTGAATTCAGAGCAAGTGATAAGCAGTTTGCCCAACTTCGTCAAGAAGCCTGGCTTTATGTAAAGCAAGGCTAGTGGGGGATCATCTTAGGCTGTGTTCTACAAGCTGAAGGGGACACCTTTGTTTTTACTGCACCTGTCGGATACTTGCTGACAATTGGCTTTGAGCTAGCTACTGTCAGATTTCCCCTTGACCAGGATTCTATCACAGCTCCTAATGGAGCTGGCATCACAGGTGGAGGAGGCAGGTGGGCAATGACCAGACATGCAAGATGCCCCTCCATGGAGACACCCCTGCCAGAACTCAAAGGGACCCAGGAAGCACCCCTTGGACAGCCTCCCTGGTGTACAGTGGGCAGGAGAATATTGACTGAAGGGAAAGTTTTGGGACGACGAAGAGGGGAGAGATTCTAGTGGGAAGAAAAATGAGCCAAGATTTAGGGATGAGAGCCAGCTAGGCACGGGGTCAGAGGAGGTGTCCTGGCCAAGAAGAGGTGCAACATCAGGAAGAAACCGGCTCTGACGATGGACCTGCTGGGTGGAGGCCGGGCCACAGGAGCGTCCAGACTCAGGCTAGCCTTGGACACCCACATCTGGATGTTCCACAGGCACCTGACCTCAGAGTCCCCCTAAATCTACTCTTGCCTGCATTCCTGGTTCTGGCTGGTGGCACCCTTGTCCACTTAGAGGCTTATGCTAGAGTCTATCTTAATTTCTTCTTTCTCACTGACAGCTGATCAATCATTGGTTAGCTTGCTGATTTTGCCTCCTAAAGCTGTCTTAAAGGCATCCCTACTGCCACTCCCCTGGTTAGGAACTCATTATCTCTTGCTTAGACCATGGCAATAACATCCTAATTGGTCTCCCTGTTTCCATCGAAAACCAATAAAGATTTGGAAGATGAAAAATGCATGACTGCTGAGGCTGAAAGTATCATGGCTGCTCCTTAGTTGGGAGAGCCCGCAAGCAACTTGTCTACCATCCACTGAAAACACACGGAAGCTTGTCCCCAGAACCTAAGCTGCCCACAGGAGCAGGAATGATAACCCAGACTCTGTTTTATATGTGACCCAGCCTGCATTTCCCTTGCAGTTGGGAAAGAGCATGGGGTCCGATGAGCTGCCTTCTCCAAAGCTGACTCTAGCAGCAGGTGCGCATCTGGGTTTCACTCATTTGCTTCTGCCTTTTTTTCCAGAGCTCTCCCTCCATGGAATTCAAGATTCAGACTCCTAACATGGAGGCAAGAATGTTCCTACCCATCTTGTTACTCGGACAGAGTCCCCACAGGGCAGTGGGTGGCACCACCGGGGAGGTCACGAGAAAGACACCCAGACTCCCCCACCGCTCCCCCAATAAAGGGTTGCTCCTGGAACCAGGTAAGCTCACATCTTGGGGGAAACGTGCTCTCCTCATTGAATGAACGTGCCTCCTGCAAGGCGAGGCTGGCAGCCCAGAAGGAATAAGCTGTGTTAACAACCAGATGCAATTTTGCTCTAAGCTTTCTTCCCTGAGAAAATCCTTCTTGCTCCCCAGCAGCATTCAAAATCAAATCACAAGTGCGTGCCCTTGGGCCCATCTGATCTTTAACAACCTGATTCCATCATCTCCTTCTAACCTGGAGGGGTTTAGGAAATGACTGTAACCCACCGTGGCACGGGTCGAGTTGACTTATAATCCAGGTGCATGGGGAGCGAAAGGGCATATTCATTCAGAGTAAGATGTCTGAGATGGCTTCTCTGCACGTGGGCTGGAGGCAGTTTGCTGAATACTGTGGGCCCCTTCCATCCATTTTTGCAGGAGCTGTCTGGAATATTGAAGTTGTGATGTTCTCCCCAGCCTACTGCATTGTTCTGGAGAAGCCCCATTCCCGCAGGCCTTCCTGACAGCCTGGTGACATGATAAATGGGACATAGCCTAAAGAGGGTCCATTCCACATTCACTTCTAAAATTTGCACCTGGTTCTTTGGGCAAGAGCAGGGTGGGTGAAGACGTGTGTGTGTATGTGTGTGTGTGTGCGCGCGCATGAGTGCATGTGTGTATGTGTGCACAGCAATGTTGAGGGAGGGAAACTGTCCCAGCAATAGTAGTGGAGGGGTCACCAGGAGTGGATGGCAGCCTGCATTGTATCTAGGAGGGTCCTTTTCCTTTTGTGGAGATATAGTTACCCCCAAATACAGGTCTAGTCTAAGAGCAAGCTCTTTTCTAAGCTCCCCGCAGCACAGCTGGGGAATCAAATGGGAGTTCCTGAATATTCTTGGTGAGAACACGAGACAAATGAAATATATGTCGCCCACCTCACCCCAAGGCCCATCAACACATCAACGGTCTGGTTTACCAAGCACATGGGACCATTCCCACTGTACTGAGCACTCCACAGGCTGACTGAAGAGATTTACAATCTAGCTCCCAAGGCCTGGCCTGTCTCCTCAGATATTGAGGTAAACAGCCTTCATTCAGGTAGAACTACCTCCAAATTCTGTCTCTGTCACCTTCTAACTGGGATCGTGAGCAAGCCATTTTTCCTCTCTGGGCCTCAACTTTCCCATCTTTAGAACCGGATGAATAACAGCCTCCTCGCACTGAAGATGAGAGAATTAAATCAAGCGATGCATGTGAAGAGCGTAGCAGGTGCACAAAGTCGCTGCTCGGTAAAGTGGTTTCCTTGTGCAGCACCTTCATCAGTCTCGCTTCCTTGCTCTTGGCAGCTCCTTTCCTGTGGCTTCGCCTCACAGAGGCAGTGGGTTCTTTCTGTCACACCGGGACACCTTCACCTGGGCCACCTCCGCCCCCACGCCAGCTCTTCTTCTCTGGTGTGGGCGGCCAGGATGGCTTTACTGGCATGCCACCTAAGCTGTCACATAGGTCCCATGCTTGGCCTGGGTCCCTGGCTTGGATTAATGCTTTGCTGTTGCAGCCTTAAAATTCTTACGAGTTTCTGAACAAGAGCCCCACATTCTCACTTAGCCTGGGCTCTGCAAATTATGAGGGGGTCCCTTGGGAGAGGAAACTGACCGCTCCCCGAGTGATAAGACACCACCCTTCACCCTGGCCCCTGATCAGGTGCCTCTTTAAAATCAACACAGTGGAACAGAGCCCGTGTTTCTTCAGGCTCCACGGTAGGTTGTCTCAAGTGCATTGTGTCATTAATTGCTGATGAAGAGAGGAGGCTTTGTCCCATGCCTTGCCCACAGCCACACAGTTGGTAAATGGTGGGACCTGGTCAGGTGTGCCCAGTGCCCAGACCTGTGCCATCTGAACCCCTAATCATAGTAAGTAAACTTAATAATCATCCAGGAGGTATATATGCCGATGCGGTTGGCAGGGGCTAATTCTTTCATAATATAAGATATGCTTTGTATATCATTTTTACCCACCACACAATTTCTGAAGGGATCTCTCAGAGTAGGTCTCCCGGTCGCAGCCCTTGCCGATGTAATTGGTCTGTAGCTCCGTGGTGATCTGGATGGAGGACACGGCCCCGTCGCACGTCTCCAGGTGGATGCTGGGGAAAAGCGGCACGCTCCCTGAGCCAGGCTGATACTCAATCCTCTTGGTCCAGTCTGAATAAATGAGGAAAACATTAAAGGCAATCAGGTACGGCCAGTTCTGATGGAACACGGTCTTTGAAAATGTGAATTTGTTCCAATGCAATTGACATCTTAGGGAATGACTTGAGGATAATGGGAATTTCACATTTGCCTAGGCAAAATCTCCTACTGGAGAAACACTAGGCGAATGCAGAAAACGGCAGCCAGCTGAGCTGAGCCAGGTAGGAATGCACAAAACACGCCCGTGGACACACCTCCAGCACCTCTCGGTGCCGCAGCCCACGATGCGTTATAAGCCACATCCACCTGCACCGGCAGTTGCAAATTTCCATCCCATCCAGAGAGCCCTGCGTCCGCCCCGCCACAGTACTGCCCCAACTGCCACCCTCCCCCGTCCTCTCTACATACAAACACCAAGTCTTTTCAAGGGGAAGTGCCGTGCTTATTGTAGTACTAATATATTTCTGAACCCTTTAACGTGTGTAAAACTGTGCTAATATTTTTTTCTTTGTGCCCTTTTTATCTGTCACCGATGACATTTCTGAGTGTTATGCCCCTCGCTCCCTGTTCCCCATTTTGTCTAGCGGGGTGTTTTTTAAGAACGCGTATGTCTTGTCACAAAATATGAGAGAACAGTAGTTCAGGATTACTTGGGGTCATGAGGTGGGGAGCGAGGATTCTTTCCCAAGCATTCAGGACCGTGGCTCACTTAAGGAGGGCTGATGGTCTTATGACTTCTTTTTAGAGGAAAAATAATTTGGAGGTGATCAAGTGTTGGAGGGGAACAAAACCACGATCAAAATGGCACCACACGAAATAGAGCAATCAACGAAAATAAACACCAAGAGAGAGTGTACACATGAATTGACCGGAACAGCAAAAGCAGCAATTGAAAGAGCAGAGTCCAGGCAACGCTCACACTGACCGGCAACAGTTCTTGCTGACGAGGCAGGCGTACCACGCTCTGTGAGGACACATGTCTGAGAGGTCTGTTCGACCCTAAGCCAGACGTGTGGGTAGAATCAAGGAATGTGACCTATGGATACTATTAGTTTATGAATCGCAAATGTTTGTCACACAGAACCTTGCTAGAAGGTATCCTTTTGCTGAAGCAGAAATAAAAAGCTATGACATTGCCTGCGCTCACCTGTGAGAAACTGAGAAAGCCTGGCCTGAATGGGTCAGTGTTCTTCACAAGTGCCCAGTGGGCCACTGGCTGCCATCTTTAGCAATTCCAGGGGAGGGGCCAGATGCCTTTGTTCACTGAGCATGCGTTTGTTCAGGGTTTCCATGTCCTAGGCTCTGTTTGGAGCATCAGGGATGCAGCAGTGGAGTCAGGAAAGGTCCCTGCCTTGTGGAGCTGGGGTGAGGGGTGAGGGTTGGGGGGAGGGCTGTGCTATTCTATCTGAGAGGGTGAGTGTTATAAAAGGAAAAGTCGTGACAGAGAGAGACTCTTTAGATGGAGAGAATTCTGGTTTGAGCTGAGGTCTGAATGTCAAGGATGAACGTATGTGGGAAGATTCAGACAAGCAGGTCAGAAGCAGATGCCCCAGTGATCTTGGCTTGACTCTGCCTGGTCAGGAAGTTCTTGGGCAGGTTAATGAAGGTCTCCAAGCCTTAGGCACCTCATCAATAAAATAGGACACAATCATTGCACGGATCTCAAGTGTGGACTTGGAGTGAGGACTGAGGGCTTCAAGTGTGCATGGCATGCAGGAAAGGAAGGAGATGTTCAGTCCAAGGGGACAGGTGTCCCCTGCATTCCATTCCGGATAACCATGGAATCTGAGTTTAGGTCTGATTTTCTCAGAGTGTGCCATGAGCAGAGACTGCACACAGGGTTGTGAGGCTGGTCACCAGGAACTTACCACGGGAGGATATTTGGATAGGGACTTCATGTGAAACAGAATGTACCTGATTGCATGCTTTTCCTCAGAGCCCCCAGGAACTGTGTCTGGCCTAGCCCATCACCTCCTGGAGGATGAGATCATGGAGCTGCTCTGAGCCATGCTCCAGAGGCCCCAAGTTCAATTAAGATGAGCCGCTGGAGGACAGGAAGTCCTGTCAGATGCATCTGAAGGTCATAGAGCTGTCAGAAGCAGTCCACACCTGACAAGCCTTGAGTCTTAGGTACAATGTTTCATGCCTCTGTGCAGTTGATCATGCTGTTTTTTCTATAGAGAGCTCCCTTCCTATCCCTTTCTGTTTTGTTAACTCCATGCAACCTTTCTGACTCTCTCTAGTCTGGGTAGATACACTCCTCTGTGCTCCACAACACCCTCAGCCTTCGACACAGCATTAGACTCCAAGCTTCATGGTTCCTCCGAGTCCCCCTCACGCTCCATGCCCAGTGCCTGGCACAGAGTAGATGCTCACTCGATGTTGGTAGAAAGCGTGAATGAATCCTGTAGGGTTCAGTTGTGTGCTTGCCTCCCCCAGCACCTGGATGCTACTTAAAGGCAGGGATTGCTATGTTTATTTTTGATGACGCTACATCGAGGTCACAGCGCAGGGCGGACCTGGGGAGCCACAGATACCTAGCCGTGACTGCTGCCGTGGCAGCCTTTCTTGAGCCACAGAAAGAACTTGTGGCCTATCTGCCCCGTTGCCGGTACTGCCCCTGGTTGACCCCGACCTCAGTCCTACAGAACCACCTAGCCTGACAGCAGCTCATAACATGTTCATTTTTGTTTGTTTGTTTCGTTTTGTTCTCAGGCAGGAAGCTGGGCCAGAACTGATGATGGAACAGTCTCCCTCCTGATAACAAGAAACGGCATCAAGGAGGAGGAGGCCTTTTTCCCTTCCCTGCCACACCCCTCTTTCCCTGGATCCTCCCTTTCTTTAGAGATGCAGCTAGAAAGATGGAGAAAATGGTTTTGTGTAGCAGGCCTTGGTGTGAGTCTCAGGGACCAGTTTTTGAGGTTCTGCTGCTTCTGCTGGTAGAAGCTCCTCCCACATTGCCTCCTTCTGGAAGTCTCTTCATTGGAGAAGCCCAAGCCATCCATGGTATTGATTCCCTTTACTCTGGGGGCGCTGCAGCTATCTAGATATTTTGGTGGTTATCTTTGATGAGACATTCTACCTCAGGTCCTTTTTAGAAGGAATGAAAATAAAGAAGCAAATAAATATTGAAGGGAAGGTGAGTGGAGGCACAGGCCGAGTAGAGGGTTCATTCCTCTCCCCATCCCCTGGCAGGGGTGAAATTTCCTCTTTGGGAAGAAATCAGGTACGAAAGACAGTTGGGAACATCACATCTGCAGCTGCTTTGGTGACCTCATGAGGCTTGCTTTTGAGGGTTTACGAGAAGCAGGCAAATTTGCAACCATATAATAAAAGAAATCGATGAAGCTTTCTGAGCGTAGTGTCCTTGAGAGAGTGGGCAGCTCGCACAAACATCTTTCATTTTCCAAGAAGGAATTTGGGATGGGGAATGAGAGAGCAAAAGGCAAATCATCAAATTCAGCCTCTGTCACATGAAATGTCTATTCATCCTCATTTCCTGGAGGTCGGATAGCAAGATGGTTAAGACTATGACCTCTAAATTCAGTGTGCCTGAGTTCAAACCCCACCCTCACTCCTTCCCGCAAAATGTTTACCTTCTCTGAGCCTCAGCTTCCTCTTATGTGAAAGTGGTGCCTACTACCCAGGATTTGGGAGGGACTAAATGCAGACTCGTTTTAGCACCAAACACAAGGGTTATGTTCAATAGATACATTATTGTTAAATTATCATTTATTCAATAGCACTTATTGCAGGAACTAAAAGGACGTACAATTATTAAGCACCTACAAGGTGCTCAGCACTTCTACATCTATTCTTTTGTTTGGTTCTCCCAACAGCCCAGTGATTAGTAACTTAATTGTGCAGATGAGAAAGCCATGGTTGACAGCTGGTATGACTTGCCCAAGGCCATGCAGCTCTTTCTCAGCAGCTCAGCCATGATTCTGAGGATTTGCCAGGAGGGAGAGCAAGTGTAATTTTTACAGATTCATTTTTGAATGTTTGATTTATACTGATAGATAGATAAAGATATAGACATAGATATAGATAAACAGATATAGACAGATCTATCTATATAATGTATATTTTATATATTATATATACATATATTATATATATTAATATATAATACATATATTATATATACATATATATTATATATAATACATATATATGATATATAATACATACATATTATATATAATGTATATATAATATATACATATATGTATGTGTATATATAACATATATTATATATAATATATATATAAATATATAATATATTATATATATATATATATATATATATATATATATATATACATACTCAGACTCCTGAGTCTCCACTGCCTCACCTGCAGATTCAAGTTAGTTACTCCTCATGGGCTTGTTATGAGCATTGAAGGCCAGGGGCCCAACACAGTTGAAGCCCTTAGCCTTACTTAAATTGTGAGTTGAAGACTCACAATAGGAAAGTGTCACACCCTGCTTTACAAGCTTCCCACACTTCTCTGAGCTGTCCTGCTCGGAAATAAAGTCTTTCCAGTTTGTAAAGGACCTGGAGACTGGTTTATGAACTGTGGTTCAATTTTTTTCTTAAGTGAAGAGAAAGGAAGCAGACTACCTCTTGTTTTGATAAATCAGGCTCAATTACCTCATAAGTATTCCTGGAAAAGCTAACAATACAATGCCTTTAGGAATTAAACTCCTTCCTCCTGGATTAAGGATTTAGAAACATAATGATTTTATTATAATTCCTGCTAAATTTGGGGAACACATGTTTCTTATCAGGAGAATATTAACCACTTGGGACTCTCATATTAGATGCCTAGAGGTGGAAAAAAGCAAATCTGAGACTTCTGGACAGTACAGGCGTTGGGGGTTCTTGTAATCCAAGACATTCAGAATTGTTCCCCTTCTGGGCTCAGAAGTGACACCGAAGGATGAAAAGGAAAGACACAGGTCTGTCAAAACACGCTTCTCTCCTTAACTGTGTGCTCGTGGGCCTGCAGCTCTTTGTGGCCTCAGCTGAAGAAGCATCAGGTGTTCTAGAAAATTGCTGGATTCATGCAAGGTGAGTGGCTGGATATGGGGGTGCTGGAGCGTGGGAGGGCAGGAAGGGGTGGCCCCCTGCACAGGATTGTTCAGGCAGCTGACATTCTCACATTCTCTGCAGGCGTCGGCCATCTGGTGTCTTTGAGGACTTTCTCCAGGAGATAGGTAACTTTGAGTTGGGCACCGAGGGACTTCCTTTCCTACTGGGAGAAGCTAGGGAGGTACTTTTGCTCAGCAGCAAGCACCTTTATCCCCAGGACCACCCAGTGCATCTGAATTGGGGGTGGGTTAGGAAGTAGAGAGGGCCTGGCAAAGTAAGTAGAGGTCAGATGATGAGGGTAAGCGGTTTGGGTTTCACCTTAAAGCTAGTGAAGAGCCTTAAATGGGTGTTTAGTAAGGACATAAAGTATCCAGATTCTGCTTTGAAAACATTTGGCAGCTGGATTACGTCTGGTGTTCATTTTCAGAGCATTAGAGCACTCCTGATTGCCACCTCTTAATCCATGCAGAGGGCCACCCTCCGACAGGGTCACACAATGAGGAATTAACTTCAATTCAATTAGATTCAATTTAATTAAATTCAAGATTGTTAACCCTGCAGCTGGACAGACTCAGGTTTGAACCCTGGCTCTGCCACTTCTTGGCTGTGTAGCCTTGAATAAATCACTGAACCTCTCTGAGTCTCATTTTGCATCTGTAGAATGAAGATAACCCTCGGGAAAGTTGCTTTGTGGAATTGGGGGAAAGGTATGAAAAGCAGCAGGCACAGAGAGCTACTGTTATTACTACTACTATCATTCTTGTATCATTCTTACCATTTTTCAGTTGCCAGGTCTTTACTGAGCACCTACTGTGTGCCAGGCAGAGCCCTAGACATGGGAGGCTGAGGAGTAGGACTCATAGCCCCTAACTGGATGGTTCACAGTGAAGGCAGCAGCCACAGATAGCAGCCAGATTCTAGGCAGACAGAGGAACAAAGAGCAGGTCCCAGGGAACAGAGAAGAAGTAAATTACGCTGAGTAGTAGAGAGATCAATGGAGCCTCCCTGGAGGAAGTGACCTGGGCATTTGTTTTAATATAGGTTTTATTTATTTAAGTAAGGTAAGGCGAACAGATCAGGATGCTGTTCCATTGAACAGATCGTTTGTTACACTCACAGATCCCAAGGAGTGGGGCTATGCCAAGTCACTGAGGGCATGGGGAGAAGCAATGCGGTCAGTCGGGAGGCAGAGGAGGGGGAAAACTGTGGGCATGGGCCTTTATTGTGGTTTCCAAGGGAAGGAATGGGCAAAGCATGGTAACCAGGTTTAAGAATGCCAAAAATGCAGTCTTATAAAGCGGGTGGCTCAGTGGGTTAAGCGTCTGACTTCGGCTCAGGTCATGATCTCACGGTTCGTGGGTTCAAGCCCTGTGTCGGGCGCTGTGCTGACAGCTCAGAGCCTGGAGCCTGCTTGTGATTCTGTGTCTCCCCCTCTCTCTGCTCCTCCCCCACTCATGCTCTGTCTCTCTCTCTCAAAAAAAAAAAAAAAAAAAAAAGAGACTGCCCAAAATGCTAGTTTGTGTAATTTCAGCAGCTTCTGGTATACAGGGGCTGTCCCTTGTTGTCTGCTACTGGCCCTGGGGTGGTTAGGGCAGATAGATGGTGATAGATGGTGGCACAGGGTATGAGAGCCCAATAAAGAGGGTGATTAGGGGAGTATGGGTTCTGGATTGGTTGGTCTGCATTTGAAAAGCAAAAGGGTAAGTTGTTTCCTATCTCTAGGAATTGGCTAGCCCTGATGGGGAGTCCCTCCAGGGTCAGCAGCGCCCCAGTTATCAAAACATCAGAATATAGACAATAAAGGCATGGTTAATGCAGAACTGCAGAAGGAGGGGGAAAGCCAGAAAGCAGAATAGAATCCCAGGATGTCTCCACCATGGTCTTGGGGCTTCTCAAGGCCAAAGGAGGCTATTTAGATGGAAGGAGGCTATTTAGATGGTACCCACCACCCCAATCGACAGCTCAGCAGCCTAGCCATGACTCAGAAAGGGTCAGACCTGTGTGAGTCATGGGGTGTCCTACAGGGGGCGTAGTGTCACATGGGCCAGAACTTCTGTAGAGTAGGGATCTTCTGTAGAGTAGGTAATACTGAGAACAAACTGAGGGTTGTTGGGGGGTGGGGGAGAGGGGAAAGTGGGTGATGGGCACTGAGGAGGGCACCTGTTGGGATGAGCACTGGGTGTTGTATGGAAACCAATTTGACAATAAATTATATGTATAAAAAAATGGGAAAAAATGAAAAAAAAAGTTAAAAAATGAAAAAAAAACAACAAAGATTCTTCCAAGGCCTTTGTAAAATGGTAACAAAAGCTGACTTCTGAGACTCACCTTCTCTCCCCTTTCCCCACGTGGCTCCTGGGGGTGAGTTCTTCTGTGCCCTCGCCTGGCTTTGGGTAGGGCTGTGATGACACTTAGACAACAGAGTGTGAGACCCTCCTCTGTTAACCAGCTATTGCACGCTGGGCCAGACACTCTGCCTCAATTTCCTCAAGTAAAATGAGGGGAGATTACAACCACATCTCCTGGGGATGTCGTGAAGATTAAGTGAGACAATACAGGTGGGAGACTCGGGACTTGTGCCAGGCCCACCTGACTCCAAAGCCAAACCCCAGAAAGAATTCCTTGCTTTTCTGAATTCTTTTTCTTGTTACATTTCCTGAACTGCTGCTATAGGTCTGTAGCTATGGGGAGGGACATTCAGCTGGAAGGAGACAGGAGGAGGTGAGGAATCAGTGAGGCGGGACATCCAATCCTGGCTCTAAGGTTAGCTTCGTGCTGAGAAGGGCCTTGTGCTTGCTTTATTTTTTAATTCTTTTAGGTTTATTTATTTGTTTAGAAAGAGAAACAGAGAATGAGCAGGGGAGGGACACAGAGAGAGGGGGAGAGTGAATCCCAAACAGGCTCAGCACTGCCAGCCCGAAGCCCGATGTGGGGCTTGAACTCATGAACTGTGAGATCATGACCTGAGCCAAAACCAAGAGTTGGACGCTTAACCGACTGAGCTACCCAGGCACCCCGCCTTGTACTTGCTTTAATGCTCTGCTGTCCCTGTCTTGAAATTCTAAATAATTTTCACACAAGAGGCCCTCCATTTTTATTTTCATCTGAGACCCACAAATTATGTAACTGGTCCTGCCTTTCAGCTAAATAGCCTTGGGCATGTTCCTTAACCTTTCAGAGCCTCAGTTTCTTCATCTGCAGAATGAGGATTGTTGTTATCCACCCTAAAAGGAGGAACCCGGGCCTTGGGGTCAGACCTAAGTGTGAATCCTGGGTCTCCCACTTGATACCACATACGGTGGGCTGGTCATCTCCCTCTCTGCCTGAGCAGACAGACACTGGTTATATGCTCACCTAATGCAGAACTCTTGATAGGGTTTGTTCAGATAATAAATGCAAACCACTGGGGCGCCTGGGTGGCTCAGTCGGTTGAGCGTCCGACTTCAGCTCAGGTCACGATCTCGCGGTCCGTGAGTTCGAGCCCCGCGTCGGGCTCTGGGCTGATGGCCCAGAGCCTGGAGCCTGCTTCCGATTCTATGTCTCCCTCTCTCTCTGCTCCTCCCCCGTTCATGCTCTGTCTCTCTCTCTGTCTCAAAAATAAATAAACGTTGAAAAAAATTTTTTTTAAAAAAATAAATGCAAACCACTTAGCCCTGTGCCCGACATAGAACAGGCCCCTACACAATTTAATAGGCATTAAATTACATGGCTTTCTCTTCTCCAATTAAAAACAATTACACAGGCACAATTTACAAAGAAACAAAAACACAAACTCTCTGAACTCAATTACAAATATAAGGAATCCTCTCTCTTCCTTTATTACTGACCCCTTTCCATTTACTATATTTTACTTTCACAAAGTCAGATCATTTTATTACCTTTTAATTCTTACTAAAAAGAGATATCTTAATTAACTATAAAAGAGAACACGGGAGGGGAAAAACACCGCTGTGCCCACCCATATCCCCGGTTAAGCCTCAAGGCTTTGCCTCTGCCTGGGTGTTCAATTCCTGCCCTTCCTGTGGCTGGTCCTCCTCTGCCTCCAGGCTTCAACTCACTCATGACTTTGTAAGGCCTTCTCTGCCTCACCTTGATGACCAGCACCTCGCTTCCACATAATCCCTGCCTGTCCTCCCCTCTGGAGAATTATTTACTTATTTGTTTCTGGCCCATTTCTGCTCTGGAGCATAACCTATACATCACTGCAGTGCCTGGCCCATAACAGGTGCTCAGTAATGAGTGATTAGGTATATGGAAACCAACACACGCACACGCACACACACACACACACACACACACACACACACGCACACACACTCCGATTTCGCCGTCAGAGGTGAGGAAGGCAATCATATGCATTCAGGGAACCCTTGTTGCTGACCATGTAAGACTGCACACCTTGCCTGTCTATCATCCACCCAGCCCCCAGCCAGCCCCCAAATGACAGACTGCCAGGCATTAAAGTGGAAAAATTCGAGACGTGGCTGCTGTGTGTATGTGTGTGTCCATATGTGTGCAGGCACACACCCCAGCCTGAATGTGAGTGTCTGAGGGCAAGTGTATACAATGATGAAAGTGCATTGACATATGGCTCCAGCTCTGGAAAACTTCATGTATTTTCAACCCTTTTAATACCTCCCTCACCCTTGCGACATCACGATAAATGCCAAATGAAATAGAAATTTGTCCTCAAATTGTGTCCTGCCTATGAAGTTCTCTCTGGTTTCCTGATGGCAGAGGGGTTTCAATTTTGTCTCAAATTCACACTGTGACTCGTTGGCCTGAGAAAACCCTCACATCTCCACCAGGGTGATCTCAGAGTCATGTACATAAACACTTTCAGGCCTTACTCTGGGAACACCTGGCAAACTGTAGACAGCTTTCTGCACAACAGCTTCTGGTTGCAGCCAGCAGCTTCTATCATACCCTCTTCCCAGCCTGTCAGTGTCAACCAGGAGAGACCACGCCATTAGGCAAGGACCATGGAGGGAGGCTTGCTGAGCAGACTACATTGGAAAGATGATCCAAACCATTTTAGATTTTGTGGAGGGTGAGGGCAAGGCCATGTTGCCAGAACAATGCTACTGTGGTCTGCAGACTGGTGTGGTCCCTGAACTGCTTGTTATGTCTGTCATGAGGTCAGTAGAGAAATCAACAGTAAGCATTTAGAAACTTTTCTAGCAATTTGGCAGAGGAAGTTTATGTTTGTTGAATCTAATAAAAATAAAATTTGGGTTTAGAGTTTGAATGTCTTAGCTGTTTATTTCATTTCCCCAGAAATGTGTTTCTATTATATTTTTATAAAGTTCTGGTCCACAAGTGATTGGGGAAAAAAAAAAACCCTGGTTCTTCACCACAGATGATTTAAGAAGCATGCTTCTAGATTATACCTTATTTTAACAGTTTCCTAAAACTTACTTCCAAAGACTTTATATCTAGAAGGAAGTACTTCAGAGCATTGTAACATTTTACCCTCCACATGCAAAGGGCCATTAAGGCTTCCTGCTTCTGAATTTTAGATGGCTACCAAGATCAAGGTCTCTCCACTCTAGTTTAAGGCCATCATGTCTTCTCACCGGGACCAATCACTATGACAATTTCCTATCTCACTCTCTTTGTCTTTCTAATCTTCACTGGTCACTGCTGCCTGACTGCAATACAACCAGTTCCTCTTCCAGGAAGTCCTCCATGATTGCCCCAGGCTGGACCACATTCTCTCCTCCCCAATTCACAGAGTTTGCAATGCACATCATCTATGTGGGATTCACACTGTGTTCCCCAAATTATACAGGCGCAAGATCAGGGCTAGCCTCAGAAGAATCACCAGAAACAACTTCTGAAGACACTAATTCCTGGGTCCCACCTTAGGAGATTCCAGTGGAAGGTTATGAGGACAAGGGTCTGGAATCTGTCATTTTAACCATCCCCCTAAGTGACTGGGTTGCGCAGACAGACTTGGAAGCCACTAGCCCGAACAATATGGGCAATGAACTCCTGTTCCTCCTCCCACTGCATTCATGCCCCAACAGCCAGCAAGGGGCTGAGAAAGGATTTCTGCCCCCCAAGCAGGACGCCCAAAGGGAGACCTGTCTACTGCCTGGAACCTGACCCAGCAGGGTAGGACAACAAGCTGTCTTTTCTTTCTCTACCTTCTGCAGGGCAAAGCACAGGTTCTAGTCCCAGAAGAACCACGAATGTGGGACCCAGGGCTCTCAGTGGGGAGAGAGCCACTTCTGGTTGTGTGCATTGGATGATTACTCCTGACCATGCCCTCCTCCCAGTGATTTGGGACTTAGCCATGCAAGTGGCTTTGACCAGGAGAATAAACGAGTCATTTATTTCTGTAATTGTTTTTTGTCTGCAACTCTCTATCCCCCGCTACCCCATCAGAAGTTCCGCGAGAGCAGGGTCTATATCTGTTTAGTTTTAAAATCTCCAGTACCTGGTACACTTCCTGGACCTCTCACTGAATTCAGCCGCTCACTGAATATTTGGGAAATGGACTGGCGAGGATGTTTCATGAAAGGCACCTGTCTTTCTGGGGCTCAGGGAATTCCGTTGGCCGTCCTGCTTTGGTCAGACTTTCTCCTTGATGCATTCCTTGTGGATTCTCCTGCTTGCTCCAGCCTCTGTGAACTGAAGAGGCTCGGATCCACTCTGTGTGTGCCGCTTCTCCAGGGCCCCCGGATCTGCACACAGCCTTTGGGCTCTCCTCTGCTCCCATGCCTGGCGCAAGCCCCTGGACACCGCGCCCCAGTGCAGCTAGCCCCTGGCCAGCCACGTGTTGTGAGGGGACCCACTCTCTTCTGTGTGGCTCTCTGATGCCAGTGCCAGTGCCTCCATTCCCCCAAAGGCCTCCGAGCTTGCTAGTATTGGGAACCACCTCTTTAAAGCTGTGTGGTCCCCCTTCGCCCTGGCTCTAAGCTCCCTGGGGGTGTTGGGGAGCAGCCGGTGCTGCCATTGAAGCGAACCCTGTGGTGTTCAGCAATCAGGACTCCCACCCAAAGCTTGGCTGCTACTTTCTCCCCAACTCCTTCGTCTCCAAAGATTCTCAACTCACATGCCTCTCAACTCCCAAACAGAAACACAGCGGGCAGAATTGATGCTAGAAAGGTATAGAATCCAAGCAATTTAAGAGCAGCTTTTCTGAAGGATAATTCTCCCAAGGGGGAAATCATTAACTCAACCAACCAGGATACTTTCTCCTGGATTTATAGAAACTCTCCTCTCTTATGTCCAATAAACATGAGCATTTTACAGGCAATTTTCTTATCTTGGGACAAATGTATTATTGGTGCAAGATGGAGTAGCTATTCTTCAAGAATCTTTAGTTTTATGGCTTTGAAAAGCTTCTGCAGTGCAGGATTATAGTTTTGTTCACGAACACATTTTCAGCCTTTTTGTAAAGATGTCCTCTGTATACTTTTCCTGCTCCGGCGATATAGATCTCCTTAATCTACAGATCACTTGTACACGGTCGCAAAACTTTTTTATTTTTTAAATAAAAAGACTGTGACTCTGGGTGATATTACAGTCCTGGAGGACTTTTCATTTCACCGAATGGCATTCTAAAATTGGAACCGAATTATCGTCTCTTCAGAAAATACAGTACACATCTGCAGAGTTGGTCACACACACTGGAAGCCCGGGAGTGCGTGTGCGTGAAGGTGGGGAGGGCTGTCACTCATGCTACTGCGGGGCCGCACAGGCCATCACAAATGATTGGACTGGTGCTTGGCAAAACATATCTCAGGCCAGGGAATTCCCATATACTTGGGCCCAGGTGACATACTCCCGAGAAAGCGATTCAAAATGCAAAGACTTTTGCACAGAGAGCTTTACTGGTGCACAAAAAAGGAAAATGGAGCCAAGCTAAAGTCAATCACACTGCACCCTATCTAACTGCAAGGACACAGACAAGCACGTCTGACCTTCTGTGAAGGAATATTATGCAGCTGCGGCGGGGGTGGTGAGGCTTTATGATGTACGACAGTGCATAAGGCCTAAAGTAAGTGCAGCATGTAAGCACCAAGCTGTCCTGGGGATACTCCTCCCTGCCCCTTCCACTACTGCCCCTTTCCCCACACCCTCAGTGCACCTGGAGAACTGCACTGACACCTCAGGTCTCAGCCTCTTGTCACCTTCCCTGGGAAGCCTTTCTAAAGGGTTGGGCACCCCTGCTCTCTGCTTTCCTAGCCCCTGGGTCCCCTGGCGACTGCTCTGACTTCCCTGTATGGGAATGATCTCTTCCTGACCTGTCCACCTGCTTACCCTCACCCCACTGCTCCAGCTCACGGTCCCTAGGGGCTCACCATCCGCCTGGCACAGAGTTGACCCTGAGTGGAGTTCCGTGAGTGGAGTGGGAGTTTTGAGAGCTTCTCTGTTATGCCAGGACCATGGCTGGCTCTCTGCATGGTTATGGAGGGTCAACGCTCCCAAACCCTGTAATGACATCTGAAGGGACATGATATGCTCAACAATGTGACTCCAGGGCCCCCCTGGCAGACCAGGGAAGACTCATAACTACATGTGGTCACTCTATCTCCCAAGTACCATGTGAAGCGGATGAGGGGAGAAGAGGACACTGTTCCTGCCCACTTTAGAGGTGAGGACAAATGTGGCAAGGAGAGGTAGGCAGCTTGCCATAGTTCACATTTATCACTAGAACCCAAGTGTCTGGCTGGCACGCAGGTGGTGACACTGGTGCCCAGGATGGCTAGGTCTGTCCTCCCACTCAGGGATGCAGGGAGCTGGAAGAAAACCACCATTCAATGGTCTTTGTGCTGGGCTTCTCACAAAGCCCAGTCCGCCTGGCATCCATGTGGGGAAGGGAGTCATAGGAGGGGCATTTCACTGATGAGAGAGCTGAGGCTAAGATGTCAAAAGACCTGCCGAAGGTCACACGGTCAGAAAATGATGCCAAGAGGCTGGCCCGACTCCTAAACCCACTATAGTAGCTTCTCTTTCTTCTCTTCCTTCATCCTCCTCACTGGTACTGTGGACCCATTCCTGTGGCCGGCCACAGGTCTACCTCGTGACAACCCTCTGAGACAGGTACAAGAGCCTCATTTTGCAGACGCCACATCTGAAGGTTCAGAGAGGTTACGTGGCTCCCCTAATGGCCCTGAGCTGAGGGCATGGTAGAACCTGCATTTGAACTCTGCTCTTTCTGGCTTCACAGCCATCCCTCTGAAGCCCCGCCCTCTGCTGACTCCCTGCAGGGAGCAATTCTAGCAGGCTGCAAAAACTTAAAAGAACTATCAGTCGAAGAGGCTGATCGCGTGTGGTTCCAGGGCAGACCCGTGTCTACAAAGAGATGGGGTAGAGCATGTGGGTTCTAAGTCAGAAAACCCAATACCATCCACTGTTCTCCCTCTCAGCATCTGTGTGTCCTTGGGTAAGCCCCATATCCTCGGTAGTCCGGTCCCCAAGGAGTCATCTAAGAAGGCTGAGAGGTGGCCTCACTACTCTGGATGCAGGCAGGTCCCAGAGGTGGGCTCGTGTGGCAAGAGTGATACCTCCCCCACACCATTCCACAAGCCACAGTCCTCGCTCAAGGCTGCCCCGATGTCCAATCACACATTTTTCTCACAACACGAGGGAAGGATTCTAACTACAAAATTTTTCTCAAAATAGCCTTCAATGGTTGGGGCGCCTGGGTGGCGCAGTCGGTTAAGCGTCCGACTTCAGCCAGGTCACGATCTCGCGGTCCTTGAGTTCGAGCCCCGCGTCGGGCTCTGGGCTGATGGCTCAGAGCCTGGAGCCTGTTTCCGATTCTGTGTCTCCCTCTCTCTCTGCCCCTCCCCCGTTCATGCTCTGTCTCTCTCTGTCCCAAAAATAAATAAACGTTGAAAAAAAAATTAAAAAAAAAATAGCCTTCAATGGTCTCAAAAGGTGGTCAGCATTCTCCTTTGCTTGGAGACACATTGTAGATGAAGAGACAGGAGATCTGTGTCTACAGACAGATGGGACTGAGATTGATGTAGGTCCTGGATATAACTAGTTAAGGCCAGCATCTTAACCTCAATGTTCTCATCTGCCAAAAGGGAAAAGAACAGCTTTCAGGGTATATGCTGAGGAGTAAATGGGACAGTACACGCATCCCTGTTAGACAGGGTTTGGCAAAGATTAAATGCTTACTCACTGGTGACCGTTATGCTGATTGAGCTCTGTTTGGGACAAATGCGGTCCGCCTGCACCCCCTCCCCGCCAGGGCTGAGACGATTAGACCCAGAAACTTCCCAAGCCCATTTCCACTCATGTTCACATGGAGGCACAGGGGAGCCAGGGAGAAACAGGCTCGAGCAGACGAGCTTCCCCAGCAGGTCTTTAAGCACATTAAGACGCCACCGAGTAGGTAAATCAGCATCGTGTACAGAAGCCATTTGTTGCACCATAATGATCGACTGTGTCAGTGATGTCAAAACAGGTCGTTATTCACGGAGGAGTGCCCCTGGAGGCCCTCTGCCAGGAGCTTGGATGCTCTCCTGGCAGATCTGAGCAGACCCAAGGTGCAGCTGCCCCGGGGTCACTCTGCCGGAGTCAGTGGAATTGGGCTTCAGTGATGGCTTTTCCAATTATTTGGGAAGAAAATGCTCCGTTGTAACTTAAAAAAAAAAAAAACAGCATAAAGGGAACTAAAAGAGCTGCTGTTCATTGAGCCCCCGTGTGTGTGGTTAAGAGCACGGTGTTCCACAGGCAGGCTTGCTTCTGGCCCTCAGGAGAAGGCATTATTATCCGTTTCTATGTAGGCAAGCTGAACCAGGCAGGAGTGACTTTCCTGAGGATGCGGCGTGGGTTAGAGCTGAGGAGGGACTGAAGCCTGTGTGCCCAGCCCCCCAGACTGTGCTTTTTCCACACACCCCACCCCACTGTCTCCCTTTGGTCCAATCTAAAGCTCTAAAATCAAGACTGCAAAGCTCAAGACACACAGCCTTACTCAATTCTATAAATTTCCGTGTGTGTGTGTGTGTGTGTGTGTGTGTATGTGTGTGCACACACAGGCACATGTATCCATTTATATGATGGTACCTATTTTACCAATTTTAGTCATAACATTATTTGCATGGCAATCTAAGTTTTATAAAGCACTTCCAAACATAGGACCTCTTTGGGCCTCCTTACAATCCTGCCAGATGATTAGGCCAAGGGTTACGGTTCTCCATTAACAGCTGAGGAAACCCAGGCTCAGACAGGGCAGTGGCTTCCGCAAAGGCTATGGCCAATCACGACAGGGCTAAGGGTTGGCCTGAGCCCTTTTCACTCTCACTCAGCGCTGTCGTCACTAGTTTGTTCCTGAGTCCCGCACCCCCAGACCCCATCACCTTCCTCAGCCTCGGGGAGGGTTCGGAGGATGGATATCTAAGGAATAAGGGGAAGGGGGTGACTGTAGAGAACAGGGACACAGGGAGAGGAGATGATATGACAAAGGGGAAAGTCAAGAGGATAGGAGAAGCCTGAAGGTGGAGAACACCTATGGGATGAAAGAGCAGAGCCCCTGGGGATGAACGTCAAATAAAGCCAGGTACTGGTGAACGGAAGGGTGGGAGGTGGGTAATTTTCACGTTCGGTTCTCTTACAGGGGAAGGTAGCCTTCCCTACTCTGGGGTGAGTTGCTGTGCTTGAGTCCGTCATCTTTGGGTTTGAAGTTTCACATATGTCTCAGGCTCACATCGTGTTTCTCTGGCCCATGTGATCACCAGAAGCAACTTCAGGTTCAGGCAAAAAGTATCTGAGAGATGGACAGTCTGCAAGTGTGGGTTTATTTTCACATGAGCTGTCATTTAAGGCAATGGTGCACCAGACCAGCATCAATCCAGGAAAGATGGATGCGTTGGGCAGGGCAAGGAGAGGGCACAATGAATGTCAGGGGACCCCTTAGGTGCCACATGTACAGTGCTTCCTTGAACTGGAGCTACTCTTTCAAGCTTAGTCTCATCGCCTTTTTGTAGATAAGGTGATGGAGAGGTGAAATGTGTTGCCTGAGGGTACTCAGGTGGCTTCTCTTCTGAACAATCTCCTGAGATGCCCTTTTAGAGCTAGTAACGTGCCCCTTTGGAAACTCCCAACCTCCTTGTTCTAGCCTTCTTCTCCTTCCGCTTCAGTAATTCTTTGAGATAGGCAGTTATAACTTTGAATTCTATCTATGCCATTCATCAGCTGTGAGATATTGAGCAAGGTCACTCAAACGTTCTTAACCCTAAGTTTTCCTTATCTGTAAAGTGGGCTAGAATTGCATATCTCGCAGGGTTGTTCCTGTCCTCTGTGCAGTAACACAGAGGACTTTTTGGACTTCCGTGTTCCTTTTCTTCTGTCTTAATGTGTCTATTTGGTGTTCCATTCTTTCTAGGCTGTCCAAGGCGCTCCAATAAATTACTTCTCACTAAGGTGTCAATGGAAGATAATAGCTCCATGCAGGTGTCACCAAGTATTCTCTGTAAAGGGCCAGAAAGTAAACATTTAGGCTTGGAGGACCATCTGGTCTCTGTTGAAACTGCTCAGCTCTGCTGTTAGAGTGCAACAGCAGCCATGAGATGATATGAAATGGACGAGCATGGCAGGATGCCAATAAAGCTTTATTTATAGGCACTAAAATGTGAATTTCATGTGGCCCAAAGTATGATTCGTCTTTGATTTTTTCCAATGATTTAAGGTGCACAAACCATTTTCTGACTCACAGTAGTACAAGGACAGGTGGTCAACTAGATTTGGCTTGCGGGCTATACTTTGCTGACCACTGGGTTCATAGTGATTCGTCCAAGAGGCATTTACATTTTAAGCTGGGAGCTATCCTTTAGAACAAAAAAGTTGGTACCCGAATGGTGGCATACTGGACACACTGGCAGTACCGTGAAGGCCAGGACTGAGGGCAAGGAGCCAACCTTTCTTCTGCCATTCTGGCAATGCCCTCGTATGTCAGCCTGCATTAAGGGAAGCACCATCACGCAAGCTTCAGATGGACACAGTTTCACTTTCTGAGCCTTGCCTGTCTCTAAGCAAATATGGGTGCCTTCTGGGCTTATCACCCTAAGATTTGAAATCAATGCCTTTCATGTAGTAAAACCTAAGCCAGCTCTTCTGTGTACTTGACCAATAATTGATCTGATTTTGGAAGGGGCAGGGTGAAGCCAGCTGACCCCTGGGGCCTGGAGTTTTTTCTCCTTGGCAGGGTGATGGGCAAACGGATGGCTGCAGGGGGACAGGGACATATACTTGACAAGACTTAGCAGCAGTCAACCTCAGACGTGCTTGGCTGCCAACCTCATCCCCTTGCCTGTGGGCTCTCATGGGCTTTGCCTGCAAATCTAACTTCCTTTGCTGTCCAGTACTTTGGATTGGCTTTTGAAGAAATACATGATTTTAGGTACTTTTCCAGAAATGATCCATTTAAAAGTGTTCTCAGGACAAATCATCCTTTTCAGCTGGTTCCTGACCAGTCTCTGCATCTATGTGGTTGGCCAAGAAGTCCTTCTTTCCCCCCAAATCCCCCTCGCCACACAGGGTCATGAAAGCCTCTAGGCTCCCCAGTGCTTTTGAGGTAACACAGGAGGCCCTGCCTTCGTGACCTGGTCCCCATAGGCCCATCCAGCTTCCTCCCCCCATGCCCCAGCCACACCATGCTCCTTCCCACCTTCCTGACCTCTGCTCCCTAGTGTGGAACACTCTTCTCTATGCTGAAACTATTATCCTTCAAGATTTGGCCCAGGCACATCTCCCCAGGACCCCTGCAAGGTTAAGTGTCTCTCTTCTGTGTCCCCAAAGCCACCTCCACCAGACCTTTTGTCCTCAGTACCTTCTTTGCCCTCATCTCCTTCTGCACTACGGGTCCTGGTACGTCGTGTCTGTCTCTGTATCCCTGGCCTTCAGCACACAGCGGGCCTCAGTAAAGGGTGAATGAATTCACTCGGCAACGTCTCGCCCTGAGTAGTGTGTGTGTCAGCTCTCACAATGCAAATAACTAAGGGATAATTCACCTCAACCAGCAGCTTTCGTGCTGCGGTCCTTCCAACATGGAAGTCCTAGACGCATTCTGTGTGTTCATAAATCTTTTCTGTGCTACCTTCTTTCTTGTTCAATGTGAAGGCCGTGGACCAGCTACATCCAGAAGCGCCCCAGACTGAAGAAGTCAGGATCTGCAATGTACCCCGGCTCCCAGGTGCTCCCGTGCGCATGCGGGTGCCAGGAGCCCTACTCTATCAGATACCACCTTTCTTCCTGACCAAGGCCTGATTTGTGGAATGGCAGAAACACTGAGACCATCTGATGTACCTAGGGAAATAGTCAAGCCCAAAGAACAGAGAAAAAGTGGCTTGCTATGTGGCTGCATCTTTTTTTTCTCTCCATATGAAATAGGGCAGCTTACTGTGAAGGTGAAGGGACCAGGAATTGGGCCCGTGAGAGGAGGTCTAGGAACTGACAGTGCTGGTTGAACTGGTGCGGGGCGAGGGGTGGCTGACCACCGTGGGCTTGTGCTCAGCGATGACGGGGGCAAGGAGAGAGGGGGTCCTGCGGGGGCTGGAGTCAGGAAACTTGGTCTGGCACACGAACAATCCAGAATGGCTGCACGTCTGGGCAAGAAATGGGGCAGGGCCACCAGGGAAGTCTGCCGTGACTCTCTCCAGAGGGCAACTGTTTTGCATAAAGGGACTTGAAATACTGAACTCTGCTTCTCTACTGGCCGGAGCAGGTAACAGACACAAAATCTGACTTGCGATAATAAAAGGAAAAATACAGTAAATAAGTGTTATGAAGACAATGTTTTCATCTTGCAACATAGAAAGAGATGGGCTAAGAGATTATAAAGAACAACGAAAGAAGGCATAAAGAGGGGATGTGTTTCTCCACATAACGTAACAACTAAACAAACAAACAAAACCCAAATCAGCAACCAAATTACACATGATCCTCTAAGACACATTCTGTGGCCCCTGGAAGGAGGGGTCCACAGGAGCAGCTCCCACTGGGTCCATTGCCACTATCATCCCGATGGCCTCTGAGGGCACTATATCCTCTGTTCGCTCTGATCCATGAACAGATGTGGATTCTTCCCAAAGTCCTCAGTGCCCACATAGGCCCAGGCTCGGGCACGTGTAACGGCTTGGCAAGAGGGAAACAGACACCAAGAAGGCTGCAAAAGTCTGGCATGAGAGGCAGGGCACAAACCAGCCTTTAGGCTTCTGTAGGCTACTGCAGGGGCACCTTTTTTCCTGCTTCCTAATAGAATCTTCTACCTCCATGAGTAAGGGCTACTATAGGGATACATGAGGTCTCCAAGCTCGGGACAAAACATGGAGACTTTGTTCTCTATTCCACTCGCACAGGTCTAGTTGGTCCTTGGAGGACCAACTTCTTCTCTGGGCAGCTGAGAATGGGAGTGGCATTCCCTTGGGTAAAGCTCCACCTACCCCCATAGAGTGAGCTGACCCCTACTACCTATTCAGAATCTCAGAAGAGAATCTCAGAATCCCAGCAGAGAGGATAGAACTCATATTGTTTCTGGGAAGACAAGACCCAGCCATAGAAAAAAGATGGAAAACGGAAAACCATAGCCCGAGCAGACCATGTCTTGGTCAAGGTGTATAAGGCAGGTGGCAGAAGAGTCAGGGTCTGTGATGTCCTTGTGCACAGCTGGTTAGGGCCAGCAGCATGCTGGGAAAGCTGCAGCCCCACACTCCTGGAAGGGGTTGTTGTGATGGAAAACTGGGGCCATGTCCTGGGGCACCGCGGGAGTCTGGGAGCAGTCCCTCGTTGGCCTGGGAAGGAAGGGAAGGCTCCAGCTGTGAGCAGGGTCCCTTGCTCCTTCAGGACAGCTTCTGGGAGAAGCTGATGGTGCTGACTGGGAATGCTCCCGGGAGACAGGAGGTTCCTGAGCATGATGGATTGCTTTCACTGTGCTGCAGCCCGCTCCTGCCTGGAGGGAAATGACTAAAAACAGGTACAAGAATTTGAACTGCCAAACTGTGTTTGCTTGCTGACTCTTGTTGTTTGTGGGAAATCAGCTCAGGGAAGAGCCTCTGTTCTCCCGGGCAATCACCTCTGGCACATACCCGCAGACCTCTCACTCACGGCTGGCTCTGAGGGGCTTGGGTTCATGGCAGCTCCTGACCCCGGCATTCAAAACCTTGACTGCCAGCCATACCCTACCCCTGACCTCTCCAATCTTGCTTCCCACCTCCCCACAGTCCCAACCACCTATGCAAGCCAGACCGGCTTCCTTACACTATTCACTGGTGCCCTGAAAGGCCTCCCCTCTCTGTGCTCCTCTCCCATTCTATACAGGGCCGGCTTCACCCCACACCCACTTTAAGAAGAGCCAGCCCTTTCCCCCAGGGACCTGACAGCCCCTCAAGTGAGGGGCAGCCTGCTTACCCCATGGTTAAAAAGAGAAAACCTGTAAACATTGGCTTACTCCAGTTTGCTCTGCAAAGCTGGGAGAGGGGAGTAGACTGGTCCCACCACTAGGGGCCAGTGGTGGTAGGTATACTCTTCACTGGAGAAAGGGCTATCCAGCTACAAGGCAACAGCCCTGACCTGGCGTAGAAGAGAGGATCCCCAAGGTGGGTCAGCTGGAGGTGAGGGCTGCCCAAGTGGAGGAATAAAGTGGACCAGCCTTCCGGAAGGGGAGAAGATTGCTCTCCAGGTCTGGGGGCTGGGATGGGAGTAGCCGGAAAGAAGTCTGAGCACTGCTAACACACGTCGGAGAAGCTGGGTGACCTGCTATGATCTGAGAACCTACTGGGATGACGGCTGGGGAGAGAGACCTAGTGGCTTCTACCGGAGCTAAGCTGGAGGGAGGAGGGACACGGTGCAGAATCCAGTGTCAGCTTCTGCCACCAAAGGCTGGCTAACGTGGGCAGAGAAGCCACCGTAAGGTAGTTGAGTCTGACTCAACTTAAATGGCTTTGCTGGACACAGTGAAGGGATGCAGGGAGTCGCTGTGTCCCTGTTTCCTTTATTCCACAGAAAGGTACATTTCCGTGTACCATCCATTCATCCATGCAGCAC
This sequence comes from Lynx canadensis, assembly GCF_007474595.2. NCBI lineage: Eukaryota > Metazoa > Chordata > Mammalia > Carnivora > Felidae > Lynx > Lynx canadensis. Next base: position 35,948,379 of record NC_044311.2, on the reverse strand, counting down.
TGGCCAACCACCTGCCTTGTGCCCGGCCCTGCGCTGAGCACCGGAGACACAGCGAATGGGCGTGACCTCTGCCTCCAGGAGCTCACAGTCTGGCTACAAATAGCATTGGGCACTAGCAGGATAGGCGTCCCACACATTCTGCACACACGGAGCCCAACATTATTAACATGATTTTCTGTGCATACGTTTAACACTGAAGCAAGTACAAACGCTTTTAGGAAATGGCATTTAAATATAGGTACAAAAATGTAATCCCAAATCTGTAGGTGTCTCATTTGTCAAAGACACAAAACATTGGGATCTTTTTCCAGATACTGCTTTGTGTTTTACTCTCCCCACTGAAAATCCCATTATGAGTATGTTCCCTGCTTAGAAAGCTTTTATATTTTTTCCAGGCTTTCTTTTCAAAAGCTAGACTTTCACTGGGTTAGTCCTTATAAGTTAAAATAAAACAAGCTGAGTTCTTCTTTACTCAAATAGCTTTTCATTCATTCATTCATTCATTCATTCATTCGATGGCTGTTTCTTGAGCACCTATCATTGGGGTCACATATGTGCTAAGTCTGAGAAATTCAGTGGTGAACAAGAGAGACAGAATCCTGCCCTCAGGTCCCTTAGGGTTTAGTGAATTACACCAACCAGAGCCCAGGCTCCCTGAGGTTGGTGACACATAGTTTCCCACTCTGGCTTGTTCCTTTTTCTCTGTCTTTTGCTTGATCCAAAATAGGTGGATCTACTTTGTTCTTTCTGTCGCATCTGTCTTACCCGTGACTCCTCTATTGGCATTTCATCTTCTCCACTTTGCTCAAAGGCAAACGACTCTGGCTCTCTCCAGAGGTGGGTTTAATTACCGCCTCCCATTTTTTCTAGTTGAAAGAGTAAAGGAGATAAAGTTGCACAGGGGAGGAGCCTTTTGAGAGCTGCCTTCTGAGGAGAGTGACCCCAGATGGGTCCTCAGGGGTCCTTGCTGTGTACCATGAGAATGAATGCTTGACTAATAGGCGCCCGTTCAAAGTCTGACCAGTGACCTCTATGATATCGTGGCATCAGTCTGTCCGATAGAAATACGGATGATTACCATAGCTAATGACATCCTCTCAAGTGGAATTTAAGAATGAAATACACGGAGAGGAAGAGAAAGAGGGAGAGAAACAGGTAGAATATAACAGGGGCTCTGAAGCTTAAAGACACGTGGACAAAACAGTAGACAAAAGCCACAAAGCAGGACTCCAAGAAGTACCCAAAGTTATGAGTGAGTGGTACCTGTAGCAGCAACAGCACAGGAAGCAGAAACAGAAGCCAGTGACCAACCAAAATGGTGGCCCAGAGATACGTCCAGCATCCCTGCCCGGCCACTGGAATATTGGTGCCACCACTAGAGGCATTGTTATTCTATAAGCCATCTAATTCTCGGCGAGATCCATCTATGCACATGGCCTTGCGGTCCTCACTTCGCCTGAGGTCAGTGATAAACCTCTGTCATCTAAGGGTAACCTGAACCTTTGCTCTGTCTTTGCATACCCAAACAGCTAAACCGGGGCAAAACCCCACCTCCATCTAAGGCCATTGTTTCTCCATTCCCGGAGCCAACACTTGAGAAACTCCTTAATCTAGAGGCTAGATTCTGGGACTCCAACCTCTGCTCGTGTACCTACCTTCTGTGCTAGCCCAAAGAACATGACAACCTTCCCCAGGTACTGAGTGATGATTCAAACTTGACACACACTGGCTCAACTCACTCCCTTAGATAAAGCAAATAGGCTTGCTGGCACTTTCTCCTGAACACGGTGGTATAATTACTATCGATTCAAAAGTGTCATGAGATTTTAGAAAGGGTGAGCTGGACAAACAGGGCACACGATAGGAGACAAGTTGCCTTGGACATTCTCAACTATAAAATGAGGATAATAGATCACCCAGGAGTTGTAAGAATAAACAAGCTACTTTATTTCTTGCAGCAGAGTGACCGCATGTAAGAAATTCCTCTAGTTATAGGTTGTGTTGGCTTTCAGGATAGGTCTAGCACCTTCTCTACACCAGGCCAAGCTGCCCCCGCTCAACAGCATCAACAAGAGATGGCCCACCTTGCCAGCCAGGCTTGCAAACTGGCTTCACGTCCACCTGCACCAGCGTGTCCTGAGCGGCGGGCTTCTGTCCACAGTCGTAGGCAGTCACCAGGATCTCGTACTGGCGTTGCTTGTCATAGCTCAGCTTCTCGGTATTTCTGATGTTGCCTGAGGATGCAGGGATATTCAAAATGGTTTGGGATCAAGTTAACCACACTGCCGTTCTTTAAAATCCCTTCTCTACTCCGCTAACCTTCACTGGCATGGAATGACCCCTTTCCTTGCTTGTGCCTTGGTGGCAGATTGCCAGGAACCACTGGCTGGAGCCACCTCAGCTGTGGGAAAGGACTACTAGGAGATTCCAAGCACATATCTGGAACCCAACTGGTGGATTCGTTAGTCATGGGTTGTCAGAAAAGTCCCTCCTAGAATGTGCCCGTGTGGTTGTGTCCCTGATGATGTAGGGCACCAAGGCTCATCTGCCATGAGATCTCTGGGAAAAAGATGGGATTCAGAAATGTCCTGGCACATATTTTTTAACATCTGGGCTCATCGCCAGAAATGTTCACTGCCTCTTCTCACATTATTTTGCTACCAAATAGGAAGTAAAATCAATAAGAAAACGTGTGACCTCTCTTCTGAAAGCTACACAGAATAACAGATTCCTTGCCCTGGTGGCAAAGACATTTCTCTTCTCCGAAAGAGACCACACCATTTTTCTGGGCCATGTGTGTGTTTGTGCTCCTGTGGGTTTGGTATTATAATTCAGAAATAAATATTTGATAATTAATGAGCAAAATTCTAATTGATTATTTTTGCTGAAATACAGTTTTGCTTTTAAGGGATGAATAAAAGCCCAGTGTGCATTGAACACTTCTCAATTTTGGATTCCGAGAGAGTGAAGTCTTCCTTTGTAAAGAAGAATTTCATTCTTGTTTTTTTTTCTGATAGTGGAGCTGACAGCAAATTAGAACTCCAGTGTTATCATTATCCTTTAGCAGAAGTGAAATTAAGAAAATGGAAACTTAGGGGCGCCTGGGTGGCTCAGTCGGTTAAGCATCCGACTTCAGCTCAGGTCATGATCTCACAGTCCGTGAGTTCGAGCCCCACGTCGGGCTCTGTGCTGAGAGCTCAGAGCCTGGACCCTGCTTCAGATTCTGTGTCTCTCTCTCTCTGCCCCTCCCCTGCTCATGCTCTGTCTCAAAAATAAATTTAAAAAAAAAAGAAAGAAAATGGAAACTTAAAAACAAACCAACGTGCTAATGGCTGACTCAGGTATATTTTTAAATTTCATTAAAACTAAGGGAAAAATTCCTAATGAGCTTTCTTCCATTTCAACTGATGTCTATGGCTCATGTGAGTGGAGGCAACAGGGACTACATGAATCAGCCTCTGGGGAATTACAAAAGTCACATAATGTTTTAAAGATCCGAAGAGCTGGCGCACTCATCACCTAATACCAGTGAAACGGTCCTCAGTACCAGGCCCTGAGCAGGGCTTCTCCTGTGAGAGTCCAGCGTCTGAGACACTGGACCAAGAATGAGGATCTTTTATTCCACCGTCAGCTCCAGACCGTTTCTAAAAATGTACCCGCAGCCACTGATTTGAAGTAAAATTTAGTTTAACAAAGCCGTTCAAAAATCTCTGAATAAAAATGGGTTTGATATATTTTTGGCCTCGTGCCTGGTGTTCAGAATCCCTCTCACTACCCGCCCCCCCACACCTTTTGGCTTCGGTCTCAGCTCAGGGCCCCCCAGGACTGGGGCGGCTAGGTGTTGGGTTGGTGATGTTCCCTGTGGGCTCTGTTAGCAAACTGGCTTGTGGTTATAGTGCTCACGGGGGAGGATTTCTTGCAGGTGGAAGCATTGCAAAATAACCGCAAGAACGATGTTGCAGCAGCATCAAATTGAATTTTGAACAAAAAAGTTTTAACTTTCCTTTTCCTTATGGTTAAATGGCTCTCAAAAGATACGCCTCTCGGAAGAGGAAGGCTCAGGGTTTACAAGCCGTGTGACATTAAGCAGACCAAACGCTATTGACTGTGGTAGACAAATAAACACACAGGCGGCAATCCCTGGCCCAGTCTGCGGCAACCGCACATCCTAGCGAGTCCTAATGAAACTGTCTGAGAAACAAATGTACTTTCTCCGCTACCGCCGGCCTCACACATGGGAGAACAGGTTTCAGAGCCCGGAATTTGAAGCCTTAGGTCAAAAATGAGTGTATAATGTGGTGACCAATTGTGTTGGGGAGGGTCCTATGTGGATAAGACACATACTTAAAAATTTTTGGAGGCTCAAAAAGTCACCCATTTTGCTTCTGTTACAATTGTATTCTTCTTTCCACATTTGAATGATTTCTCCCAGCAGTGCCTAAGAAGGAGACCGGAGTTCCTAGCTAGCCCAGGTGACTAGGGGTTGCTGGGCCCATTTCCCTGCTCTAAATGAACCCGGGGAAGCTAATTCTCAAAGAACAGTTAGTATGTACTATGCATATTAGTGAAGGTGTTCTTTTTTTTTTTCAAACTGAGGCTGGTGGAGGTGCCAGGAGCCAAGCACACTGGCCTGCAGCCTCCTTTCAGTGGAATTTAAATCACAATAGCCCCTGGGGCGCCTGGGTGGCTCAGTCGGTTAAGCATCTCACGTTGGCTCAGGTCATGATCTCAAGGTTCTTGGGTTCCAGCCCTGCATCAGGCTCTGTGTGGACAGCTGAGAGCCTGCAGCCTGCTTTGGATTCTATGCCTCCCTCTCTCTCTGCCCCTCCCTTGCTCATCCTCTCTCTGTCTCTTTCCCCAAAATAAGCAAATAAACATTTAAAAAATCGGAATGACCCTTTTGGAAAGTTATACAGGCCAGTCACTTTGCAATTGTTCATACCTTTAGGGCATGCAATTCCACATCTAAGAAATTGATTCCGGGAAAATGATAAAAATTACACATACAGGTGCAAATATGTTCATCTAAGCATTATTTCCCACAGTGAAAAATAATAAACTGGATGTCTGATAGTAAGGCAAGAGCTAGGTAAAAGAGTCTGTGCACCAGATAGAATGTTTTTACCGCTGAACGTGGTAATTATGAAGCATTTTTAAGGGTGGAAAAAATCCATACTATCGAATGTTAAGTGAACACAGCAGGGTAAAGAAAAACAAGGCGAGTGTAACCTTACTTTTGTTAGAAAAAACCCCACAGAAAAAGTACTGGTAGAACATCAATAATGGCTATCTTTAGTGGGATTACAGGTGATTTACTTCCTTCTTGTACTTTTCTATGCTTTCCGAATTTCCTGCACAAGGGGCAAGCGTGACTTTTCTATTCAGATGGAAAAGAAATGTTTGCATTTACTTTCAAATAAGCCAACTGTAGGGCACACTTGGCCCAGAGGAGGCGGAGTCTCCTGACTCACCAGGGCAGCCCTGTTGCCCAGGAGAGGCTGCCTGGGGACCGAACACAGAACTGCTGGAAAAGGAGAAAAGTCTGCCAAGTGGTGTCGTGTTGTGGAGACCCCTGCTTCTCCTTCTGGCCATTCCCAAGTGTGGCTGAGAGCGTGGTTTGTGCAGACACGCTGGCGAGCCCCTCTTGGCAATGCACCCAGCCTCTCACATGGGCATGGCATTGAGCACGGGATTTAATTCCCATTTTACCGGGGAGGATCTGAGGCAAGGGTTAAGTAACTTATCAAAGATTTCTCTCTCTCTCTCTCTGTCTCTCTCCCATACATACACACACACACACACACACACACACACACACACACACACGTAATGGATGTAGGACTAAGATGTAACTTTGTAGTTTTGAACTTAAATACCATAGCCAAGCATTCCTGTCAAATATCACTGAGGAGTGTAATCACATGACTGGTGGAAAGGCAGAGAGGCCCATGCTCAGGTGATCTGGGCTCCAGTCCCAACTCTGCCACCGGGGTCACAGGTGCTGTTAGGCAAGGTCCTAATACTTTAGGACTCAGTTTTTCCATCTCTTCAACGGAAATAAGGATTTGGTCCCTACTGATCTCAAAGAGACCAGCCAAGTGCCAGGAGATGGGAAATAAGAAGCCATCGGAAGTGGATCCGGAACTTCCTAAGAGGGAGTGGTGACTCAGTTACCTGCTTATAATTTCAGCCTGGAAATCTATGGGGTGTGTGTGGGGGGGTGGGTAGTGAATAAGCTTTATGTCCCAACCACCCAGGTAAACATCTAATAATCATGGCACCATGAATGGAGCATTCCCTAGGTGCCGGGTACCCTGTGAACATCACCCCCAGGGCACAGCCTCCCTGAGGCCTCACAACCCCACAAGAGGGCAGGGACGGTTCCCGCCGTGATTTCGTGGGGAAGGAATTCAAGGTGGGGAGGCCAAAGACCTCTAGTAGAAAGAGGCTGAGTTTTGGGTTAAGACAGCCCAGGCTGAATCCATGGAATGTCTTCGATCTTCGCTGCTGCCCGTTCCCCTTCCTTCACCAACAAGCAAAGAGCTTGGCAAGCTGGAGGAGCCAGGACCCATCTACCTGCCGTCATGCGGTTTCAATGAGTGGACCCCGAACTCAGCAGTACTTTCTCTGATGTGCACACAAAGAACTTCTTCAAGGAGAAGGGAAGGTCGCTGGGAGAAATGATGGATAAGGGCCAATTGGGAAACTCATTAGAATGGGGAGCTGCCGCTTCTGTGTCTGTCCCTGGGTCCTGCCTTCATTACTTGGAGAACCGCTTTTGTAAACCTCGCTGTCAGGGGCCCACACTCCCTGGGAGTGCCCACTCTCCTCTTCATCTTCTGTTGTAAACCAACATTGGAGGCAGAGGCTTGGCAAAAGACCATTACTCACTTTTAATGAGACAGCTAGGGAAATAAATTGGCATATGTTAGCGAAATGGCTCATCAAGGTGAGTAATTATCTTCATGACTGGGGCAGTTTACCCTCAGATGAAAGGATTTGCATCTCAACTCTCATTGGGCTGTGGCTTTCCAGAACTAAGGCAGGAAGTCAAGTGGAGCCTGACCACTCATCACAGATATCTCCGCTTGTCTGGTCACGCTCTTCACCAAGGACTCATCGCCCCCCAAGTTCCAAAGCTTCTGTGGACAGAGACCACACAGCTGATCATAGGGGAACAGAAAAATACAAATCAATTGTTGTATATTTTATAGGGTGGTGTGTGCATGTGTGTGTATTTGATGTGTGTGAGACATACATCTGTGTGGTAGGGACAAGCCAGCCGCCTCACAGGGCTTGTAGGAAAAGCCATCAGGAAATAGTTCTGACAGACCCTACTAATTGAAATTACCCACTTCTTAGTCCTGAACCAATCTTTAACTCAAGTCCAATATTTTCTCTTTTACTTTCTTGTGCACTGAGGCACTGATCTTGTGTTCCACACAGTGAGCATCTCGCAATGTGCTGGTTTCTAACATTCCCACGTGGTTTATCATTTTATAAGGAAACTGCCTTATCTTTGTCTGTTATAAGAATGCTTTATTTCATCTTCCAAGGCAGATCACAAACCACTGGAGATCAGGGATGAGGGTGTCTTATTGGCTCCCATCCGCTGTGGAACCTGCTGCAGTTCTCAGGATGCAGAAGACCAGGTCCCAGGACACGTTCCCCCCCCCCCCACCCCATCTCAATGTCAAGGAGCACGGGAAGCACTGAATACTGGCAAGCAGGTCACTGATGGTACTTCCCTCTAGGTGTCGGCTACCGGGAGGCTCACAGTTAATCCACTGCCTAATTCTGGCTCACGGCATGCTTTATGCAGCAACCTCACCCTTGGTGCCACCTGACTTTCTAGTTTTCATTTCGACTTTCTTTCCACTGGATGGTAAGCTCCACTGGATGGCAGGCCCCCGTCAGTTTTGAGCTCCACTCCACTCCGTTCCCAGTTCCCAGCACTATGCCTGGCACTCAGTAAATAATTCACAGGGTAGAGGAACTTCAGGTTTTGTAACTTTTGCATCTTTGTGCAGTGCTCTATGATCCTATTCGAAACAGAGTGGGGATAATATACCTATAAGCACACACTCATGCTATCAAATAATACACTTGGCAAATAATTATCATCTGATTAACATGGAGTTATTGAAAATTGCATTTAATGTGGGCGGAGTTGACTGGGCCTCTGGCTGAGGTGTTTGCACTACAAGTGTTCTGTGAATGGTGATGGGGAAATGCACAAAGGGCTTTATAGGACTGTTTTCAGTTCGGTAAGTTCAGTTTGGGATTGGGGTGTGGTGGGAGGTTTCATTCTTTCATTGTTGTCACTATAGTAGAAATTCTCAAAGGACATTGGCAAGAATATAAAAGATTCTTAAATGATTCTAAGCTCAGAAGGTGTTTCCAAAAATCTCCATCTTCTCTTTTAGCATTTTTTTCTTTTTTCCTGGGAGCAGGAAGCAGACGGCTGGGGTCGGGGGTAGTGCCACAACTTACGGTGCGGGAAAGGGACTCAGGTATGGCTGAGTTGATGGCATGGAAAATTCTACCAGAAAGCCATCCTGTCTTAAGTATCCAGATGTGTGGCATTATGAGTTCTAGGGGCTGTACTCACTGAGCAGGTTTCTGAGGTATCTGGGGGGTGTCTTCGACCTGGCTGTGCTAATAATCTAAGGACATCCACTCTAGTGCAGGGCTGAGTTCTGGGTTACAGAGCCTAGGTCATGGATGGCAAGGGAGTCATCACCTGCCATGGACGTTCAGAGCCCTCACTTGGCCTTCAGAGAGGGGGTGGTGGACTTGTTTCCCTGCCCTTCCCCCCGGGGGGCCCTCTCAGGACACTCACCATTTCTGTCAATGGCAAAAGGCACGTCAGTTGTGACGATCTCATAGTTGCAAATCTGGCTGTACTGAGGGGAGCAGTCCTCGTCCACGGCCTCCACCTGTAGGATGCTGTCATAGATCTTGCCCTCTGTCACCACTGCCTTGTAGGCTGGCTCTTTGAAGGTGGGAGCAAACTCATTGACGTCCTTCACCTGGATATGGACCACGGCCCTGGGACCACACACCGGAAGGAAGAGATGGCAGTAAAGGGAGAATGACACTGTCCTCCCACACCTCCCGTGGGCACTGACTCTGGTCGGTCCCAGGGCCGAAGGAGCAGAGAAACCACAGCCAGTCAGGATGGTTGCTGTCTCAGTGTTCTGTCCGCCCTCCCACTGGAGACGCTTCTACCTGTCAATGCCCTGCTTTGGAGATGAATCCGCCCCTTCTCTGGCCTTCCCAGTTACCCAGCTTTAAGCAACGATTCCTTCTAGACTGCTTCCCCTTTCCTTTATCTGCTCCTCCTCCTCTGTTCATTCACTCTTCCTTTCAGTAAGAATGTAACCACTCTCTGAGTTAGGTTCAGAATCAAACTCCAAATGGGAGAGAGTTACAAACTAAAAAGTGCCAGGACAGAGATATGCGTGTGGCATGGCAGAAACCCAGAACAAGGTCCCAACCAGCTCCGCAGGGATGGGCTGGCTCAGGGAAGGCTTCCCGGAAGAAGTGACACTTGAACACAGTCCTGATGGCGGAAGGGGAATATTTTCAAGGGAGGCACAGGGGCAGAGTATTGCAGGTGGAGGACTCCGCCTGTGCTGATGCCTGCAGGGGCCCGGGGAGCTAGCGGAAGAACCATGGTATGACCACTGGGTACACAGACCTGAAGAGCAGGGTGTGGTACCGAAGGGTGGGAGGGAAGTGGGGTGGGGGGTAGGGGTGCAGGGATCCCTCTCCGGCCACTCACTTGTGCGACTTCTTCCAGGCCGTCTCCCGGGGCCCTGCGCCACAATCGTAGGCCTGGATGATGAACGTGTACTCTTTCTGCAGCTCACAGTCGATGGGACTCTTGGCGCGCAGCCGGCCCTCTCCCGACGTCTTGTTGAGCACCACGGCCTCAAAGGGCAGCTCCTGGCCGTGGATCTTGAACGCGCAAATTTCCCCTGCAGAAGGATGGAAGACAGTGAATGGGGATCCTGAGAATTGCCAGACGGAAGACACAGCTTCTCTTGGGCCAGATTTGCAAACCCAAAACCTCCAGGCCATTTCCTCCACACAAAGAATTGTCACACTGGAAAAAGAGGCCTCCAGAGACCCAGATCAACATGCTCATTTCATGGATGGTAAAATTGAAGCGTTTCACACATGGAACTGTCACCCATCAAGTGTATCCGGCAGAAAGGAGGGGAGTCACGGTTGCGGGGGTGGGGGGGGGCTGGTGACTGCCCTAGTTTGCTGCTTTCCCGCTTGCCCTCGCCTGGTGTGAGAACAAGGATTTTGCCCACAGCCTAAAGATAAATGGCTGTAGAGGAAGGAGAAAAAGGCCAAAGCTTGCATAATTGTTTGTCCCTTGAACCACCAGCGTGAGCATTGCTGGGGAATTCGTTGAAAATACAGACTCCCAGGCCTGACCTGGACTCCTGAATCAGATTACAGGTTGTTGTGTTTGTTTTTTTTTTAAACCAGGTTCCCTGGTGAGGTATTTGTCTGCTCACTAAATGTGAACCGCTCTGCTCTGTCCTTTCCTCCTGGCTTAAACGCCCCATGGTGCTGCAGCCAGCTTCCCACCCCTCCAGCCTCCATTAAGTCTCTCCACCCACCACTTCCCTGGCGGGAGAGGGGCACCAATCAGGTGCAATTTTCTCTCAAAACAGCAGGCGTGAGTCTGAGTTCCAGAAGCCCCGTGGAGCCTGAAAAGCTAACTTCTTAAAGAGCTGAACATGTTGTGAAATTAATGCATTTCTCCCCCTCAGCTGGGTTAATGTGTATTATAACTATTTCTCTGCATTAAAATTATGAGGCCATGAAAACATCTTCTTTTTCTCAATTGATGGATATTTATTTCTTGAACCCCGACTGCAAGTAAGCCATGTAGTAAGTGCCTTGTGAAATACTGAAAACTTGAGACACGTTCTCTTCCTGACTTGTCAGGGAGACGGTGTGTAGACGTCCAGAAAGACCACTCATGGTGCAAGGGACGGGGGGTGGTAAACATCACACGACACGGGCAGCAAAGAATTCATCTCTAGGCTGCTGGGGGTAAAACACAGACTTGGAACCTCCCACAGACTTGGAGGCTTTGAGTCACGTTCTAGGTTTTCCACTTTGACTCACTGCTGTAGTTGAATTATGATGACTGTGGGTCTCAGTTGTGTCACCTAGAAAATGGCTCGGGAGATGGTGTTGGAGGAGGGCATCTACTCTGATGCGTCCCAACACTGTTGGCACCGGGGTGAGGTGCCTAGTGTGCACAATTTAAGGGGGTCCTCATTCTGGAGGCAATCAGGTGTTTTCTTGCCTCTAGTCCAGGCCCTGGCCAGCTGTTCCAGAGAGGAACAGTCTCCTGATGCTGTGGGGAGAAGGGGTAACATGACCGCACGCCTGCTCTGTACCTAGTGCCGAGCTCTGGATCTCCACCTGGGTGACCTTATTCAATCTTCATAGCAAACCTGGAGGCAGGTGCTTTATGCCGATTTGTCAAATTAAGAAGGAGGAGGAGGAGTTAGAGGAGGAGGAGAAAGAGGAAGAGGAGGAGGAGGAGGAGGAGGAGGAAGAGAATCAGAATCAGAGAGGTTATTACTTGCTCCAGGTCACAGAGCTGAAGACAGTGTAAACCCCAGGTATGGCTGGCTGACCCCTGAGCCGGGCCCTTTCTCCTCCACCGCACCATCCATAAGCAGCCCCGTAATTTCAAGGGCACTGCACTGGGGATTGCTTCCAGTAGCATTCTATATTCCCATTCAGGTCTCACTCTGGAGAGAAATCCCCCATTTTACATATAGGAAGCATGCCCTGATCTCTTACTAACAATGTTTTCTGAGATGGTCAATCAATACCAATCTTACCTGTAGGCTTTTATTTTTTATTATTTCATCGATCCTCAATTTCATTATGAGCACTCCATTTTCACTACACCCCCTCCTGGCCATTTCTCAGATGTAGGTGTGGAATCATGGAGAAGACAGACAGATTGCAGACTGGGCCCCACCAAGAGGGCCGATTCACACTCTGTCACTGTTGTTCAGGGTCGGGGGTGACACTGTACTGCCTCTTGGACAGGGTTAAACCTGCAGCCCTCAGGGCAGAAGGGTAGGTTTCATCTGGTTCTCGTGTTTAATTTCTGCTTTGAGTTGGCTGTTGTTGAATGCATGAACTTCTGAAGTGCTGCCTTGTGATTCCCAAGATGAAGGCCAACGTGGGAATATTACCAGCAAATGTGCCCAACCTGGCTCTGGGGCAGTCTCTGGAGTGCCCAACCACTGCATGATTATAGGACCAATCAGACCATTTTTCTTTGAAGAGTCGAGTTAAACTGAAAATAAATGAGGGTCATTTTCTGTTGGAAACATTTGATCACAACTAAAATGGTTCTCAAGACTCAGAAATCCTTAACAAGAGGGAAGGAGAGGACACAGGAAAAGGAGACACAGGGGAGGGAGAGACATAGGAAGCTTCGGGGCCACACATTTCATCCAAGTCCAGCTCAGTTCAGTTCAATGGACCAGAACTTTCGGAGAGCCAAGCAAGCACCAGGAACTTGCCTGTGGCACCAGAGACACAAAGGAAAGCACTTGGATCCCTTATAACACAAGGACGGCCAATCCTTGAGCACTCATTACCCAGAGGAGACAGCAAGGTAACAAGGCTATGTGTTGCTCACATAGTCTCACCAGCTCAGTATGAGACAGGATTTAGCCTCTTTTGAACAAAAGCTAGAATTCATGCGGCCCTCATCCCACCTCTTCATCTGATACTTGTGCTCCTGTTGCAAAAACACGCATTCAGTTTTTTATCCATTCATTCACCTTGTAGGTATTGATAAGGGACTACGTGCCCAGCACTGGTGAAACATGGATGAGTAAAACCAAACCCAGTCCTAGCATATATGCTGCTGGCAGTTCAGCGGGGGGGACAATAAGCAATCCGATGATGACATCCCTAAATAAAGAACAGTGATCATGATGCATGATTGAAGGACAGCTCCGCGGTACTAAGACAGTTCTGACCTGTCTGCTGGGCGGGGAGCACTACCTAAGGATGCGACAGCTGAGCTGAGATCCCAGGAGGAGAAGGAGGGACATGCCCAGGCCAGGAGGGAGGAAAATGAGTTTCAGGCAGAGGGGCAGATGCCCTGGGGGCCCTTCAGCGGGAAGGGACATCTTGAGGCCACCAGGCCTGCAGGGGCCAGGGTGGCAGGACCACAGGCACTGGGGTAGGGCCAGCTTCACGGGCATGTGACCTGAGAGCCACATGGCACTCCATGCTTAAGAGGACCCCGAGCTTGGTTTAAACCTCTGTTGTTGCCATCTTGAATTCTTAATCATTTTATCTTTGAACTTGCGTTTTGTACCTGAAGTCTGATGGGACAATGCAGCAAGTCCGGGAGCAGAGGAGACAACGATCCATTGTTCTGTCTGCCCCATTTACTTCCAGCGCTCAGGATACCCAGTGAGCACAGAAACTCAGTGCCCTTACACTGCGTGGGAGTTCAGCGGACGCAGTGCGAAGGTAAGCGCATGGTGTCCAGGACTGAGAAAGCAGGCAGCGGACAATCCCGAGAGGTACCTTTCCTGTTCGAACCAAAATTGCTTTGAATGCGGAAGGAAGGCAGGGATGTTTTAAGAAGCATGACCAACCAAAGAACTCTGTCTTGTCTTTTCTTACTCATGGTACTTCCCTGTAGTAGTCAAACACTTAGGCTGAAGACGGCAGAGAGGAGGAAAGCTAGGACACCCTGCAGTTCCTTTCGTTTGGGGCTGCCCTTCCTACCAGTAAACCGAGGGTAGAGAGCGTGGATAAAATGTGTGCACATCAAGAAGCAAAATAAACACAGTTGTGCGCCGTTTGTGTTTGTGTGACATTTACAATGCTCTGGTAAAGAACTGAATACATAGGCATACGTGAGCTATGAAATGTGAATTCTGTAATTTTCGGAGACTCTGCACAGCAGTTAACTGCTCTTATATTTGCATTTGAAACTGGCATTGCATAGTATATAGATGAATGGTAAAATTCATGCCCATAATTTAGCATTCTGATCTGTCTTTACTTACAACGGCGTCGAGTAGCAAATTAAGAGACCACAAATTGAGAGAGGATCTGTAGAAGGAAGGTCCCGGGATGGAGCGTGAAGGCGGAAGGATATTTAAAATTGCGGTCTCGGGTGCTGGTATGTGACTCACTGGGCTGCCTCCATCTTTTGTGAGGTCTACCACTGGAATGTGTTATTACTAATAAAGAACTGCAGTCGGAGAGGGGGGCAATGTGCATAAAGGGTCTGTAATGGTGACGATAAGTGGTGGTGTCCATGTAAACATGTCACTTCTAAAAAGTGGCTTTCTAATGTGCTTTCATGGGTAGGAGAGTAGCGCAGTGATGGACACGCACGCCAGCCAGCAGTGGGCGCTGTGGGGAAGTGAGGCCGGCAGCACTAGGCTGCCAGGCCTCTGGCTGTGACCTGCCCTAACTGTGGCCCCAGGACGCTGAACTCGACTTCCCCAAAGGCCCCCTTGAAAGGCCAGGCCGGAAGATGGGCCCCTGCAGGGCTGGGGGGAGGGGCATGAGGCTCTCGCCCCTCCGCACCCCTGTCTGCCTCACAGGTGCCTTCTCCTCCCATAGTGCACCCTCGCAGCACCTCGGCAGACACTGCCGGAGCTGCTGCTCAAGTCCTCCCGTAAGAGTCTGGGGCAAATGAATGAAATTGACTCATGAATGGGGGAATGAAACAGATTTTTAGAATATATTTTGATCCTAACCTTGAATACCCTTGAACAGCAGGTTGTGTTGATTCCATTTTTCAGCTGAGGAAACTGAGTCTCAGAGAGATCAACTAGTTCACCCAAAGCCACTGTGATAGTAAGGACCAGATCAAGGACGGATTTAGACCCTCTGATTCTAACTCCAGCACCTTCTTTGTTCTTTCTTGTTGCCTATCACTGGGCCAGTGTGACATTCTAGAATACCGGGTCTCCAAGTGCGATCTGTGGACCCCTGGGATCCCCGATACCCCTTCCGCCGGGTCCACAAAGTCAAAATTAGCTCTCTACTGACACTAATGCATTATTTGACTTTTTCACTGTGGTGATAACTTGTACTGATGGTACAAAAGCAACAGTGAACAAACGTGCTGTGCCTTAAGTAGACCTGGCTGAATTCTTTACCACATAGAGTTGGAGTAAAAAAATTAAAAAAAAAAAAAAAAAAAAAAGCCAATTTCACCTAAGAATGACTTGAGGGGCACCCGAGGGGTTCATTGGGTTAAGCATCTGACTCTTGATTTTGGCTCAGGTCATGATCTGACTTCGTGAGATGGAACCCAGTATTGGGATCTGCACTGACACCACAGAGGAGCCTGCGTAGGATTCTCTCTCTCTCTCTCAAAATAATAAACTTTTTTGGAAAAAAACACAATGACTTGAATAATGCAGTAAATATTATTGATTTAGTTAAATCTCAGTTCTTGAGTACACATCTTTTTAATATTCTGTGGAACAAAATGGAAAGTATACGTAAAGGACCCTGCACAGCAAAGTATGCTCTAAGAAAAGCATTTGTGTGAGTTGAGTGGGAGCTGAACTAGGACCTTTTTTCATGGAATGCCTTTTTGACTTGGAAGAATGATTGTTAGACAAACTAGGTTTATTCAAATTGGAGGGTGTGGCGGACATTGTTTTTTAAAAGTAAGCCTGTCACTCCAAAGAAAAGAACCGGTAGGATTTGTCGCCAGTGACAAAATGAGAGCTTTTAATTTGGAAAACTTGTGTCTGCCACATTAAGTTTTAACCATTTACCAATATATTAATACTTTTCTGATGAGATGGTTAGTGGTATTAATGAGGGTGACTGTGTGATATTGTAGAATGAAATACATCGGGTTTTGAAAGATCTACTAGCCAGTGAATCACTGTCTTCCAAACGATCAGTGTGTAGTATTGCACAGTCGTGTTATGGGTAAAAGAGCCATTCAAAGAGTTAAGTACAGGGGCGCCTGGGTGGCTCAGCCGGTTGAGCGTCCGACTTCAGCTCAGGTCACGACCTAGCGGTCTGTGAGTTCGAGCCCCGCGTCGGGCTCTGGGCTGATGGCTCAGAGCCTGGAGCCTGCTTCCGATTCTGTGTCTCCCTCTCTCCCTGCCCCTCCCCCGTTCATGCTCTGTCTCTCTCTGTCTCAAAAATAAATAAACGTTAAAAAAAAATTTAAAAAGAGCGAGTGCATTTTAATGTAGTGGTCAGTATATGGTAAGTTCCTTGATGCGATTTCAGATTCCTTATTATAATGAACCTTTAAGAAACTATTACTTATGAAGTTCTGGTGTTGTATCCGAGAAGAATATCTACAATTATCCAAAAAGATTTTTAAAATTTCCTCCCTTTTCCAACTACATACCTGGGCGAGGCTATATTTTTTTCTGCTTGCATACTTCACCTAAACAAATGTATCTCAGCAGACTGAAGGCAAGTGCAGATACGAGGATCTCACTGTCTTCCAGTAGGCTACACATTGAAGAGATTGCAAAAAATGTAAACAACAATACCACTCTTCTCACTAACCTATTTTGTTTTGGAAAATATAGTCAAACTATGTTATTTATGTTAACATGTAATGAATTTATTATTGTTATTTTTAAGTGAATTAATAGATAAGGACTTGAAGTTTCTCAGTTTTAATTTCTTATACAGTAAATATTAATAGACACAAACCCACAAAGACAAAAGCTGTTGGGGGTCCTTAATATTGTTTAAGAGTGTAAAGGGGTCCCGAGACCAGAAAGCTTGAGAATTACTGTTCTTATAACTTACCAACTACGCTTTCCACCCAGATCATGATTCCATATCCCATTCCTGATGCTTAAAAACACAACCTGCCACCTCTCAGTGAACTCAGAATCTCAGAGCAACACAATGCGCTTTGTATCTTGCAATCGAAGGTTTTGCAGTGGGCGCAACTAGGCAGAACTTGATGGCTCTTGGAGCCAAAGACGCTGGACTCGAACCCTACCTGTCTGGTTAACCACCTGTGTGACCCTGAGCAAGTCACCGACCTCTCTGTGCCTGTTTCTTCATCTGTAAAATGAGACGATATTGGTAATAGTCACCTCAGCAATTTTGGTTGTTGGGTGGATTAAATGAGTTAATACATACAAAACACTTCATAGTGCCTGATATGAAGTTAAGTACTACATACGTGTTAACCCTTATCACTGCCATTATACTGAAGAAAAATCACACACTTCTGGCAAATTCCCTGTTCATGTTTGAGAGCTGAAGGGGCTGAATGTGGAGATCATTTCATCAGCAGAAATATTTTGAATCATTCAAGAACAGTCTGCTCCTTGAAATACCTGGCACCTGTCAGCCACAGCTTACACACACCTGCTTTCCTGAACATCCCTGGTCAACGACTATATCCTGTGTCCCCAAAGTCTCATCCAGGCCCGGTACTGCTTCACGGGGAGAGTTTGTGGGGTAGGTTGGCTTTGTCTGTCTGATTTTGCTTGTCTCAGTGGCTGGAGGTAGTTAATGGCCTTTATTGTGCAAGAGTCAAAGGTGCTAAATAGTCAGCTCCGAGAACCATGTTACCCAAAATGGCTATGGTGCCTCCCTTGAGAAACACTGTACCCCAAGCATGTAGCCAGTCTTCTGTTGGAGCTAACGCCAGCTCAGTTTCATGGCCCCAGACCTGCGGAAAATGATAGACCTTGTAAAGGCTTCTCCACCAGAGTGGTGAGGTGCCTCCAGATGGGGATGATGCCATCTGCTTTCTGCAGCAGGCTGTGGCCTCCAGCAGGCACGCTCGGCAGACAGTGAACCCTGACCACGCTGCCAGAGGGCTGGGAGGGTGTGCTTTTGTGAAAGTGGACCCTACGCCTCTAGCTGGAGCCTTCTGCAGTGACTTTAAGTATAATAAAATGGGAAAGGACAAATGCCAATCACATCAAGAGGCCATCACGCCCAGAATATCCGATCAGGGCTGAATTCAGAGATAAATCTATACTTTAAAAAAGAAAGGGTTGATTTTAAGCCCTCTTGCTCCAGATGAAAACTTAAAATATCCCCAAGTAGAAAGTTAAAGGGGAAGGTTCAATGGATCGTCACTTCTGCTGGTCCTTCGTGTTCCTGGGTGGCGGGAAGATGACCTTGTTTGGGGTCCCCGGCTCTGTTCTTCTCAGCTGTGTGACCTTGGCTGGTTCCTAAATCCCTCTTCATATAACTGAGGATGAACCATGCCTAATCCTGAAAGTGCCAAGAGGCTGCAACGACACACTAAATGTGAAAGTACCGTGCGAAGTATAAAGGTCTACCTGCTTTTTCTTATTGCGATAATAATAAATCCTGCTTCCAACCTGCAAGTAGCTAAATGCATATTGGCAGCGTACCTTATTTCTCTGAGACACCAAAGTCAGGGGGAGGGGAGGCGTCACCATTTATAGCTTTCTGTCTACTTAGTATTGAGCAAAAGAAAACATACTCTTTTATTTAAAAAGCCATCTTCCTACATTCCAAGATCAAAATTCCCTTTCCTTTTGCAAGATTTAACACTAGTTATTGCATTGCTGAAAAACCGATGAAGACAACGCATTTTTCCTTATTTGGCAACATCTCTTGAACAAACAAATGCTATAACAACCGATCTATATGCTGAGAGACTTGAAGAAGTCCCCCTGGCTCAGCTCGTCACAATGAGGTCAAGTAGGACTTAAAGAAATGTCAGACGGTCATTTGCTCCGCCTGGTGCCCAGTGGTCTGGAGTTGAAGGACTCCAGGTACAAAAATGTGCTGTATTCGTCATTCACTCAGCAACCTTCCCTAGGCATACATGATACAGTTAAAAGCAGCTGAGTGAATAATAATTTATAAAATTCACTGCAGCTCACATTTATTGAGCATTTATAATGGACCAGGCTCTTACTCCGGCCTACGGTGAAACCAACCTGCATCTCTTGAAGTGCTGACCTACCTGGCCAGGAGCTAGAGATCCGGATGAATCAGAGACTAGCTCTGTGTTCACAGACGGGAGAAGGAGGCAGATGACTAAAGAATTAAGCACAATGAAGTACTCAAAGGCTGCAACAGGTGTCTGTTCTGAGTGTGGGGAGAACACAAAGCACGATGGCCAGTCAATCTCACCCTTACATGCTTCCAGACACAGTTGTGAGCCACCACGGAGCCACCACAGAAGAGTGTTATGGCTGCCAAGGGGAAAGAATATCAGCCTTAACAGGGCCGGTGGGACAGGACCCTGCCTGTGGACCCCGTCATGTCTGCCTCTTGATAATGGCATTTCTGTGCCTTCATTCCTAGCAGAAGGCTAGTACAGGTCATTGCCTGGCCTATGAGATGGCTCTTTCCTAGTCCTGTCGTTCGCTGTGCCCTTGCCGGTGGGAGCCACACCCTTGCCCTCCTGCTGACCTCGCTGGTTGATCCCAAGCCGTCCACAGTTCTGGTCAGGTGTTGCCACATGGCAGGATGAGGGAGGGAGCCAGGAAACCACACTGACTAGGATAGTGACTGAGTTCATAATGACTGAATTAAAAAAAAAATAATGTTTATTTATTTTTGAGAAAGAGATAGAGTGCCAGGAAGGGAGGGGCAGAGAGAGAGGGAATCCGAAGCAGTCTCCAAGCTCTGAGCTCTCAGCACGGAGCCCAATGTGGGGCTTGAACCCATGAACCGTGAGACCACCACCTGAGCCAAAGTTGGACGCTCACCTGCCTGAGCCACCCAGGCACCCCATAATGGCTGAATTTTTAATGTTTGGCAAGAATGTGTTAAAACTCTGTGTCTCAAAAATTACTGACCTGAATGCAATTACCACATGGGAACACACACCTTTCTCACCACCAAACAGGAACAGGGGACTGTCAAATAAGGGTAGAGAATCTTACTTAAAAATGAAGGGCTCTTGTTTGCCCACAGCTGTTAGGTGCAGTTCAGTCAGATCCACTCCATGATCATTATCTGGAATCTACTTCAACTAACCCCTACTTGTCCTTTAGGGGAAGTAATGGATGTTGAAGTGCCTGGAGAGTGAAAAATGTCCTATGCAAATGTCATGGCCCTTTAGCACTCTACAATTATCTCCATCAACAAAGTTTTTGTAAGCATCTACCTCCTGCAGGGAGGGAATCTTAGGAGACACTGAGGTCCCCAGAATTAGGGCCAGGGCTTACACCTTCAGAAAGAGGAGCTATCCATAGGACCAAATAATTCTTTTCTTTTCCTTTTTAAATTTTTTAATGTATATTTATTTTTGAGAGACAGAGAGATAGCACGAGTGGGGGAGGCCCAGAGAGAGAGGGAGACACAGAATCCGAAGCAGGCTCCAGGCTTTGAGCTGTCGGCACAGAGCCCAACGTGAGGCTGGAACCCATGACTGTGAGATCATGACCTGAGTGAAGTTGGGTGCTTAACCGACTGAGCCACCCAGGCGCCCCTCTTTTCTTTTACTTAATCGAAGTATAGTTAACATACAGTGTTATATTAGTTTCAGGCATACACTATAATGATTCAACAAATCTATACATTGCTCTGGTCTCACCATAATGTGTACATTTGATACCCTTTATCTATTGCACACATTCTCCCACCCACTTCCCCTCTGGTAACCACCAGTTTGTTTTCTGTATTTATGAGTCTGGCTTTGTTTTTTTTTTTTTTTGGTCTCTTTCTTTTTTTCGCTTTTTGTTTCTTAAATTCCACATATGTATGAAATCATATGGTATTTGTCTTTTTCTGACTGACTTATTTCACTTAGCATTATACCCTCCAGATCCACCCATGTTGTTGCAAATGGCAAGATTTCATTCTTCTTTTTGGCTGAGTAATATTCCAATATATATTCTATTATCTATCTATCTATCTATCTATCTAGATACAGATATCACATTTTCTTTATCCATTCATCTATTCATGGACACTTAGGTTGCTTTTGTATCTTGGCTATTATAAATAATGCTGCCATAAACATAGGGGTGCATATATTTTTATCAATTAGTATTTTTCTTTTCTTTGGGTAAATATCCAGTAGTAGAATTACTGGATCATGGGGTAATTCTGATTTTAATTTTTTGAGGAACCTCCAAGCTGCTCTCCACAGTGGCTGCACCAATTCTGCAGTTCCACTAACAGTGCAGGAAGGTTCCTTTTTCTGCACATCTTTGCCAACACTTGTTATTTCTTGTGTTTTTTATTTTAGCCATTCTGATAGGTGTAAGGTGATATCCCACTGTGGTTTTGATTTGCACTTCTCTGATGAGGAGTGATGTTGAGCATCTCTTCATGTGTTTGCTGGCCATCTGGATGTCTTCTTTAGAAAAATGTCTATTTAGGTTTCCTGCCCATTTTTAATCAGATTATTATTATTATTATTATTTGTGTTGAGTTGTATAAATTCTTATTTATTTTGGATGCCAACCCTTTATGAGATATATCATTTGAAATTATCTTCTCCCATTCAGTAAGTTGCTTTTTTGTTTTGTTGATGGTTTCCTTTACTGTGCAGAAGATTTTCATTTTGGTGTAGTCTCAATAATTTAATTTTGCTTTTGTTTCCTTTGCCTAAGGAGACACTTCTAGAACAATGTTTCTATGGTCCATGTCAAAGAAACGTTTTCTCCTTGGAGTCTTATGGTTTCGGGTCTCATATTTATGTCTTTAATTCATTTCGAGTTTATTTTTGTGTGTGGTATGAGAAAGTGGTCCAGTTTCATTCTTCTGCAAGTAGCTGTCTGGTTTTCCCAGGACCATTTATCAAAGAGACTGTCTTTTCCCCACCGTATATTCTAGCATACTTTGTCATTGATTAATTGACCATATAAGTATGTGTTTATTTCTGGGTTTTCTATCCTGTTCTATTAATCTATATGCCTATTTTTGTGCCAGTACCATACTGCTTTGATTACTACAGCTCGAATCTGTAGCATATCTTGAAATCTGGGATTGTGAGGACCAAATAATTAATGAGTGCTAACGAGTTCTCAAGATAAAACAACGGAACATTACAAACTCCTCAATTAACCAGGAGAATACCTGAAGACTAATATTTAAATAGAATTGGTACAAATCATACTGACAGGTAAAACCTTTAAATGTCTTCCGGTCTCCTTTTTCTCAGTGTCCAAGCAGGGTCTTAACATATGGTCTCAACACTGAACCAGTCAGAAGTTCTAGTCCATACAAACCTGAAGGTTTTGTTTGCCTCCACCCAGTTTTTTTCTCCACCTGATTTTCTTTAATTAATTTTTCTCATCTACAGTGTCTCTAGGAATTTGGATAGACATGGGATGTAGGTTTCCCTTCGAAGGATGCCTTGTGACTGCTCTGCACTTTTCAGGGCAGAAGCCATAAGCCACCATATGGCTTTTGAACACTTGCTATGTGGCTAGTGTGACAGAGGAACTGGATTTGAATTTTATTTCATTTTTGTCATTTTTGAATTGCTCATTTAAGAATAGTTGCTCAATTCAGTTACTGGAAAACTTTTAAGTATGTCTGGGTATGTGAATCAATTTTTTGCAACCATAAATTATACAAAATCTACAGACAGATCAAGTATTTCCAATGAAAATTTAGAGTCCAAATTGAGATGTCTCGTAAGTGGAAAATACACATCAGATTTGAAAAACTTGTTTCATGGAGAATTTCTCACAAATGATTTTCTACTTGATAACATATTGAAATGATAATGTTAGATATTTTGGGTTGCATACCACATTATTGAAATCAATTTCATCTGTTTCTTTTTATTCATTTAATGTGGCCAGTAGAAAAGAAATAATTATGTATGTGGCTGGAATTACATTTCTGTTGGACAGGGTTGCTCTGCCTAATTAATAGTATACATCATGAAGGCTAATTTTCCCATAGAAATAAACATAAAGTAGAGAGGATGCATTCTATAATAACTGTAGAACTGTTCTGCTTCAATGCTGATTTTTATTTCTCAGCATTATTCCTAATATTTAGAGTAATGCTCCCTCTTAAAACAACTGCCCATTTGGCTTTCTTCAGGTGATTAAGCCAAATTTAGCTCAAGTTCCTGAAGTGCTGACTGTCAGGCTTTTAATTAGCATGGCCTCTTAAAACTTTGGATGGCTTTTATTATAAAACAGAAAATTCTTTGAAGTTTTAATGACACTGCATACTTAAATAATCGCACCTTGGTCACTTGTAGAAATTCAGATGTAGGCACTAACAAATGGCTTTTGTGAATTATCATCTAAGGTTGAATGGCAATAGGATTTGAGTTTATAATTCACTTAGTCACCAAAATTAAAAAGGTATAATCCTTTAAAAATAAAGTTTTATTTTCATAACATAAATTTAATAATCTTACATTGGTACTTTATCAACAGTAAAATAATAATCTTATAAAAGAATAATTATATATTGCATGTTGGGTCATATTATGTCAATATTCTTATACTTTTCTAATTAGAATATTAAAATTCACACAAAACGTAATACACTGTGTTTATTTCCCTGAAACTGGGAGGACAGCAAACTTGGGTTGTGAAAGGTACAAATAAAGCGACCTAAGGAGTTCTGCTTCTGATGTGCGTAGGTTTCTAACACATGACTCTCTCACAATACCCTTAACCCTGGAAAAATAGCTCCCCCCTCCCGAAGACCTGAAGCCTGGGGAGTGACAGATTTTGGAGGGGAGCAGAAAAAGCTACTAAAAATGGGTGAGTTCTCTGATTTTTAATAATTCTTAAAAACAGTGATAAAATTCACATGACATAAAATTTATCATCTTAACCACTTTTGGGTGTGTAGTTCAGTATTACTAAGTGCATTCAAGAGTTTTCTGTTTGTTCCCTTGCCCTGAGGGCGGTCACAGTCCTTGTGGAACAAGGGACTAAAACTCTGATTTCTATCAGATGAGCGGGCCATCTTTCTGGCCAGATGAATGGCACTTCCGGAAGGTGAG
Source organism: Lynx canadensis (assembly GCF_007474595.2). NCBI lineage: Eukaryota > Metazoa > Chordata > Mammalia > Carnivora > Felidae > Lynx > Lynx canadensis. The sequence continues at coordinate 35,924,411 of NC_044311.2, read as the reverse complement.
GGAGGACTCTTGGAGAGGAGCCAGCCAGGGAAGGGACAGCCCAAACTGTGTTTCAAATACCCAAGTCTCTGGCCGGCCCCAGAACTGCATGTGGGGGACAGACTGAAAGCCATCTGCACTGAGATCTGAACTACTGTCCATACGAGGCAAGAGAGAATTTATAGTTTGAACTGAAGTAAGTGAACTGAATTGCCTGTTAAAACAAAACGTCAACCGTTTTGAAGGAATACGACAATCCAGTGCCATCTTGGCCCAATGTGCAAAATATCCAGGATATAATCTAAACTTAATTGCCATATGAGGAGTCAGGAAAATGTGACCCTTTCCTGAGGGAAAAGACAACAGGGCCCAACCCCAAGATAGCTCAGCTATTTGTATTTTCAAACAAGTATATTATTTATTCTTATAAGTATGCTCAAGGCTATAAAAGAAAATATGCTTAGAATGAAGGAAAAGATATAAATCTCATCAGACAAATGCAACATAGAAAAAGTAATCTAGTACAAATTCTATAATTAAAAGAGATAATATCTGGGATGCCTGGATGGGTCAGTTGGCTAAGCATCTGACCCTTGATTTTGGCTGAGGTCATGATCTCATGACCAAGAGATCTGCTCTGGGTGTGGAACCTGCTTGAGATTCTCTCTTTTTCTCCCCCTCTGCCCCCTCCCACTCACACATGCTCTCTCAAAAATAAATAAATAAATAAATAAATAAATAAATAAATAAATAAATAAAGTAATATTTGAAATAAATTACTCACTGAATGGACTTGATAGAATAGGTAAGCGAATATGTGATAAATCAATATAAAAGTATCCAATTTGAAGAAAAGAGAAAATAAAGACTGCAAGGAAAGAAACAGAACTTTGATGACCTGTAAGAAATCTGAAGTAGAAAGAGAAAAAATATTGAAGGAAAATGTAACCTCAGAGACCTATGGGTTGATATCAAAAAGTCTTACATAATAAGTCATTGGAGTCCCAGAAAGAGAAGAGAGGGAGAATGAGGCAAAAATAATATTCAAACAAACAATGGCTGAGACCTTTCCAATTTTGGTGAAAGACACGTATTTACATGTTCAAAAAGCCAATAAATCCCAAGGGAAATAAATATGAATGAAACTATACCTATCTACCATAAATCTGAAGATAAAGAGAAAGCAGCCACAGAAAAACTGGCATTAAATACATGTGAATGACTGCACACTGATCAGAAACCATGGAAGCTATAGGACCACTGTGTTTAAGGGATTAAAAGAAAAAAAAAAATCTATTAGCCCATAATTCTAGAACAAGAAAAATGGCCTTCAAGAAAGAAGGTGGAGTGAAGACATTTTAGTTCATCTCCACCAGACTGGTCTGTAAGAAATGTTAAAGGAATTTTTTTTTTGTACTAGCAAAAGAGAAATGATATTAGGAAAACATGAGTCTTCAGGGATAAAGGAAGATCATCAAGAAATGTAAGTATCTAGGTAAGTCTAAGAAACTATTTTTCTCCTCCTATTTCTTTAAAATATATACATGATTGTTTAAAGTAAAATTATAACATTATGTGTGTGGCTTATAATACATATAATTATAACACACGAGCACTATAGCATAAAAGATGGCAAGAGAGAGGTGGTAAATGTATCTATATGGCTGCAGCATTTCTGCAGTTTGTACAAAGTGGTAAAATACCAATTCTAGGAAGCCTGTGAAAATTTATAGATCTATACAGAGAGCAAGTAACCACTAAAAATAAAGGAAAAGAGGTATAGCTAAAAGTCAGTGATAAACCAAAGTGGAATTCTAAGAATATTCAAACAATCCCAAAGAAGGCAGGAAAGAAGCAACAACAGAGAAACAAGTATGGGAGGTTAAACAGGTAACAAACAATAAAATAGTATATCTGAATCCAACCACATCAAGAATTACATGAAACATTCCAATAAGAAGGCAGAGATTACCGGAATAAAAATGTAAGCAATAACTATATGGTGCTGTCTACAAGAGATGCACTCTAGGTATAAAAACACAAATAGGCTAAAAGGAGTAGGTAGGAAAGATATCTGATACAATGGTAAGCACAGGAAGGCAGGAGGCGATTAATTAATATCAGATGAAACTGATGTCGAACAAATGTTGCCAAAGGAGGGCATTTCATAATTACAAATGGAAGAGATAACTATTATAAAAGCACATGCATCTAATTACAGAGCCTCAAAACATGAAGCAAAAATGGACAAACTTAAAGGAAGAAATAGACAATTCTGCAATCATAGGAAAATTTTAGTAATTGATAGAATAAAAACACAAAAAATCAATAAACTCACAGGTAACGTAAACAATGCTATCAACCGCTTTGTCCTAATTGATATTTATCGACCATTACGTCCAGCTGTAGAATGCACACTCATTTCAACCTCACATGTCATGTTCACAAAGACCATGTATGGGCCATAAAATGACCCAATGAATTTAAAAGCTGAAATCCTAGAGTATGTTCTCTGACCATAATGGAACTAAATTGGAAATCAATAACATTTAACTATACGCAATCTAAAGAAAGCCAAGATATTTGGAAATTAAACAATACACATTTAAATAATCCATGCACAAAGAAGAAATTGAAAGAGAAATAATTAAAACTGAAAATATTACAAATCAAACATATTGAAATTTGTGAAATGCTGTTAAATTGGTGCTTAGATAAACACCGATAGCTTTAAATGTATCTATTACAAAAGAAGAAAGAGCAAAAATCAAGAAGGTCCTAAAAGAGTAAAGCAAATCCAAAGTGAGTTAAGGAAAAAAAACCCTGTTGATTATTACCATATTTAAATCACATATTAGATCATTTAAAATTTTTTTGTAGAAGATCTTCCCACAAGGAAACTCCAGGCCCAGATGGTTTCTTTGGTTTCTATCACGCATCCAAAGAAGAAAAACACTAATCATATATCATTTTGTTTTTAAGAAATAGAGGAGGAGGGAATGTTTTCTCCTTTTCAGAGGCTGGCATTACCCTAATACCAAAAACTGGCAGAGACACTACAAGTGAAGAAAATTACAGACCCCTGTCTGTCATGAACATAAACACAAAAATCCTCAACAATGTATTAGCAAATTTAATCCATCTCTATAAAAAGGATTATGACTAAGTAGAATTTAACCCAGAAACCCAAGTTTCGGTCAATGTAATTTACCATACTAACAGGAGAAAGGAGAAAAACCATATGGTCCCTTCAATAGATGTAAAAAAAAAAAATTCGCCAAAATTCAAAATGCATACCCAGTAAAATCTCCCAGTAAACTACAAATAGAAGAGGAGTTGTTCAAACTGATCAGGGGCACCTGTGATAAATTTACAGCTAACATCATATTAATGGTGAAATATTAGATCCTTCCTTCCCAAGGTCAGGAACAAGGCAGGAAGCCTGTCCTCACCACTTGATAGTTCTTGAGTGCATATTATGTGCCAGATACTGTGCCGGTGGCTTTAGAGAAGAAACCCTTTGTGCAAGGACCAAATTTCCTCCCATTACAGAGATGAGCATGTTGGCGCACAGGGAGGGGAGACTTGCCCATTGTCATAACGTAATCGTAAGCCACGATTTAACTTCTGATCTCCCGGACTTCAGAGCATGCCTCTTCATCACAACTCTTTTCTCAGTAGCATGGCGATGATTATTAAAGGGAGCTAGGCGCAGAGTAGGAGCTTCTGGGTCTGGCTTCTTCACGCTTTCCCCTCTCAAAGGCCGAGGGGCAAAAACCATGGCCTGTGCTTGTCAGGCCGGAGCCTGGCAGACGCAGCAGGCTCACTGGTGTGTGGTCTCCAGGAGACGCAAAACAAGCCCTGCCTGATTTATGTGCCTCCATCAAAGGCGCCATGCTGTCCATCAATAGGAATATTCAAATTATAATGGTATTTCGCTACTAAAAGGGAGTCTGATTGGCTCATTTTCATTATTTAGAGGCAGTTAATTAAAAACCCAGCCGATATTTATTTTGCTCCTTTCACATCACCAGTGATTTCTGGCTGCTAGGCTTTCACAGCATTACAGTTGTATGACTTGACACGGCTTATAGCGGGTTTCTTATGGTTGTGTCTCCCATTACTTTAATTTCAAGCATGGCATTAAAGCGCTGTAAGACTTCAGCCATTACTGGTAAGTGTGAACCCATCGTGGCACCCGTCTTTATGAAAGAACAGATTTTATGGGATCATACTCCAGGGAATGGACCCAGGTTCCTTCTACAGGGAGAGTATGAGGGTTCAGCTTTTGAGCAGGTGAAAGATCGACCCCAACTGTTCTACTGCCCAGTAGCAGGTAACCTTAATGCGAGGCCCATTCAGATATTTCATTATCTCCTAATGATCAAGAAGGAGTTACCATGCCCAAAAATGGCCCATGTCAACGATGACATTTCCAAGAAAGCTAATGTTTTATTTCTCAAGAATCATGCTAATTTTGCAATTCACTCTATAAACTATCTAAATACAATATGACATTAACATTGTTTACCTTTGCGTCTTTGAATAGAATTAACTTTACAAGAAAATGTATCATGTTTATCTGGTGATTCCATACCTGCTTCAGGCAGAGAGAAGCCTTGCTTTGAAACTGTTGCTTGAAGGTTAACTTATCAAGGAGCCAACTGGTGATTAATACTCAAGGTTTATAATCTGTAAATTAAGGAGGAACTAAAAACACTCCCTTTTTTAGAGCCAAAACAGGCTCTTTGCAGTTTACCTGCAAACAGAAACCCGTAGAAACAGAAAGGCTTGCAAGCTGCCCAAATGAGAGATTAGTAAGTAGCTGTTACTGCCATTTGCAGTCTTTGTTGCCAAAAAAATGAGGGGCGCCCGGGTGACTCAGTTGGTTAAGCATCTGACTCTTGATTTTGGCTCAAGTCATGGTCTCCCGGTCATGGGATGGAGCCCTGTGTAGGGCTCCATGCTAAGCATGCCAATCCTGCTTGGGATTCTCTCTCTCCCCGTCTCTCTGCCCCACCCCCTCTCACTCATGCTCTCTCTCAAAAGAAAGACAAAAAGAAATAGCCATCCTAGCTGCTCTTGGCCAACTAACGAAGAACACTTCTTTGTATTGAGAGAACTCCTATAGAAGCTTCAAAACCCAGTTTAAGCATTACCTCTTTTGAGGAGCCTGTGCGGGCTTCTCAGGCTGAGACAGCAACTCTCCCATGCCTCATGCTTCCCTGGCTCCCTGCACATTTCCTCCTGCATTGTCAATTGTGTCCACACATATTTTTTCCTTTTAGAGGTCCCAGAGGCAAGAATCTGTACTTACTCATCTCCTTGACTTTACTGCCCAGTTTAAGGCCTGGCTTAATAGAGGTGCTCAGGGAATTCTTGCTGGATGTCAAAGAAATAAAGTCTCAATCAATTCAAAGGAGTGTGGTATGATGGTTAATACCAGAGTCTTGGGATCAGAAATGACTTGTCTTCAAGTATGAGCTCCGACTTCCCTAACTCTGCGATCATTGGCCGAAATGCATTAACTTCTCTAAAGTTCAGTCTCGTTGTCCATTAAATGTGAACAAAAACAGAACCTACTATCTTGGGCTATTATGAAGTTTAAAATCAACAAGTTTAAAATCAGCAGGCTGGCGCGGAGAAAGGGCACAGTAATTGCTAACTCAGTGGTAGCTCCTCGTGCTGAAGCTGACACTCATTTTCTCCTGATTGTGACCTCACAAGAGAGAAAGAGCCTCTGAGAGGGTCACCATGTGGTATCAGAAAGATCCCAGCAAGGCCATCACTAAGACTTTGCTTCCAGGTTTCTCTTTGCCAGCGGTCACACCCCACCTCCTTCAAGCAGCCTCATTTGCAGGTCTGCTTAGCCCCTGTCCCAGACCCCCGCTTGCTTCTGGGGCCCTGAATGGTGAGCCCCTGCGGTGGACAGCTGTTCCAAGTACCAGGGATCCTCTCATGTCTGCCTGCCTCCCTGTACTTATCTTTGTAACTTACTTCTTCTGAGCTGATTCCACTGCTCTGTCCCTCCCCAGTTCGCCACGGACACTCTCATGCTACCTGCATGATCTCCCCCAATGATCCTGCTGTCAGGGCGTAGTCACCCCATTTGGCAGATGCGTCATCTGAGGCACAGAGCAACTGAATGCCTTATTCACACTGGGATCCGGCCCCACGTTTTCCCAGTCCTGGTACTCAAACTCTACGCCAAGCCACCTCCTTGTATAGCAAAGCCTCTGGAATCGATGAACAACCTGCAGGTACACAAGACCTCATATTTCCACTCCCTGACAAGTTTTGCCCATAATCCATATGCTGTGCTGAAGTTCCCAAATGTTCAGGTGGGGAACCCCAAAGGGGCAGAGGCATATTTTAAATGTTTAATTCAAATTAAGGCTGGTGTCAGGAAAATCCATATTTTAGCCACAGAAGAAAGAGAAATGGCAGCCCAATCAATATTACAGAAGTATATGGACTCTTTTACTGTTCTATCAATTCCTGGAGCTAATAAGTCAGCATCTCAGGGGACAGCTTCGGAGTTTAAAACAAAAGTTCAGAGGCCGCTGCCTGTCAGGCATGATTCCAGCTTTCGTTCTGATCAAGGTGAGTAGGAGATGAAGGGCCTTCTCACACATGGCCCAGACGACCCCCGGGCACCTCTCATCAACACCGGGACGGTTCGGCTGATAACAAGCACCTCCGCCGTGGCCGGCTAATTCTTCATCTCCTTGTCATCAATACTGCCGGCAAAGCCCCCACAGAAGGCACGCAGATTAAAATGTTAAATCAAATTCAGAAGAGAAATTTGAAAATCAATTTTAGGTTCCCGAAGAAAAGGCCAGGGAGGATAATTAAGACTCGTAACTCCCAGTTTCAGCTGCTTTATTTTCTAATTCTGGAGCAAAATAAAACCATTATTTTCCAAGGAATCAGCTGGAAGAAGAATGCAATGGTAGAGCAGCCTCCGTGACTGAGAACCAGGGTGGCCGAGACGCTCCCAGTTCACGGACAGGCACTCCAGTGAGCCACCCTATCAGCCGACGGACTTGGGACACTCTCATTTTCTTTTCCTGTACCTTTTTTCCCCCCGCCTTGGCAACAGAAAGCCAATGCAAATGTGAAAGGTTGGCTGCTTCCAAGTTTACAGTAAATAAGTTGAAAGAGCTGTAGATTACCCAGGCCCCGGTGTCAGGAGCTATATGCATTCTCAATGTAACCCATTTGCAGCAGAGCCAAACTCTGCTTTGACATTTTCCTTCGCTGCACACGGATATTTGTATTATTGGTGCTTTGCTCTTGCTCTCATTTGCCTATTGTGATTCACACGGACCAGCAATGCTAATAGGATGCTTCATTTCCTCCGTGGGCCAGTGCAGGATAAATCACAGCTTCGTGATCCATTTCACCGTACGGTAAATACCCTTATGCTGCTGCTTACTTTCCATGCAAAACCTATGTGAATGCAGTTCACTTTTAAGCTACCCAGAAATGCAAAGAGAGAGAGAATTCCTCCCTCTCTCAGTAGGGGGTATTTGTAGAAGACCTAGAAGAATTTAATTCCCTGGCTCCCGGCAGCGAAGGTCACATAATTATGTCATCCCCAGTGAGCTCCAGAATTTGGCATACCCCAGAAGAGGAAAATTGACAGAAGGAGTCATTTTCACAGCTCCTTGGAATTATTAATGTCTCTACTGATTGGGAAGTCTGCACTGCATGTTTCTACACAAATTTATCGGCAGTAGTTTTTCAGTTTTTCATCTTGCTTCAGCTTCCCGAATGGTATTTGGCTTAGAACTTCCATGACAAGCTTGGAGTTCAACTACTTCTATCTTTTGTTACTTGTATTCTCCCGGCCAATCACACTTCATGCATGGGATGTTAGGAATCACGAATGCACACCTATTCCATACTGGACACTGCAGAGGAGGCAAAAGGAATGGGACTCCATCACTGTCCTGTAAGCTGCTATCTCCTTAGGAAGAGGAGCTGGGTGTACAGGGAACCCGAGGGCTTTAGACCAGAGAAGAAAGATTCAGAGCTCTTACGCCAGTATTTCTCAACCTCAGGTTTTCAAGGGTCACCTTCGTGATTTTGGCTAGAGCTGAGGAAGACTTGTGATATTTTTACTTCATAATTTTAACCAGATTTGATTGTTTCTACTTCAAATAATTTCTAAAGAAGACTTTATTGCTATTGTTTGGAAAACAACACAAGCAGCCACAAAGAGAGAAAGCACTGTTTATGCATTATTTCTAGTTTGACAGCTTTACCCTCACAGTGAGGAAATAGACATGTGTCCATTTCATTAAAATGGAGTAGGATAAATACAACAGAGAGAAGAGGGGAGAGAGCAATTAATCAACTGTAGGGGTAAGGGAAGGCTTCCTGGAGGAGGAGATTCCTAAACTGGGCTAGAAGGATAACTAGGAGTTCATTAGGAAGACCAGAAAACCCTTCATACTCCATTGTGGTCTTACTTGTGTCTAGAACCAGCTGAATTGTCTTGCTGTTAATTTACCTGCTGTTGTCTCTGGAACATGCAGAGACAGCACCTTACTGATTATCCAACATGGACATCAAAATCTATTTGCACCAACACTTTTCAAACTGCTTAGGCTGTTGCAGACATGCTCTGATCATTCCTCTTGTGAAACAACTCTAAAGTGTTGCCTGTTTTCACACGCAGCATCTCTCATATGCTTTGATTAGTGTGATTTAAGGTTTATTTATTTAAATGGTTATTTATTTTTGAGTGAGAAAGAGAGCACAAAATGGGAGGGGGGGTGGGCACAGAGAGAGAGGAAGACACAGTATCTGAAGCAGGGTCCAGACTCTGAGCTATCAGCCCAGAGCCCGATGCAGCTTGAACTCACAAACTGAGATAATGATCTGAGCCAAAGTCAGACACTTAACTGACTGAGCCATTCAAGTGCCCTTATTTATTTAATTTGAGAGAGAGAGAGAGAGAGAGAGAGAGAGAGAGAGAGAGAGAGAGATGAATGAGTGGGGGAGGGGCAGAGAGAGGAGAGAGAGAGAATCTCAAGCAGGCTCCATGCTCTGTGCTAAGCCTGACACGGGCTCAATCCCATGACCTTGAGATCATGACCTGAGCTGAATTCAAGAATCAGACTCAACTGACTGAGCCACCTGGGTGCCCTGTTGTGATTTATTTTAAAAACCACACCGCGGCTACTCTCCTTCCCCCAGGTTGTGATTCTCTGCTAGGGTCAGAAGCCCAGCCTCTCTAGCTTGCCAAGAACTTGCTGTGAACTAAAGGGCACTGACCTCAGGAATGCCTGGAGATTAGGTTGTGGTGACAACCCTGAGCTGAAGAATCTATTCGCTGGTCACCTGGTAGGGGATAACCCCCCAAAACCTTTTGCTTGGATTTCCCTCATTTCTCCCCTTGGGGGAATACCATCATTTCACTGTTCTCACAGAGCATGTGTGAAGTAGGCTTGAAAACATGGAGTTTATGCCAAGGATAGCAGCCTCTGGTGTTTCCTCTTGGTGCAACACCATGTGTTTGTAGAACGTAGGTTTTTAGTAGGGTTATCCCATTAACCTGAGCCCCCAAGGAATGAGGCAGAGCACAGACCACAGACACAAAAGTAGTGGTGGCTGCAGGGGTGCTTGTCAACTTCCACGAAAATGAACCAACTTCTTTCACAAATCGCATTGATTAAATATCACTCGGTTGAAAGTAGAAGCTATGAGTCATTCATTTTCCCCAAAGGATCAGCTTCTCTCAGTCTTATGAGGCCATATCTTGTCTGGGGAAGCAGTGTCTTCTGTTGCCATCCATTGGATAACCACAAAATAGTCCCCAATACCTTCTCAGTGTGTAAGACCTTAGCTGGGTGGGAGGTAGTCCACGGAGAATAAAACTGACAGAGACCCTGCAGTCTGGGACCTGGTCTGATGGATAATGGCAAATATAAATGACTAAACACAAGACTGAAGATATGGTTATAAGTTGGGTTAAATGTTAGGAAGGGAATAAACAGGAAAATAACTGGGGGAGGGGATAATGAGTGAGTAAAGAACGAAAAGAAATGAGATAAACTGGGGAATGGGGAAGGAGGGTGGAGGGTAGCTGCATAGTGTATTTTAGGTAGAAGAAACAACAGTGTGAAGGCCCTGAGGTAGAAGGGTACAAGCTTCCACTTAGGGAACAGAAAGAGTCTGAACATGGTGGTGTCAGTGGCAGGAGAAGAGTTAGAGAGGTAGGAATGGACATATCATGTTTTTCCAATTCAAGGCTCTCTAGTCTGACCCCAAATTTATTCTTTGAGGACCCCTTCCTTCCTCCCTCCCTTCCTTTCGAGAGAGAAAGAGCACAAGCCAGGGAGAGGGAGAAAGAGAATCCTAAGTAGGCATGGAGCCCTACGTGGAGCTTGATCTCATGACCATGAGATCATGACCTGAGCTGAAATCAAAAGGTGGTCATTTAACTGACAGAGCCACCCAGATGCCCCAGGACCCCTTGCTTTCTTATACCCAGCAGGACGCAGGGCAAATGTGGCCTCTGTGAGGTTGTTTAAAAATGGCAAGCTCCAACTGCTGATTCTGCAAACTTTGATACATCACTAGCCCTGTGTCTGGTCCTACGCTCTTCCTTGCTTGGACACCTAGCTGGTCATTCTGGGAGACCTCTGCTGACATGCCACCCTTGGACCCTCTACAGTGTGGAGCTAGGTAGAGGTGCAGGGTCAGCCCTGGTTGGCTCAGGCCAGACTCTCCCCTGAATGGAATGCCTATGTGGCCTGGAAGCGGTAGCTTCATAACAATGATGAGAAAAAATCATCTAAAATCAGCTAGGTGTCATGTTGCATGCTTTACACATATTACGTCCTATAGACCTTGCGATGACCTTGGAGTTAGGTGTTCTTTTTAACTTCCGTTTAACAGAGTAAGAGGTGGCCAAAGTTTGGAGAGGTTTTGTGATTACCAAGGTTATACACTTAGTGGGTGGCTGAGTCAGCCTTAGAAATCATTGTAGACTGAACTGTGTACCCGCCCCCCCCCCCCAAAGACACCTTGAAGTCCTAACTTCAGAATGTGAGTTTATTTGGAAATAGGGTCTTTATAAAGGTAAGTGAGTTAAAATGACATCATTAGGGTGGGCTCTAATCCAATATGATGGTGTCCTTATAAAAAGGGGTTAATTTGGACACAGAGATAGCTATGCACAGAGGAAAGATGCTAACATAGAGCAGAAGGTGGCCATGTGACTGGGGAGATGCATCCACAAGCCAAGGAATGCCAAGGATGGCCAGCCAATGGCCCGGTTGACATCACGATTTCAGATTCTAGCCTCCAGGACAGTAAGACAACATATTTCTGTTGTTTTCAGCCACCCAGTTTGTGGCACTTTGTTATGGCAACCCTGGGGCACTAATATAGAAACCAAGCCTGAGGCAGATAGACTTTCTGAGCCACAAAGCCTGTGACCACGTTTTCCCTCTGCTGCCATTGAAGTCCACCTTGGTCCTATGTGGGAGCCTTGGAGGCTGAAGAGGGAGAGAAGGTCTTGGAAGGAATGTCTGGTCCAGCCATGGAAGTTCTCATATCTGTGTCCCCTTCTGCTCCATTACTTCTGTGTGAGCAGATGTGGTTCTAGCATACAGGGAAGCTCCGAGCGTGCTTGTTAAGTACATGAGGAATTATGCATCAGAGGCGGCCACAGAGGCCTAGCCCGTGAGGCACAGACTGGCGGTATTTGTGGAGGGGTTGGGGTCGAGAGTTTACTGCAGATGCTTAACTAGGTTTCCTGCCTCTGCCCAGATTTTCTCAGGAGGAAAGAAACTACTCCTTGTCAGTGTTTCTAAAAGTTGGAGAAATTTCAGAATTAAAAAAAGAAATTCTTAAGTACTTCAATAAAAGGGCTATAAATACATCTGTTATTTCATTGTTATGTGCTGTCCCTTGAGGGAGCCAATCTGATAAGCATTCCAATTTACAACTGGCTGGACAAGGCTTGGAACACACATGGATATGTCGTTTGGCCATCTCAGGAAACAGGGCCAGGCCGTGGTGAGGGCCCTGCTCCCCCTCCAGCAGGGATCCCCCACAGGGGCTGATTTTGGTGGCCTTGCCTGGCTCTCTGACAGGCATGCACTCCCAGCTGCCCCTCACAAACATTTCTGGCTGTCCCCAAAGCCCAGCATTGTCAGAGTGGGCTCAGTGGTCAGTCACACACACCGCTGTCAGGCGGAGTGATTGAACGGGCCCCAGATGGCTCTGATTCCAACAGCAATAGGCCTGGCAGTGCCTGAAATCCCACCACTAGAGTCTATCTGGGCTTGGATCATCCATGCTGGCATTTCCTGATGTTACTTTTGTTTCATTTTCCATTTTTATCTTTATGTGCAGTAGATAAAATTTAGAAATATAAAAAAGTTAAAAAAAAAGAATGATAATCCTACCTCTGGGAAGCAATCAAAAGTAACTTTTAGGCATATTTGCTTCCAATTTTCTTCCAGTGCACTTTTTTTAAATAGCGGAGATCATGTTTTATGTACAATTCTGTGTCCTACATCTCTGTTTCATATCATAAGAGTGTTTTCCTAGCTCATTAAAGACTCTTTGCAAGCACTACTTTAATGGCTACATACTATTCCATTCTATGGATATAGCTATCATATATGATTGGATCCAAGTGATTGAAATGTAGGTTGTTTTGGGGCGGGGGCCAAAGGGAGAGGGGGAGGGAGAGAATCTTAAGCAGGCTCCAGCCCAGTGCAGAGCCTGACACAGGGCTTGAGATCAAGCCTTGAGCTGAAACCAAGAGTTGGATGCTTAACCAACTGAGCCACCCAGGAGCCCTGTCATATATAGTTTTAAATATTGGCAAATTATGATGAATTCTTGGAAGTGGAAATACTAAGTCAAAGGGCATAGATATTTTAAAGTTCTTGTTGTGTTTTGCTCTTTTACTTAAGATGCAGCTTCCTGCTTCTCCCTTCTCACCAGGAGGACACATTTTATCATTAATGCTCTTCTGCCCTAATGACAGTCTCCCAGGACATGGAGAAGCCTTCCCAATTGTGGTGTGGACCCTGGCTGAATGACTATCCAATGACCCCCCCACAAGTTTCAGCCAAAGAGCTACTCTGAAGAGTCATTGTTGCCTCCTTCCCACTCCTGGCAACCTCCACATGACCTTGACCTCCCTGGGATCAGTCCCCATTGACACTCTGGGAGTGCATCCTTCTCAATATGGTCCTGGGACTGTCTGCTTGTTTTTGGGCCAGGCTGGTGCCCAAGACTATGAGCAAGAAACATCAGGCTCCTGCTTGCTAAATGAGATGATCTCAGCTCCTGTTGGCAGACACCCAGAGCAACTAAAGGGGAAAAGTGACCCATCATTTCTTCTTCCTTCCCCCAGAATGTGGCAGCCCTTTGGGGATTTTTCAATTAGCACCTCACTCTCCAGGCAGCAGGGTGGGAATAGAATGGATTGGGGCAGAACATGCTCACAGGGGAAACCTAGCTGCTAAGCTAATGTGGACAGTCAACATTGACCACTGAAGACTGCAAGCCTCAAGTGCATCTCAGCAGGTAGCAGGCTCAGGCTGTGATTTAAATCACAGTGATGGTGGCAGGAAGGCCAGGAGGGGAAAGCCATCTATAAATGAGCATCTAGTATACATCAAACACTAAATGTGGCATTTCATGTATATTAGCATCCTTAATGTTGTCTACACTCCTGAAAGCTAGCTATTTTACCAAATTTTAGAGAAAAATAAGTTGGAGTTCAAAGAAGTTACGTGACTCACCTAAGGCCACAGAGCCAGTAAGCGACCCTCAGGCTTCAGACACAATCTGTCTGCTTCCTACACTGATGCTCCTTTTAGGTACTAGTGTCTAAAGAAGCTTCTCCTGGTGGACTCTCAAGGCCTCCCTGCTGCTTCTTCCACAGCCAGGTTCAAATGTACAACAGGGTCCTCATGCCAGTGAACAAAGTCTAGGTCCCAGGTCTCTAGCAGACAGATTATATAGCCTCAAAGACAGATAAACAGAATTACTGCATTTCCAGTCCCACCTTTCCTAGTTCTAGCAGAGAGCTCTTAGTCTTTGGACAGAGTCCATTAAGTCAGGAGGTTGTAGGCACTGGCTTTATACAGCTTGAGTGTGTAAAGTGCCTGGAACATAACACCTATGAGCAGATATTAGTTCCCTTTTCCCATTAGGGTCAGATGGCTTTGCGGTTCACTCATCAAATATTTACTAAGCATCTACTATATGCCATCCAGAGTACTTCCTATATAGGTCTGCTACCAGGAGAAAGGAATTAGGGAGCACTCACAGCAGCAAGAGATGTTCTTTCCCATAAGTCCAACTGGCAGGAATGTTGTTCCTTTTGGCTTTAAGAATTCATCAAGAAATGATGATAAAACATTCCCAAACCCAGTTCACAGATCTTTCATTATGTCTTTTTCCAAGGAGTCTCATGAGTATGCTACAAATAACCTGGTGGCTTATTTCAATGAAACTGAGACATTGCTCTCTTGTTGGCACATTTTGCCAAGTGTTCTGGGGTTGCACAGTCTGGATTTACAGGACACCCCCTCATAGAGACTGTAAAGAATGTGATATGAAAAACCAACTTTGTTGCAACATTTAAAAGCAAAATCCAGGTAGGATTTGCCTCTTGGGAAGGGGATTTGGAATTTTGGCCAGTTGTCTACTAGATAATTCAGCTAAGTATTTTTAAACTCGTTAGTTGAATATGTAGTTGAAGAAGGAAGAGATGGAGGGATGATGCATAAGGAGGAGGAATCTATGGGAGAAGGTTATGATGTTATCCCAGGATTATCTGGAAGGAGAAAAGCATCCAGCCTCCCTCCCATCCCTGCCCATCACTGCCCTTAGGTGGGGAAGCTGCCTGACAAAGTCTAGAAGGCACAGCCTTGAGTACTACTTGCTGCCATCCTGATGGCTAACACTGATGGGGGGGGGGGTGGTGGTTAGGGTTGGAAGTGGAAAACTGAGCCAAGGTGAACTGCAAAATCAGATCCTCTCTTCCTGGTATTTGGCAGAGGTTAACAGAAGCTAGTCTGTTACATGGTAGTAGGTTCTGGACTGGAAGGCATGCAGACTGGAGCTTGGTGGTTAGGCTGGGTCCTGAGAAAGCAGACCTGCACTATTTGGAGAGGGTGCATGAACCAGAAGAGCAGAGAGAAAGAAACCAGCATCACCAGATTGGGAGACAGATGGAGAAGGCAGTTGCTGGTGATAATTTTCCATTTCTAATGAGCCTTGAATATCCTTATTACACTTCATTTCTTTGAGATTTGTATTCTTCCAATAAGTCTTCGCTGCATGGAGTTAGCCTGAGTGGCTTGCTGCCTCTGGCCACTCGCGATGTCCTTTCTAAGACACTGGACAGCCCTCACAATCGGCTTCTGCACAACTCTGCTTCAAACTTGCTATTTTGTAATGAGAGAGCATAAAAGCCAACAAACAGTATGCTACCAACAAAAAGATGAATCAAGGCAAAAGTCATTAAAAAAAGCAGAAAAGGCAAATAACAAGGCTGAAATAAAAATGAACAACATAACAATAAAGCTCAAAATAAAAGTTAAGTATGATGAGAGAAGTAGATAAAATATGAGCCACGGATAAAAGTAAAAGTGAGATCAAAGAAAGCCATTAAATTGTTGTCAGCTGAGAACAATTAAAATACAAGAAACAAAGAACAAAGTGAATACTGAAAGAATATAATCTACAAACTATAAAACTGGGATAATCAGGCAATAAAACAAAATGGATAAGAAGATAGAGCTCATCTGGTCCTGAGGCATATGCCAAAGGGTGGAGTTTCCAAGAGCGAAGACTGTCAGGGCCTTTGTGCTGGGGCACAGGCCTCCCACCACTGTCTTCTCATAGCAAGGGGTCCCCGAGCAATGTCCTCTGGAGACAGACCCCCAGCAGCTGGAGAGCGGGACATGCATCCTTGCCTCTTCCCTTTTTCCCTCTCTCCTTCAATGTGGGCCTCCTTCCCATGCCAGCCCCCTTGTTTAATGCACCAGAGTGAGATCGCAGCCAGATCAGCTGCTCTTCCTCAGCCCCTCCACTACATTCTGTGAACAGCAAAGAGCAGTGCCCATACATATAGTCCATTAGGGAGTCCAAGTGTCAAGATCTAGCACCATACCCTGCCTGCTAGA
This sequence comes from Lynx canadensis, assembly GCF_007474595.2. Lineage (NCBI taxonomy): Eukaryota > Metazoa > Chordata > Mammalia > Carnivora > Felidae > Lynx > Lynx canadensis. The sequence continues at coordinate 35,908,257 of NC_044311.2, read as the reverse complement.
TGGAGAAAGGGAGGCAGAAGGCTAAAGGCCTTGTCTGTCTGAAATTCTGCAAAATGCATAGAAGTTTTGGGTTGGGCTGATATGGCCATAGGAAATCACTGGGTCAAGAGAGTTGTTTGTGAGCACCTGACCTCTCCTTCCAACCCTTGCCAGGGTACTGAAAAGGGTCCAACGGCCAACATCAGTCAGGCAATATTGAGATATACTGTGATGCTGTCAAAGAGCTCCTTGTATACCAAGGAGACAGGCATGCTATTATGAAAAAGTACTGATTGCATTTATTTATGGGTTATTGGATCACTTAGGCTTTCCATTTCTTCTTGAATCAATTTAGGAAGTTGTATTTTTAGAAATTTGTTTATGTCAGTTAAATTTTCAAATGTATTGCATAGTCATTTATAATACCACTTTACTAACACTTATCATATGATGTTCTCTTCTGTCATTCCTACTACAGGTTATGTCTTCTTTTTTCTTCACTTGGTCATCCTTAACAGAGCTTTATCAGTTTTATTAGTATTTTCAAAGAACTAGCAAATGCAAAGAATAGAAATTAATGAAATAGAATAGAGACGTACAATAGAAAGACTCTTTAGGGCAAAAATGATACCTATAAAAATTAGCTAACAAAACAAGAGAGGAAGGCTAATGTTACAAGGATATTTTGTACTAAGTCCTACCAGAGGCCACTCTAGGCCACTAAAGACACACTAGGCATAATGTGAAATTTCAGTTAGGTTGTAAAGAATGGCAATATTTGCACTGTCTGGGAGTGGGTGGTTGGGTGGGTGGAGTCCTGAGCAAAGGAGCAGAACAGACGGGTTGATCAACTTGGTTTTTGTCATAGGGTTTAAGGTCACAGAATTAAACAGTAAACAAGGGCCCCATCATAAAGGGCTGTGATGTGAAAGCCAGGGGGAAGGGTTTTATGTCACATCCTGGAGTTGGATGTGGCGGCTACTGAAGGTGCCTGGTAGATGATGGATGCTGTCCTGCAGGAGGACCTCTCTGCAGAGCAGCAGAGGGGAAAGCATCTGAAAATGAAGACTGTCAGGCAATGGGGGCGATTTGAACCCAGTGATGAGGGCCTGCAGCAGGAAGCCTACAGAGAAAACGGAAGAAGGGTCTAGAGGCTGAGCAACCAGGAAAGGAAACGAACTGAGAGCACCTGACATGTCCAGTCCAGAAAGTTCTGGCAGGGATGAGTGGCCCATTTTCATGCTCCAACACTGACAGGGAGCCTCCAGCCTCTATGCTCTGACCCCTTTCCCTCCTGCTGATTGGGAAGCCAGACTCCACCTTGCTTTTCAAAGAGACGATTATGCTTTCCTGACTTTCCCACTGTTGAAGCCTCACATGTGATAGTGTATGTAGGTCAGAGTGATTGTTCCTTTGCCCTAAAATAGAGTTCTTTCTCTCTTGAGCCAACAGTACTGATTGCCAGTGCCCTGCGCACTTAGAGAGCTCTTTCCCCTAAAGACTCTCTCCACACCCTGGCTATGCAGCCCCATAGCCTGAACCAAGTGAAGAGGGAGAGATTTCTTCTGGCTCTTGCTGTTCCACGTGACAGCACATAAGAAAGCAGCACTCAGAATGGACCTTTTGTGGGAGCAGAGTGAAGCAGAAAGTCGATCGTTTTCCATTTGGAAATGTAGTTGTTAACACTGGGCACGTTTTTAATCCCTGGTGGTCACACAAGCAGTAGGGGAAAGAGGTCATATTTCCCTGATGGCTGAGCTGAGTTTCTCCCAAGAATAAGGAACAATAGTCCTCAAAGTTCCAGTGAGATTCTCTCTCGTATTATCACTGTTGAAATAGTGTTATGACCATTTTTGCTAGAGTATGCTCTGCCATTTCTTAATGGACATTATACACGCAGTTCCCTTTATGGCCACCCATGTTTGGAAAATGCTGACTTAACAATAGGTTTCTTAACTGCAATACTTCTCAGAGCCTTTAATATGCTAATTTATACTGTGCATTTCCAAGAGAACCAGTGATCCAGAGAGGATGAATTCTTGAACTACCTTATTGTAGAGCATCTCAGGCAACTAGAGCTTACAGCGTGCCTGTAGGGAAAATGGTCAAAAGGCCATCTCACCTCCATGTTGATGAGCCACCCATGCTCTGAGCGTTGTGTGTCTCTGTGAGGTGAGAGAGACTCACCTCTCTCATTTGCCTCTCCAACAGAATCTCATGGATGCAATGGGATTTTATTGCATCATAACTGGTGATACCAAGTGGCCTAAAGTTATCGTTGTCAGCAAAATGTGTTGTCTAAGGCCTCTCTCGTTCCCTGCCTTCCCCTTCTTTTCTTTCCTACCAAGTACCCTTATGTTCCTTCTGACATAGTTATCCAAATGTCCTCTCATAAAAAGGGGGAGAATATTTCACACTAAGGCTGCTCACTGGTTACCCACCCATGCAGGCATTCTTCTATCCTCTCATTTAGTCATTTGGAAACAGTCAGTGCTGACTGTGCTGAGTAGAAAGTGAGTTGTAGACCCTGCCCTGGAGAAGATCTCAAGTCCACTGAGAGAGACAGAAAACTAAAAATATAATTACTCTTCTGGGTGATATGCTATGAAAGAAGGATGGACCAAGAGCTTTGAGAGCAGATGAGGGACACCTCACGTGGTCCAAGAAGCATGCATTTGGAGATGGCTTCCAGAAGGAGGTGATACCTAACTGGGGAAGTGAGAAAAGGTGCTAGAGCAGAATAAAGGACATAGGCAGGGCTGGGAGAAGAGACACAGAGTGCTATGCTTGGGAGAAGACCATACAGCCCACCACAGCTGAAGAGAAGGATAACTTTAGAGAAGTGACAGGAGATGAAGCCATCAGGGAGGTGGGGACCAGATCAGGGATGTTCTTACGGAGCAAGGAGTGTGGATGTCATCCCGGAAATGAGGAGGAGCACTATGTCCTCATCCACTAGGAGTAAACTGAGTTCCTATTACTCTCTCCCTACTCTGGGATTTCTTAGGCTTGGGGCATCTCCAGCTGCTGCACTTCCTTCTCCACATTCATCCTACATCCTTGCAGTTACTCCTTCTCCACCCAGATCCCCCAATTACAAACCCTGTTGCCATGCGGGAGTTACTGGCTTGGTCTCTTCAGCCACCCAAGGCCCATCATGAAGCATCAATGTATTACAACACCTTCACATCCACCCAGGAAGGGAGAGATGGGCATTGCGGGTATGTCCCTAAGGTTAGGGTTAGGTGCAGACAGCACACCCACTTACTGGTGGTGATACCACTTAATGCGAAACTCCCTGACCACAGATTTGATGAACACGTACTATTTGGCTATTATACCATAACTGGTTTGATGGGGAAATACTGTAATTAATGAGTGTGTAGCCCTAGGCTGGTCCTATAACTTCTCTGAATTGCAGTTACTTAGCAAAGTATGAATAGAATTTTCTTCTCAGGCTTTCTTTAGCGGAAAGATGATGGACACTGAGGCTTTAGTCTGAGCTTAGGCCAAACCCAACATGCCCAGATATGGTGGCCAACTAGAGTGCAGGACCTCAGGGGCTGATTTGCAAGAAGGGTCCAGGGGCAGCTACCTGGTGGCCTGAAGGAAAGCCAGTTACCTCAGCCTGTACCAGGTGGCATAAACAACAGAAAATTGTCTCACAGTTCTGGAAGCTAGAAGTCTAAGATCAAGGTGTTGGCAGAGTTGTTTTCTCCTGAGGGGCATGAGGGAGGATATACTCATGCCTTTCTCCATGCTTCTGGAGGTTTGAAGGCACTGCCTTATCTCTGCCCTCACCTTCACATGACATTCTCTCTGCATACATCTGTGCCCCAATTTCCCCTTTTTATAAGGACATCAGTCATATTGAACTAGGGACCCACCCTACTCCAGTATGACTTCATCTTAACTAATTATATCTACAAAGGCCCTATTTGCACATAAGGTCACATTCTGAGGTACTGGAGGGTTAGGACTTGGGTGAATGAATTGGGCAGGGGGACACAATTTAACCCATAATAGGGAGGAATGTGGGATGACCCATTAAGTTCATATGGGACCCTCTGGGAACTGCAGAACTTTTTTGATGGTTTGCAGCCCAGTATTATGGGCAGCCAGAATATTATGAATAGGTATGTTCATAGTATGTTACTAGTGACTGGTGTGGAGGTCTCATTTGCATCAAAGATTGGTGAGGCTTGGGGAAACTCGCTTATGCACAAAGATGCTTGGCATGTGCCTGGCCTCAGTACATGATAGTTCCTTGTCCCCCACCCCCTAATGCCCTGTGCCCCAGCTGACCATGTTTTCTCCTTAATCCTCTGAAGGCTGTTTGCAACAACCTTCCAAGGCCATGTGTTCCAGGCCTAGCTGTCACTTATCTTCAAAGATTAACCTACATGCTGCCTCAGGTCCTGAACCCCTCCACTTCCCAAAGCCCTCTCAGATCTCAGTCTCCAGAGGTCCCTGCTGGGACTTCTGGAAGGCAGCCTTACCTGGATCCCTTTATCTTTTAGCAGCTTCAGTGCCAGGGGAATTGCCAGTGAAATATGTTGCCTCTGAGAAGTGAGAAAATTTCTGCAGAAGGTGTTTGCCAGAAAGACAGCAAAAGGTGTTGTTTTCACTTAGCAGGTGTTTAAATTTTTATGAGACACAAACCTGTGGAAATCGCAAACTTTCAGATGGGTGTTTGATATCTAGAGTCCTAATGCTTTCCTGGCCAAGGCACTAGAGGTGGATGGGATGTGTGTGTTGGCTGTGGGTGAGGGGTGGTCCTGGGATTCTAATGGAAACAGTAAGTCCTCATGGGTCTCACATGGTCCTTGCTGGGAGCTGGGTATTGACAAAAACTGTTGAGCTCCCAGAAGATGGTTCTTCATCCTTGAAATGTGATTTGCTCTTCTATAAGCTCTGAATGGCGCTCTTTACTCAGCTGTGTGTACTTCCCATTTAGCTGGACTTCAGACCACCCAGGGTGAGGGCATGCTGAGTAAATAAAGTTCTCTCAGGCCAGGGGAATTATCTCGCCGTCTCCTCCTTCCTCCTTCAAACCTGACACAATAATCCTATTCTAGAACTACAAAATCAGCACCAAGCCTGTCCATAAGGTTTCCAGGACAATTCCTTTCCTCAATCCCTTTCTTTTTTCCTTCCACAAGTGTATACAGAACATATACCGTGTGCCTGGTTGGTGAAAGACACAGGATGAGCACAAAGCCATCTTGGGTCTTCAGTTTGGTGGGGCAGGCAGCACTCCCAAGCTTTCAACCCAGGACTGCACTTCAGTTCCATGATTACTGACCTTCAGCAGACAGCCTTCCTTGGGACAGTGGTCGACTGCTCATGAGAATCACCACACAGTTTTTACATATACTCGCACCAGGCCTCACCTGAGAGCAACTGAACTCGACTCTGGGGAGAGTGCATACCGTGCAATCTAACGCAGAGTGTAGGTGGAGAAGCCTGCCCCGGGACAGCCTAGGGCCTTAGATAATCTGTTCACATGTCCTATCCCCTGAAACCCATCTCGCTTTAGTTCCCAAAACTGATAGGGGGTTGTTTCTAGGTAAAACATGGAAGCCAACTCTCTGTGAAGCAGGGGCCTCTCAGACTGCAGACATGACCCCACAATCCTACGAAAGTAATCCTTATCAATTCCCCGAACACACATGTAGTCTCACATTTTGTAGCTACCCATCTGTAATATCAAATGGCCCCCAGAAACAACTTGCAGGGGGACCACTATCTGCTTTGCATGGTGCTCCCCATGGTGAGGCCTGTGTGTCCATCTATAGCCCTGTTCTTCCACGATCTGAAGCTCAGCATTTCACCTCCTGCAGGCAACACAGGGCCAGGTACCAGGAGTGAATGAAACAGGCTGAGTTAAGGACAAACAGTGGTGGAAGCTGGGGCCACAGGAGTGCTAATGCTGGGCCCAAATTGGGTGGACCATTATAACTTCCACTAACGGTGGCCAAGCGGGAACTATGTTGGCATCGAGTTTTTTTCTGAAGATTTTTAAATGAAATCTCTTGGTTTTTAAATGTGGAAAGCCAATATAATTTTAAAATATTAAAAACAAACAAGCAAACACACCACAAAAACACACTGGGGAATGCAAGTCAGACATGTCAACCAATCAAATTTGGTTTCCAGGCCAAAAGGATAGCAAGCGGTCTGGCCAAGCAGGGCTCTATGCACATACAGACCTTCCATGATAGATCATCACTGTGAGCTGCTGGCCCCCTGGCTTAATTAGTAATGTTAGAGGCAGGAAAGCAGCATTGCTGGTACCCCTCCACTGCCTGCTGAGACAGACAAGTACGACGTTCACAGACACCTGTGATGGGAAAGTATCTCTGCCCGGCTCAGTACTGACTTCTAAAAAATTTTTTTTAATGTTTATTATATTTGAGAGAGAGAGACAGAGAGACAGAGAGCAAGCAGGGAAGGGGCAGAGAGAGAGGAAGACACAGAATCTGAAGCAGGCTCCAGGCTCCGAGCTGTCAGCACAGAACCTAATGTGGGGCTCGAACTCACAGACCACGATATCATGACCTGAGCTGAAGTCAGCCGCCCAACCGACTGAGCCACCCAGGCGCCCCCAGTATTGACTTCTAATGGCTGCTGGTGAATTTTATACAAGACCATTAAATAGCAAGCTATAACAATTGAGGCGCCTAGAACCCAGCTGATGAATTTGTGAATTATTCTTCCTCACGTAAGCGACTGGTCTTACATGTTGCTTGGTAACAGAACAGCCACAATCTGGCCAGAAATTCATTCTCTTACTTAAAAACTGCTACTGACCCTCTACTTGAGATGGGCCTCACCTTCAAGGTCTACATGCTCCTAGAGAGGAAGAGTGAATTGTCAGTTAAAAGGCCTCAATTATGCACTGGCTGTAAGGGAGGCAAGCTAGCCTTGACTATGGAACAAGATGGGGCCACCCACCCTTCTAACTGCTTTCCAGATTGTTTTCATTTCAAGCTCACACAGAACACCGTAAGCAAATCAATGAATGATGATGCTATAAAAAATAAATTTCCATAGCAAATGGAACAGCACGCAGTGCGCACTCTAGAGAGAGAGGGCAACTTTTCTGCTTTCTTTCGTAAACAAGGCAGAGGCAGAGGGAGGGTGGGGGCAGAACTTATAGGCCTGGGTCTGCCCCAGGTGCTTGCATGGCTTTTTGAGGATTCCCATGGATCATCTTGGGGGTGCTTTAAGCACAGGTTGAGACAAGGACTGGTTGTGAATTGACTGCAACTTAGGGAAGATGGGACTATCTGGCTTTGACCTATTGAGTAGTGGCGCTTGACCCAGGCCAAAGATTGTGTCCTCCAGGGCCTGGATGTCTCTGGGCCCCATCCTTCCTTTCCCCAAAAAAATGGTCTCCTCCAGCCAGGATGGCTTATGCCTTCTATGGGGTTATTCCCACATCTGAGCCTCTTCTCAGCGTTGCAGAGGTCCTGCCTACACCTCTGAACATCTCCCTGCCCAAGACATCTATCTCTGAGGCCAGTTTTGGTGCCATGGAATCTTCTTCTCCAGGAAGCCCTTCCAGTCTACTCCAACCCCTTCAGCAGGCTTCTGCACACAAGCATTTATTGTGTGCCTATCATATGCCATGTGCTGTATCTATAAAATAGCCTCTTTAATTCTCAGCTCAACTCACAGAAGGTCTCCTTTACAGAAGAGGAAACAGACGGTCAGAGAAGTTCAGCATGAGGTGCGGGCCCACCCAGCTACTAAGTGCAGTTCTAGAATCTGACCTCACAGTGTCCTCCCTCTTCTGTGCCTCGCAGACAATCACCATGCTACTGAGATGGATTCTGGGAGACAGAAATCGGGGAGACCACGGGTCAGAGAAGAGCAGGAGAGTCAGACAAGGGGGTACGGGTGGTCATGGCACAGACTGCCAAGGGGAGGAGACAGCTCCTTTTCCATGTGGCCATCTTTCAGCATTTCTGTCAGGAAATATATTGTGCACAAGAAAATTAGGATTTGTTTTAAAATCATTTTAAAACCGACGGAATGGGAAAAGATATTTGCAAATGACATATCGGACAAACTCACCAAACTCCACATCCTAAAAACAAATAATCCAGTGAAGAAATGGGCAGAAGACATGAATAGACACTACTCTAAAGAAGACATCCAGATGGCCAACAGGTACATGAAAAGATGCTCGATGTCACTCCTCATCAGGGAAATACAAATCAAAACCACACTCAGATATCACCTCACGCCAGTCAGAGTGGCCAAAATGAACAAATCAGGAGACTATAGATGCTGGAGAGGATGTGGAGAAACAGGAACCCTCTTGCACTATTGGTGGGAATGCAAACTGGTGCAGCCGCTCTGGGAAACAGTGTGGAGGTTCCTCAAAAAATTAAAAATAGACCTACCCTATGACCCAGCAGCAGCACTGCTAGGAATTTACCCAAGGGATCCAGGAGTGCTGATGCATAGGGGCACTTGGACCCCAATGTTTATAGCAGCACTCTCAACAATAGCCAAATTATGGAAAGAGCCTAACTGTCCATCAACTGATGAATGGATAAAGAAAGTGTGGTTTATATACACAATGGAGTATTACTTGGCAATGAGAAAGAACGAAATACGGCCTTTTGTAGCAACGTGGATAGAACTGGAGAGTGTTATGCTAAGTGAAATAAATCATACAGAGAAAGACAGATACCATATGTTTTCACTCTTACGTGGACCCTGGGGGAGGGGAAAGGAAAAAAAAAGTTAGAGGGGGAGGGAGCCAAACCATAAGAGACTCTTAAAAACTAAGAACAAAGTAAGGGTGGATGGGGGGTGAGAGGGAGGGGAAGGTGGATGATGGGCATTGAGGAGGGCACCTGTTGGGATGAGTACTGGGTGTTGTATGGAAACCAATTTGACAATAAATTTCGTATTAAAAAATAATAATAAAAAAATAAAAATGAGTAAACCTTAAAAAAACAAAACAAAACAAAACAAAAGATTCATTCTCCTTCTGTCAGAACTTTCTTTCTTTGTTTTTAATATCTTGCCAAATGGAACTATCATCCACCAAATCTTTTGATCCAGAACAATGAGAAGTTTCTCTTTGTTCATCCCTTGTACTTTACATGTACTTAATCCCTTGAATCCCCCCCTTGTTATCTCACCATGTGTTTTGGCCTATCCTCATAATCTCTCACCTGGAGCACCTGAGTGGCCTCCTACTGGGGGTTCCAGCTCCAATCTGGCTCCCCTCAAGCCCATCTTCCATAAAATGGCCAGAAAGTTCTTTCTACAAAGCCAAGCTTGATCTTGCTACCCCAGTATTTAAAATCCTTTCGGGGTTATCATTTACCTTCAAATAAACTCCAAGCTTTTCAGCTTAGCACAAAAGACTCTCTGCCACGGGGGCCCCTGCTTCCTTCCCCAGTGTATCCACACCCAGATATGGGGTGTCTCCCATGCAGAGGGCCTGGTAGAGCCCAGGTCCAGTTCCAGTCTTTTTACTTGTGGTGGGTTCCTCTTTCCGTCCATCTGTGTGTCTCATGTTTACCTATAACCAGTCACGGTCCCAGCAGGAAACCAGAGAGGTGGGTAAAGGGTGTGGTTCCGGTGCAGAGAAACTACAGAGGCTGGGGGAGCCAGGACGGCACCCCTAGGCCTGGATGGGAGTAAGGAAGTAGCTTCAGAGGTCTGAGGCCAGAGGCTGAGGATGGACCCTTTGACCGTTGATCAAGAGCACATCCAGCCTGCAGTGGCTAATCAGGGAGGGTGCTGGGGCAGCGAATAACCTGGTGTCCCTCGATCTCCCTCCCCTGAGCTCCTGCCTGGCTCCATGGGCCGAACTAGCTGGAAACTAGAGAGCAGGGGACAAAGCAAGGCAGGGAAGGGGGGCTCTAAAGGGCAGATAGTCACACAAGCCCAACACACTACTCATCTCTTAAAATGCAGCCAGGCCACTTTGTCTGGGAGAGCTTCCTGACCACCCCATCCTCAGGCCAACATGGGTGTCCCTGTGTCTGTGACTCGCTCAGTTTAGGTGCTCAGTGTGGGGGTGTGGGACACACCCATGAATGCATCATTTTAAATTTCACAGGTGACCTGTTTCCCCTCAAATTTGGAATAATAAACTTTACATAGTTACAATTTTCTGTCTTAACTAGGCTTTCCCTGATTGGTTTTTCCAAAAATGCTCACCTGGAAGCTTCCATGGACCTCTGTGCTTTAGAATTCAGGGTCTGGAGTTTTCCTTTCACCCCTGTGATGCACTGTGTACCATGATTGCCTCCTCCGGAGCCCAGACAGAAGTAATAGCAGCCCTGAGCACTCGCTACACCCCAGGCCCTGCACTCAGAGCTTACAGTTGAGTTTCCAAGAGGTTCCCAACCATATCCGGTGCCACAAACTCAAGTAGTAAATCCAGGACTGGGATAAATACGTTAGGACCTTCATGCATTAAACAATGCTACGGAGCCCTCAGCCTCCCCAAAGCAAAATATAAAGAAGTAACTCAAAACACTGATGCAAAACTAATGCCGACGATGGAGGATTCTAAGTTTTCGAATTATAAAGTTCTGGGTGCATTTCTCTGAAGCTGAACGTCTCTCCTTATTGTGAATCCCCTTCAGGGTACCAGCTGGGTCCCCTGGCCCTGAGGTGAGGGGGTGGAGTCCAGGTGGTGGGCCCAACACCCGTGTGCTTACCGCCAGGCCCGCTGCCAGGCTGCAGAGTGGTCCTTTGGCATGCAGAGTGGACTCAGAACCTTCCTGCCTGGCTGCAGGTGGCCACGCCAGTCCATGGGAGCTTGGCTTTGCCTCCCCTCCTGGAGATGTTGCCCAGGCCCCACCCGGTGCTGGTTGGACTCTGGGCTGGCCAGTGAGAGCACCCTGGTCATTCCCAACTCAGGTCTTTGCACCTTTGACGCTTCCCAGTCACCAGCTGGCCCCAGAAGCTGGAAGGGAAAAAGCCAAAGGCACAAGAAAGGTCCTAAGTGTAAGGACAAGTTTCAAGTAGGAATAATCTGGTGGGAGTTTTGAGAAGAGAGTGATCAGTGCCTGCCAGCAGAGGGATTCTGCAGGTGCTGGGAAGAGATGGTGTCTGAGCCGGTGGACAGCGTGGAGAGGATTCAAGAAGGAATGATGTGAGGGTTTAGGCCCCTGGCAGGCAGGACTCACAGGGGCAGAGGAGAGAGGGAAGGCAAGGGTGCACTAATGACAATGCATGTGGATCTGACCCCGTGCGGTCCTCTGCAGGCTGTCTGAAATCAGCCCTGCGTGGCTCAGCCCGTGGCCCACACAATTCAGTACCTTGATTTTGACTTATATATTTTTCTTTCTAAATATTTGACGGCTGCTTTCTTAACTGTTCTCTTAAGGCAGAACAAATCCTGTCTCCGGTCCTCCTGCAGCTCACAACTGGTTTCAGAGCAAGGAAGTAATTAGGCTGATTGCTCCAGACTGGGGCCGCTGCCCACACCCGATGGGTTGCATTCTCCTCACACAGACGGTGTTTCTGTTTACCTGGCAAGGCTTCTCCAGCATGAATCATAACCGGTGGCTTCTGGGCGGGAGGGGCAGAAGGGGGTGGTGGAGACGCTGTGTCCCATCCATCCCGTGGGTGGGTTCTAGGAGGCAACGTGTGCATGATGCCTGTGCCTCTGTGACACGTAGCAGCCTAGCATGTCAGGCTGTCCCCGGCACCGTGTTTTTCCCCTCCTGGGTCAGCTGGTCTCCGGCCAGCTGTACAGGTTCTGCAAGTGCGGCTTCCTTCTGAGAATCAGGGTGAGGAGGTGGCCTGGGGCGTGGTCCTCCAGGAGACAGAACACAAGCTCCTGGGGAGACCCCCAGCTAGGGCATGGGGCTGCACCTCATTTTCTCTCTAGACATTTCCCAGGTGCTTCAGGAAGCTTTGCGAATGGGTTAAAAGTTTTTTTAAAAGGAGAGAAAGTTCTTGTTTTGAACGTGCAGTTGTCTGTTTCCCTATCTCTCCAGAGCACCGAGCCGGGAACAGGGCCTGTCTTGTCTCAGGCACGCAGTGAGCATTGGGTGGACACACGAGAGGATGGTGGGAGGAAGACGGGCTCCGGGGCTTTGATTTTGAAGACCCCTCTCTGGCACCACTGTTCACCACATGTGTGGACTTTGGTCAGTGCTGTCCTTCCTGGGCAATCCCGAGTCGTGCTCATGTTTGGGTGAAGTGCTCATCCTAGGGGCTCTCAGCTCCTTGGGCTTCCTCACTGGATTGTAAGCCCCCTTATTCAGCACTGTGACCCCAGTGTGTGCCCACTGTCCAGGTGGGGCCTGGACAACTGTGGCACTCAATTAGTCTTTGCTGAATGAATGAACACATGAATGAATGGATTTCTGGTGAGTTGTAGCCCATATTTCCCTCCAAGGTAAGTGATGGCATGGGATTTGAATCAAGCACCTTCCACATGCCCTTCTACAGGTGGGCCTCTGCTTCTATCCTGGCCCTCCCCCTGCCTCATTATCCCCCCCACAAGCCCCAGGGGTTGGCCGCTCTTGTCCCCTTTTCCCAATTGCTATCATAAGCTTCTCATGCCCTACCCCTCCCCTATGTCTTGTTTCTGGCACCCTGGACAGGGGTGCCCCGTATTCCTCACTGCTGCCTCTTAAATGACCTTCAAATAGGCACCAGTCTCACATATACAAGTTTTAAGTTGGTTACAACCAGGTCAGACTAGGAGACCAAGTGGCACATGGAGGGGAAAGTAAAGTTCTGGGGACCTTGGGCAGTTTCCATTGTAACTGTTAGTTTCCCTCAAACTCCCTTCCTCAGCAGGAGATGGAGATGGGGCCTTTTGATACCTTAGGACAGAACCCATCAAACCCCAGGTGTCCACTCTCGAAAGGGGCCAATGCCACTCAGAACTCCAGGGATCTCCTACAGGGCCCCCCTCATGGAACTCTGGGTGAATGTGTCTGATGCCTATGATTGCCTTTTTTTTACCAAAAACATTAAGTTCACTCCTTGGAATTGACTTATGGGAAGGAAGTGGACTAGATGGGCAACTCTTTGAGAACGTGCACCCAGAGGTCTAGATTCGGGACTTAGAAGAAGATGCAGCACAGAAGGACCCTAGAGGGACACTCGTTCATTAAACACACATGGACTTGTGCCAACCGTGTACCAGGCACTGTGGATGGTGCGGGGGTCCTATAGTTTACCCCTCTCGGTTTGCAGATGAGGAAACCAGGGGAGGCTGTCAGTCAGGGACATGGAACTGAAGGTCAGGGTCACACTGAGACTCCCAGTCAGAATCCAGCCTCCCACTCATCTTACCATTCCAACTTGGGCCACTGGCCTCCTGCCCTTCATACTCCCTATCCCCAGTTCATCCTTCACTGAGCAATCAGGGGAATCTTTGTAAAATCCTTGTTACCCCTAAATTTAGAGTCTGCATTGTTGCCCGTTGTACTCAGCATAGAGTCCCAAAGGATTTTGTTTGCCCTTCCTGTTTTTACCCACCATCCACGTCTGCTCAGAGGAGCCCCGTTTGGGTGGAATTCAGGGCAGGGAGAAACAATACATAGACAGGATCCTAACTACGGGTTAGGCCCCACCAACTGGTCAGGCGTCTCTATCAGTGGTCACTGAACCCAAGACCACCATCTATCAGCCATGGTTCGAGAATCAGAAGTTTTGATCTCATTTTTCTTTAACAACTTAATTGAGGTATAATTACAGATCTAAAAATCACCCATCATAAGCGTACACTGCAATGATTTTTAGTAATTTTATAGCGATGTACAACTATCATCGCAATCCAGTTTGAGAACATTTCCATCACCCCTAAGACATCCCCTTTGTGCCCATTTTTAGTTATGTTGGGGGCTTCCAGCCTTCATCCCGGGCAACACCCGAGACAGATCTGCTTTCTATCTCTAAAAGTTTGACTTTCCTGGACATTTCACATAAATGCAATCATAATATTGTTATAATATGGAATAATATAATAGTCTGTTGTGACTAGCTTCTTTTACACAGCATGTTTTTGAGACTCATCCATGTCATACTGTGTATAAGTAAAGCATTCCTTCTTATTGATCAATAATGTTTTATTGTATGGGCATACCATATTTTGTTTATTATTCATCAGTTGATGGACATTTTGGGTTGTTCCCACTTTTAAGCTATTATGAATAATGGCACTATTAATATTCTGTATATAGATGTATATTTTTCATACCTTAGATGAATACCCAACAGTGGCGTTTTTGGCTCATATGGTAAGTTTATGTTTAACTTTTTGAGAAACTGACAAATTGTTTTCTAAACTCATTGTATGATCATGATTTCCTCACTCCGACCCTGCAATATATAAGGGTTACCGTTTCTCCACATTCTTGTAAACATTTGTTATTAAGTCTGGTTTATTATTGTTTATTGTTTATTATTATCATTATTACATACATTCTTGGGATGTTGAAGTGGTAGCTTACTGTGATTTTAATTTGCATCTCCCTAATGACTAATGATGTTGAATACCTTTTCACTTTTCATTCTTAAATCTTCTTTGGTGAAATGTCTATTCACACCTTTTGCCTATTTTAAAAATTAGGTTGTCCTACCTCTTATTATTGAATTGTAAGGGTTCTTACATATTATGCATTCAAGTGAGTCCTTCATCAATACATGATTTACAAATGTTTTCTTCAAGTCTGTGGCTTGTCTTTGCATACTCTTAATGATGTCTTTTGAAGCAAAACCGTTTTTAATTTTGATGAAGGTCAATTAATTTTTTTTGTAGATCATGCTTTTGGTGTGATATCTAAGAATTTTTTGCTCAATCCAAGATCATGAAGATATTCTCCTGTTTTCGCCCAAAGGTTTATAATTTTACCTCTTACATTCAAGTTAATTAATGATCCATTTTGAGTTAGTTTTTGTGTTTATTGGGAAGGATCCATATTCATCACTGTTGTATGTGGATATCCAATTATCCTAGCACCATTTGTTGAAAGAACTACCCTTTTCCCCATTGAATTAATGTGGCACCTGTACTGAAAATCACTTGATCACAAATGTAAGGGCTTATTTCTAGACTTCCAATTTTGTTCCACTGATATATATTCCTATCCTTCCAACAGTTCCCCACTGTTTTGATTATGTAGACATAGTAAGTTTTGAAATCACAAAGTCTAAGTCTTCCAACTTTGTTCTTTTCAGAATTGTTTGGCTATTATGGGTCCTTTGCATTCCCAGGATCACCTTGTCAATTTCTGCAAAAAAGCCTGCTGAGATTTTGATAGGGCTTGCATTGAATATGTAGATCCATTTGTGAAGAAAAGCCATTGTAGTAATGCTGACTCTTCCAATCCATGAACTTGGAATGTCTTTCCATTTATTTAGGTATTTTTAAATTTTTTCTTAGCAATGTTTTCACAGTTTGCAGTGTACAAGTCTTGCCCTTCTTTTGCTAAATTTCTTCCTAGGCATTTTATTATTTTTGACGTTATTTTGAATGGAGTTGTTTTCTTAATTTCTTTTTTGGATTGTTCATTGCTAGTATATAAAAATACAATTGACTTTTCTACATTGATCTTGTATCTGCAAACTTGCTGTACTTGTTCATTAGTTCTAGAATTTTGTTGATTCTGTAAAATTTTCTACATTCTGTTTTGTGTTGTCTGTGAATAAAGATAATTTTTACTTCTTGCTTTCCAGTCTGAATGTCTTTAATATCTGTTTTTTGGTCTTATTTAACAGGCTTAGAAACATCAGTTCAATGATTGGAGTGGTTGGAGCGGGTATCCATGCCTCATTTTCATTTTTTGGGAAAGGCTTTCAGTCTTTCATCATTCAATGTGATATTAGCTATAGGTTTTTTATAAATGCCCTGTGTTAGGCTGAGGAAGTTCCTCTATTTTTCAGTTCAAGTGGGTGTTCAATATTTTTACATGCTTTTTTTTTTTTTTTTTTTTTTCTGTTGAGATGACCATGTAGTTTTGTCCTGGCTAATTTTGCCCATGTAATAAGATGGCATATTACATTGATTGACTTTTGGATGTTAAACCAGCATTTTATTCCTGGGATAAATCTGACTTAGTCATGATATATAATCTTTTTTATATATTGCTGAACTTGAATTTTGAGTATTTTGAGGATTTTTGCATCGATGCTCAGGAGAGATAATGCTTATGATGTCATAGTCTGTTTAGATGTTCTATTTCTTTTGAGTCAGTTTTAATTTCTTGTGTCTTTTGGGGGATTTACCCATTTTGTTGAAGTTGTGTAATCTATTGGCACAAAATTGTTCATAATGTTTCCCCAGTTTGTTGTTTGCCTTTGGTCAATTTTCAGAGTCCTGAAATGGTTGTTTGTGACAATTTTTTTTTTTCCAGTTTTATTGTTCCTTCTTGAGGAGAGTATTTGCCAAGCTCCTTATTCTACCGTTCCAGAAGTCACACCGTTCTCTTCTCCTTTATACCACATCCTCATTTCTTGGTGAAGGAGACTTTGTGTAGGTGACCATTTCAGACGTTTGAGTTTTTATTAAAATGACAACTCCCCTGTGAGAGCTTTCTTGGTCACTGTCATCTCAAATGCCTCTCCCCCTCCCAGGTACTTATTATCATGTCAGTCAGTGGTATTTTATCTTAGCACTTATCACTATCTGAATTTATTCTATTTGTTCAGCCACTTTCTCACTTAGTTACCATCCATTTCTCACTCCAGGCCCACCTCCGGCTTCCCTGCCAGAATGTTACTGCCATGCAAGCACTGGCTGTCCTCAGTTCTCTCCACAGCACGGGGAGGAACTCAGAAAACATCTGCAGGTGAATGAGTGAAGGAATAAAGCAAGGAAGGAAGGATTATAGGAGGAGATAAGGCCTCAGACCTGGGGCCCTCAAACCACTCCAGAGTGGCAATTTTCTAGTCCACTGTTCTTTCTAACTAAATTATAAACCAGTCCCCAGGGTGGAGGTGGGAGGAGCTGTAGGTGGGCAAACTAATGTGTACTGAGCTTACTGCCCATAGAGAGGTAGGGGGCATTTCCACACATTTCCAAGTCTCCTTTGCAGTCAGGCTGGGACCAGATTACTAGTTCTGGCCAATGGAATATGATTGGAAGTGAGTCTCTTATGCCTCCACCATCATTACTCAGCAAGATAGATATTATCGTCCCCCTTTAAAGATGAGGCTGTAGAGGGTCAGAGGTGAAGTCATATGATCAACCTCACCCAACTGATCAGAGGTGGAGTCAGCCCTCCTTTTACATTTCCTTCAAAGGGTTTGAGATCCTGCTGTGTTTTCACTGTTCTAGGAAACCTACATGGGGGTAATTATGTCATTAAGTTATTATAAACAATTAGCACCATAGATGGTTTATTGTGAGTTAGGCAGAGAATCAAAAGGCCCATTTTTTTTTTTTTTTCCTTTTCCTTTCTGAATGTGAGCACACATAATGTTTAGCATCAGTGCAGCCCTGGCTAACTATCAACATGATTTTTACACTGACAATTAAAATTTAAGACACAAGAGCTAGGAGAGTGCAGAAATGGTTTCATTTTGTGACGTTCAGGGTTTAAATTTAAGCCTTGTACCGGGCACTTCACATGCTTTTGTTTGTTCACTCACTCATCCACCAAACATTTTTTTCTGGTTTGACTTTTCCTCTATCAGGGATGGCAGGGGCGGGGGGGTGGGGGGAGTTGCAAAGATGAGGAGACTCAGCCCCTGCCCTGAAGAGTTCAGAGTTCAGAGGGACAGCCAGAATAGAAGTCCGTATTTCCAAATATACAGACATACAAATACCAGCAAATAAACTGCTACCTCTGTTGCTGCATTAATTCCCAGGGGCAGGCAGCATCTGAGCAGATGTTGTGGGTGAGTCGTGGGTAATTGCAGACTGATAGACAACACCTTGGAACAATAGGATCTTTGCTCTTGGCATAGATGCCTGGATATCAGAAGGAGGTTTGATTGCTGGCCCTACCTGGGAGGGTGACCTGGCTGTCACCTCTGCTCTTGGGTTTATTCTGCCTCCAAATAGGCCTCTCCCTCCCCAGGTGCACATCATCTGTATCACTGAAAAACAGGGCTCTTGTCCCACCCCCAGACTAAAAGGATCAAAATATGGGTGTTGCAGGGTTAGAGTGGATGGGGTGGGGGTGGTGGTAGAAGATTGGTATTTCTGAAAAAGCTCGCAGGTGACAGTGATAAGCTGCCAGAGTTGAGAACTAGAATAATACGAATCTAGAATAATCTCTGGGGCCCACTCCAGGTCCGTGCAGATTCAAACATGCAAGGTATGACCCAAGAAAGGCTCACAGTTCAAGGGCACCTGGGTGTTCAGTTGGTTAAGCATCTGACTCTTGATTTTGGTCAGTTGGTGAACCAACAGTTGGTGAGATTGAGCCCCTTGTGCTGACGGCATGAAGCCTGCTTGGGATTCTTTCTCTCTCTCTCCCTCTCTCTCTCTCCCTGCCCCTTTCCCACTCGTATACACATGCACACACATTCCCCCCTCCCAAAATAAATAAATAAACATAAAAAAAGGGTCACAATCTGGAATCATATATCCATGGCTGAAAGGCATTCCTCAGCCTTGTCTCTGATGTTGCCTTATGTTTTCCTAAGTGCTTTCCTATTCATTAAAGGAATGATCTTTAAATACTAATACTGCAGCAAGACAGGTATTTTAGATATTTCATAGACAGTTCAGAGTCTCTCCCAAGGTTACCAGCTATTGAGTCGCTAACTGGAACCAAAACGCAGACAAGCTGAGGACCCCAGCCCAGAGCGGAGTCCAGGAGCTCTAACTGGTCCCTAAAGCCAAGAAGCTTTACAAAAATGTTTTCAAGGGGAGGTGGAGGGGGGATGGCCACATCTCCCCACCACTCTGAGAGATAGGAGGGCCTGGTTTCACAGGATTCTGAGCAAGGAGAGACCCATCATTGGGCCACCTTGTGACACACAGAGCACAGGGAGTCCCGGCCTGCCCAGCAGGTGCTCCGCCGGCCCTCAGCTCTGATGAAGGAAGTGGTGGGAACAGCCTCCCTCAGGGCCAGCCTCTAATAGGAAGAGAAGTTCTTGCTAGGGCACGTCACACTTAACCCCTTGCTATTGGCTAATGGGCTGTCAGAATCCATAAGAGAGTCTGCATTTCTGCCATGCAATCCAGAAATGTATATTTTCCTCGACATTAAGTTGCTGAGGCTGGTCAGCCCAGCATTGAATTTACAGTTCAGACGGAGAAGTCTGAGCCTCCGGAGCACCCTCGTGACCCTTGGCCAGGGTGCGAATAATAGTGTCTAGATGCCTCCAAACCACACCCCTCTGCTCTCTTCATGAGACATCTGGATCCCAAGTGTCCCCATCCCTGAATGTCATTCTAAGGGCACACGGAGAGAGTAAAAAATGAGGTAGACCATAGAGTCTCCGCTCAGCTCTGGCCGCTACAAGCAGAGTGTCCTGAGGCCTTTTCTCTGTCCAGGCTCAGTGTCTGTCTGTGCTTGCCTTCCTCACATAAAGAGACAGTTTTGGGTTAATAAGACAAGTGCCAAAGTGACAAGAATAATAACACTCTCAATGCTGGGGAGGGGGTACATACCCAAGGCACCCACCCAGCCCAGGTTAAGGCCAGGAAGGCTTCCTGGAGGAGATGGCTGAGCAGTGGGGACGAATGCACAGGAGGTGCTCCATGATGCTTCGTGGGGGTGGGAGGGCTTGCCCAGCTATCAGCAGCCTCCTGGTGAGGCCTTGCCCTGTTCTACAAGGTGCCCATGAACTTGCATTCTGTCTTTAGAGAATGCTGGGAGAGTCATCTCCCATCACAGCCAACATCTTGGGTGGGGTGGCAGGTGGTAGGCCTGAATGATACCTGTGATTCTCATATTTGAGAAAGGTAGGGTAATTGGGGCAAAAGGTCTTCTGGGCAATACCCAAGACTGGGCCTCAGGAGGCTCTGGGGCTCTGGGCTTCGATCAAATCCTGCTCTCTTCTAGGCCCTTTCGCTTTCCTGCCAGGGCCTGCTGGGCACCGAGCATATCCGTCTGAGTGTGCAGGAGGGCTGCAAGCCCCTTTCTCCCACATTCGCCCTCTGCCAGGTCCCGTCCGATTGTAAGCAATGGGCTGCCCTGCCTGGCCCCGCATGTGGCTCCCTGGGAGGCTGGAGCCAGCGTCACCAAGAGAGCAGCCCGGCACGCTCCCAAGAGGGTTCGTCGTCTTGCCGTCGACAGCTGGACCTCCGGGGAGGTTCTGCGAGGCGGGAGGAGAGGAGGACACTCCAGGTCATGGCAAACCCCTCCGAGCAGGCCCCTGTGCGTGAACCTTACCCCTGTGTGTCTGGAGATGAAGGAGTAACTGGTGTGACTGCGTGCGTGAGCGTCCGTGGGAAAAGTGGTCTGGAGCACACATACTACGTCCCTGACCCTCTGCTAGGAACTGTAGCAGAAAATACCTTATTTCCTCTCCATTTTCCAGACTGAGGTTCAGGGAAGTGACCCGCTCAGGAACTGGCAGGTGTTACGTGGCTGAGCTGAATTCGAAGCTTGGACCTGCCGTGCCTTTTACTAACTGGCATGGGGCCAGGTTCCTCCGTAAGCCTCCATTTCCTCCTCGGCAAAATGGGCATGCCTACCACATGCTGGTGCACCCTTAGGACTGAGACAGGACACGTAATGTGGCCGGTTCGATGAGTAATTGTTAACCCAGTTTATGATAATTCTCAGTTTTCTTTACCCCTTCCATCGTCTGAAATGATAATATAATTGTTAGGGTAATATGTTTTAAAGTTTTTTTTTAAAGTATTTATTTACTTATTTAGAGACAGAGCACGAGTGGGGGAGGAGCAGAGACGGAGAGGGGAGAGAGAGAGAATCCCAAGCAGGCTCTGTACTGCCAGTGCAGAGCCCGACATGGTGCTCGAATTCATGAAACTGTGAGATCATGACCTGGGCTGAAACCAAGAGTCGGACGCTTAACCGACTGAGCCACCCAGTTTTCCTTTTGAGGACAGTTGTTTTCCTAGGTGTCACCCAGCGCAGGTCCTTGTAGGGAAAAGCCCTCCATCTTGTCTTAGCTCCCGGGGAGTTTTACCAGTCGCTCCTGGACACCTTTAGCGAAAAGCCCAGCGGTAGCTTGCTTTGTCAATCCAGTCCTGATCGGTCCATTGGGGCTGATCTCTCGCTCTGCTGACTCCCAGAGCATTTTCTGCTCCCAGCCCCCTCTGCTGTTCGTCTTTGATTTCCAATAGGCATTGAGCTGTGGGTCCAAGGCTCTGTGGCAATCTCTTCCCTGGAGGAGCTCACACTCAGTGGGAGGAAAAGACGGTCAGGATTCAGGGTGGTAACTGCTAGAAGATGGAGATACTGCAGGTAGGGAGATGGTGAAGTCTGAGCTGTGTCATCACTAGTGGGGGTTTTGCTAGATGCTCAAACAATATTATGGTTAACTTTTCATTCATTCGTATTCAAGGACAAAAGCCCACATTAATTCACATTTTCCGAAGGCAACGCACAGGTGTTCACTTAGCAAGGAAACAAGAGCAGCCCTTGACTGGAACAAAACGCCTCCCCTGTGACGTCTTGGGAGTGGGAGCTGCCACGGGTGGGAGATGCCAAGCAGGTCTGATAGCCCGGCCTGCCTCCTGCCATGTGCCCCGGGGTTCCTTTCGACCTGCCTGACCCACGACGCGGGAGTGTGTGGCACAAAAGCTTCCTTCTCCAAGACGCCTCCAAACTTCTCCCAGGCTGCCCCCGACCACACTGGGCCTTCACCCCGGCGATGCGGCAGCATATCCTGGCTGCCTCAGCATTGGGTCTGAGGCCCATACCTACTGTGCTCCGTAGGTAAGCCCTTTACCTACTGGGCACCCTCTGTATGGCAGATGCCATGCTAAATGCCAAGGGCATTTTCCCCTTTTTCCCTGACAACAATCCTATGAGATTGACATTAACATTCCCATTTTACAGACAAAGAAGGCAAGGCTCAGATGACCAAAAAAGCGTGTCAAATGACAAATTCCCTGCACCCAACTATTTATTCAGCAGAGTAAAGACTCCCATTTAAGTTTAAAAAATTAAATGAAAAATGCCATTCTTAAATAAGAAAGGCCAATCTAAAAAAGGCAATTCCTAAGCTCGCGCACGGTTTAATAGCAATGCCACTTTCTGTGAAACACCTGGGGCTTACCAGTTAGCTTATCTGTCTTCTGAC
This sequence comes from Lynx canadensis, assembly GCF_007474595.2. Taxonomy (NCBI): domain Eukaryota; kingdom Metazoa; phylum Chordata; class Mammalia; order Carnivora; family Felidae; genus Lynx; species Lynx canadensis. Next base: position 35,886,099 of record NC_044311.2, on the reverse strand, counting down.
AACACGGTGAGGGGTGGGTGTGAGGCCTCCCCCTACCAGCTCATTCTAGATCCCACAGGGAGAGTCCCAGTCTGGGGCTGCTTCAGACACCTGGGGGACTATGGCACAGGCTGGAGCAAACGGTGGCCCCTGAAGGGTGGGTGCCGGTGAGCAGGAGGACACCCATGTGGCATCGGGGCTGCCTTCTCCACGAGTGCCTCCAGGTGACCGCTGGCCTGGTAGAGGGAGGGCGCGAGAAAGCAGTCTCTCTCTTGGAGACTCCTCACAGAAAGGAGTTATGAGATGTGCCTTTCCGCACTCGATTCCCACCCACCACGGGCCAGCCCTAACTCATCCTGACCCGGCGGGGCACGCCCTTCCACGTGCAAACAAGGACACGCACGTGGCTCAGTGCAGGCTGGGGTTGTATCTCCTTGGAAGCGGACTCTCCTAGAGTCTCAGGAGCTGTCCGTGGGGCTGCGGGAAGTCTGGAGGATTGTGGAGCAAGCACAGTGCCACCAAAATGCTAGGACACTCGTCGCTGTGGGTAAGGTGGGTGCAATCACAAATGGAGTGACACAGAAATAAAGTTTACACGGTTGCCACGGGGGTGGCAACATGGTGGGTAGGAAGGTACCATCCGCTGCCGATGAAAGGAGGAAAGTTTCTGCACAATTAAAGGGCATAAAGTAGCCACAAAAGATACATAATCTTACAAAGCTAGACACACAAGAGAAGGCCATACAACCCATTCCCAGACTGTCACCAGCAAGACCTGCACTGAGCCCCCTTCTCCTTCACAGGAACATTAACTTAATCTTTTAGAGGCAAACAACAGGAGGACCTCCAACCAGCCTAGACCAGTTTGAGCAGGATCACCGATGCATACCTGCACAGATGGACCATGGAGTGTCTGGTAACATTCATGACAGCATTCAAACCTCTGCCGAAGGAGGAGCGCAAATCTCATTTACATAACATACGATGCGTGTTGAGGCATATTTCCTGAGTACGCATGTGCAACCTTTTACCCGCCTCTACATACGCTGACCAAACTCCTCTTTCTGAATATTCATCCTAACCTTAAGTAAAAGGAACCTACTTACCCCTGTTTGGGGAGTCATGGCTTTGGAAGTTATTTCCCCATGATCTTAGTGACTGCAGGTAAAGTTTCCTTTGTGTAACAAACCTACCTGGTGTAGTTTTATCCGTGACTCACCAAGGAGTGACCCCTTGAAGTGTTAGTTCAGTTACAAGATAGAAATTCAGTGTCCTTGGGTGGCCCAAAGTTCGACTCTGATCGGTGCAACTGTGAATGATACCGTCATCTGGAGGCAGGGCACTGTCAGGTGTCAGAAACTCCACTGGCCGTTTTCAGGAGGGTCCTTCCTAACTGTTTCCAGCCTCACCTCCTCCACCTCTCCTTGGGCCTAGTTACGAAGGTTATGTGCCTACTTACTCTCCATATGCAAGGAACAGGCCAGCACATTCCTGAGTGGTTAATGTGTGATGGATGCAGAGGGACTGTTTTCCCAGGCTGACTGTTTTTCAGTAAGCTCTGCCTTGAGACCCACCTTTGGTCCACTCGTGGGGTTCAGGGTCCCTGCTGTGTGATGCAGCCTCAGCACTTAGGGATCACCAGGCAGTCTGTCTGGTTGAACCCAGGCAAAGATGGACGACAGCACCACATGGCATTAGTATCATTACTCTTAAAAGTATTGCTATTTAGAAGTGAAAAGGAAATCTACAAGTGGCCCGGAGTAAATGCGTCGTGATCATTATTTGTTAATATTTTACGGAGGCCATCTGGGTAAGCTTTGGAGCTGCTAGCAGAGGGCAGATGTACTAGCAAGCAGCCTGAGTGAGGCAGAGGTAGCCCCCTGAGAAGATGGAGCCGGGCTGAGGATGCCAGGAGGTTGGGTGGAAACAGATGAATTCCTCTGCTCTGAAGGAGATAACTGGTCCCAGTCAGCAAAACAACAACACAACCAACAAAACCCCTAAAACCTTTCAATAAACAGTATAGAGGTTCCTCAGAGAGTGAAAAATAGAACTACCCTACAATCCAGAAATTGCACTACTAGACATTTACCAAAAGGATACAAAAATAATGATTTGAAGGGGCACATGCACCCCAATGTTTACAGTAGTGCTATCAATAATAGCTAAATTTTGGAAAGAGCCCCAGTGCCCGTCGACTGATGAATGGATAAAGAAGATCTGGTATATATATACACAATAGAATACCACTTGGCAATCAAAAAGAATGAAATCTTGTCATTTGCAGCAACGTGGATGCAACTCGAGTGCATTATGCTAAGCGAAATAAGTCAGAGAAAGACAAACACTATATGATTTCACTCATATGTGGAATTTAAGAAGCAAAACAGATGAACATGGGAGGGGGAAGAGAAAGAGAGGTAAATCATAAAACAGACTCAACTATAGAGAACAAACTGAGGGTTGAGGAGGGAGGAGGGGACGATGGGCTGAAATGGGTGATGGGCATCAAGGAGAGCACTTGTTGGGATGAGAACTGGGTGTTATATGTAAGTGATGAATCACTAAATTCTATACCTGAAACCAATATTACAGTGTATGTCAATGAAGTAGAATTTAAATAAAAACTTAAAAAAGAGAAAAAATGGGTATAATTTTAAAGTGTGGCTTTGAGTAAGCGCCGGATGCTGCTGGCAGGGCCAGAAGACAAAGTGCTGCTATGTTTCTTAGAGAATCTCTTAAGGCTTTAATGAATAGGTAGGAATCGCTGTTAATTAGCGCATCCATTGTCTGAATGCAAATACGGCTGCTAATCCAGGAGTTTTGCTCTAAGTACACTCACTGTGTCCTTGTTTACAAGGTAATTGTCCCCAGAGTCCTTGTTGTTTATAAATTGTTACTGGGGGTGGGGGGTGAGGAGATTCTTAATAGGACTTCCGGGAAACCCTGGTCTTCTGAGCCCAGCTGGGTACTGAAGGAAAACATGGCCTTGGTTTTAGGACAAGGTCTCAAGGACCAAGGACCAAGGACCTTACGAGAAGGAGGTGAGTGACAGGACTCTCCATTACACCTTCACGATCCCAGCACCTACCCTTTGTGACTAAGTGTGGACTCAACAGTAGGCCTAGGACCTCCCTTTGCCTTTGATTAATAAAGGATATCAATAATAATTTTATAATCAAAAGCTATCATTTATTGAGTACTGGGAAATGCACTGTCTCTTTTTACTGTCACAGCACCCCTCTGGCCAGGTCCAATATTATTTTTATTTCTGAAGCAGGAAAACCAAGTGTTAGTAAGACTACTTCAGCCCTCTCAGGTCGCTCATCGGAATCAGAACGAGGTCATCTCCTTTTCTTGCCCAGGTGTGTTATTCAGGTACACCTGTTGCTACAGGTAAAAAGATAGTCGATTTCCTCCTGAGTTATCCAGCTTTATTCCTCTTTGTATAGCCAATACTCCCATACTAGTGCTCCAGGAATTTTTACTCACTTCTTCCTCCCCAAATACAACACGTGAGCTCAGGCCTCAGTGTCTTTGCACTTGCTGTTTTCCATACTGCAAACCTACTAGGAAAATAGCACCAAAGCTTGGAAATAAGTTAAAAAGGTGATTCTGTGACCCTTTGGAGCAGAGGTCAAGTGTAGATTTCAGGCCAAATCCAGCCAACCACTTGTTTTTATAAATAAAGTTTTATGAAAACACAGCCACACCCATTTATGTAAATGCTGTCGAGGGCAGCTTTTTTGCTGCAATGGCAGAACTGAGTAGTTACGATAGGGACCTTATGGCCCACAAAGCGTAAAATATTTACTATCTGGGTCTTTATATAAATGTTTTGCTGACCCTTCCTGGGGTCGGGGGCTTGACCAAATTTTCTTCACTATTTACTATCAATTAGGGCCCGGATATTTTGTCTTCTGTAAAAGTTAGAGGTTAACTTACAGAGAACTGACAGGGGCGGCGGATGCTGGTAGAAAGGATTCTCAAAAGCGATAGTTTTATTTCCCTGCAGAAATTACCTAGCTTTGCATCTCATTTGCTTATCTCTTCTCGGCATTCCTTTTTAGTTTTTGCACACTATATACGATACTACTTCTCATATTTCTGTGGCACTGGTTTTGTCATCTTGCTGGTTATGCCCTTGACAAGTTAAATAAAGCTCTGACACATTCTCTCTTTCTCTCTCTTCCTCCATTTTCAGCAATTTATTTTGACGAGCTCTTCCATCCACTTCCCATCACACTTCAGCACTCATGTGGGTCGTCCCCTTTTCCTGGCTACCCGCCCCTCTGTGCACCTGAAGCGTCCTGAGGGCACTTTCCCCGGCACTAGTCCTCTCCACGTGGGAGCGGAACAAGGTCTGTCCGACAAACAAGCACTACACCTACTGCAGGACCTGAAGAAGAACGGGCTCGGCTGTGGGCGGGATTGGTGTTGAGGGATCCAGGGGTTTGCTTCACCCCTGATCAGCCTCTCCACAACTTGATTCAATGACTTCCTGTCTTGGGTGAGTCATGTCTCCCTTTAGAACTGCCAGGATCCCTGGGCTTCAGGGACCTGGAGTCAAAGGCAGAAAATCAGGCACTACCTGGACAAAGGAAGATACCAAAGTAAGTGCCGCATTAGGTGCATTCCATCTGCAAAAGGCTAACATAGACTCAGAAGCATGTTGTTAGGACATCTGGGAAGAAAGAACCCAAGAAGTTCCTATCAAGGAGTAAGTGGGTAGATGCAACCTAATCACAGGCAGCAGCCACTGTTCCCGTTTTGAGATAATGCCTCGTCATCGATACGCTCATTATTTGATGTGTCCTTCCATGTCTTACTTGTGAAAACATAAAACATGTAGAGGGGCTTTCCCAAGTCACACCCTCTCCTTACCCCACCTCCCGTTTTCTCCATTAGATCTAGTCCCTCAGCACAGGACATCCAGGAACCCTCCAGCCATGGCAAAGCTTGGCGCTGAAGGAAGACACCTGTAACTGGCTTTTTAGCTTCCATGTAATCCCTGCCTTTTCAAGTTCGTTTGCGTAAGTGAAACTCCTCCAGCTGTTGTTACCTTCTGAGATTAGCGTGGACTTCCGGCGGGCTGTGTTCTTGGCATTAATAAAGAAAGACTTGGTTTGGGATGGATGTGTTCCTTTCGGCTTTCCAAAGTCATTGTCTTTCTTCCTGTCCACCCCCGCGCTAAGCTGCCACCAAGCCAAGAGGCTGAACGGAAGCTGTTCTTGCAGTCAATTCACCTTCCTTGGGGATTAGAGCACACGTGGGTAGAAAAAGGTTGGCCAGTCCACAGCGTCTGACTGACTCTTGGCTCTCCTTCTTGGACTTCAGGCAAAGTTTCGAAAACTGTCATCCAAATGACTCCCTCAATCTTATGGGCCGTGTCCACAAGGCGAGAGGCAGGGAGAGTCAGAGAAGACTTTGGAGAGAGATACCTTGATGCAAAATGTGCAAAATGCTGGTGCTCTGCTCACAAGCCAGCCATTGGCACGGAGTGATGGGGAAGCATGCAGATGCTTACTCTACCTTAGCCACATGTATTAGTAGAGTTTTGTTATAGAGGGAAACTTGTACCTGGAACCAAGGTGGGAAAATAGCCAGCAAACGGTAAGAGGGGACTTGTTACTTCAGTTCTAGAGCCTGTTGTCTTGCAATTAAATTCAAACACCTGGACTCTTAAAAGGCTGAGTGACCATTTCAAACTTTTCAGTTCACAGATTTTGGATGTGGCCATTCCCAGCCCTCATACGTCACTCATTACTGCAGCTGTAGGTTAGACTCCCACTGTAACGCCAACTATGATCTTCTGGGTGAATCTACAGGATTGTATAAAAAGCAACCAACCAATGTTTCTTGAATAAATGAGTGGATCATTCCTATTGGGAAAGGATTTTCATTTTACAAAGAGGAACATGGGCTTTTCTCCTAAACTAAATTCCTTCAGTGCATTCTAAAAGTAACTGGATTCTGACCCAGTGACAAAGTAGAGCGTACATTTGCGGTATAGTGTGAGGGAAGTACAGTCAGCCAAAGTAATGACTGACAGTCAGTCTTGGCAAAGTCACTGCGACCCTATCTGTGCCATAGCAGGGAGGAAAAAGAGAGGACACAGAGGAGGGGGGTGGGAGAGCAGGGGGAGAGAGTGGCTGGAGTTCTTGACCTCAGGGAATTTACCTGTAGGCGTGCGTGTGATGACACAACGAGACCCTTAGGGAAGGAATTCTCTCCAGTACAGGTTACACAGCAGCAGAGCTGACCTCACATATTAGACGGATTAGGCCATTATATATAGGGTATGCCTTAATGCCTCATGTAAAGCTTTCCCGTATGACATTGTTTCCCCTATCTGCTACTGTGGCCTACCTTTCTGTCATTGGGGGCAGGGGGCAGTCTTTCATTTCTTAGAGAAATTTCAAACTGTGAATCTCTGAGAGAAAGAAAAATAGTGAAACTCATGCTGAGGTGCAAATGACAGATAGCAGATCCCTTCTGGATCCAGGGCAGACTGGAGCAAGTACGTGGTGGGGAGGAGAAGTACCCAGACTGACACGGATACCAGGGCAGAAAGGAGAACGCAAGGCGACTGAAGATCGTGTTTGCTGACTGACTCTAAATTGAGGCATGAATATAAAAGTGATCAGAGAAAGGAAAAGTCCTTGGTTTGGGGCTCTTGTGCTCCAGTCGTGAAACTACAGAGTTCAACCTATCTATCATGGCTGGGGGATTAGACTGAACAGTTTCGTTTCTATCTGAGAGTTTGAAGCCAAAGAACTAGAGCTATGCCTCATTTTGGTAACTTCACCATTTAAAAATTTTTTTTCTTTTAAGTTTATTCATTTTTGAGAGAGAGAGACAGAGCATGAGCAGGGGAGGGGCAGAAAGAGAGAGGTAGACACAGAATCCAAAGCAGGCTCCAAGCTCTGAGCTGTCAGCACAGAACCCGACGCGGGGCTCGAACTCTCGAACCGAGAGATCATGACCTGAGCTGAAGCTGGACGTTCAACTGACTGAGCCACCCAGGCGCCTCGGTAACTTCACCATTTAAGAGAACTTTTCCAAGGGCCAAAGCTCTATAACTTGACCATAATTGATTACCTTTGCAAGTCTAGGAGATAGAGCCAATACCCAATACCTATATCATACTTCCTTTCTACCCAAGTGACAGTCAGTGCTAATTCATCATGGCATCCTCCATACCGAGCCAATACTAGCATCAGAATCCTTCTCAACCCAGCTTTCCAAGTTGCCAGAATTAATTGACTGAACTTGGCTCTTGAGTCAAAAGCTATTTTCTTTTCTTGGTCAAAAGCAATGAAGAGGTTCCATATATAAATTCTTCAAAGATTCTATCTCTATGTTTATTCCTTGAAGAATACAATTCAGGGTAGGATACTGTAGCACATATGCAGTTGATCTATGAGCATTTGATAAAACCTCACGTGCAAACAAGTACACACAGTCAACACATTTAACAATTCCTAAGAGGCAGGTGGAAGAAAGTATTACCTGGATATCATAAAAGTATATTTGCTATGACTGCTTACTCTCTGTTGCTTTGGGAAGAAAAATGATTCACTGAGGCCTTATCTACACAGAGCTCCAGTCATGTTCAGCAAGACAAAAATATTGTAGTGTGTGTTTTAATGATGGATCTGAGGTTTGCTTAACCAAAACGAAAACGAAAACCAAAACCAAAAAAAAAAAAAAAAAAAAAAAAACCAGAGGAACTATGATGAGTTAATAAGCCCATTCCAGTTGATTCCAGGTGATTCACTTTTGTTCCTTCTCTTGTTTAGGACTCCAGGGAAGTGACTAGAACTCACCAATATGGCAGACTCAGGAGCACCATCTTGTAAATAGCCATTAAACAATACCACAGTGGACTCAAGCTTTAGCAGTCCTGCAGAACCTCTTTGGAATCTTCAACGCTTACATTCTATGTCACTGGAATGACTTAATGTCTCCTGTTTAACCAGGAAAAGGTATGTATGTATGTATGTATATATATACACACATACATACATATACATACATACATACACACACATACATACATATACACACATAGTCTATTAGGAAAAGTTCAATATATATATATACATAGTCTGTTAGGAGACACCAAATAATACATTTTACTCATTGTTTCAGTAAATGGTATTTTGTGAGAAAACCATCAACAAAGCAACAATTCTGTTTAAAATGTGTGTATGATTCCAGGAGAAAATAGAATCTGGGTCCCTTTAAAGAAAATCAAACATAACTTTTAGAGTTGTGAAATCCGTCCCAGGAGAGAAAAATTGTAAAACATAAAGGTTATATAAGATATTCTTCCAGTGTTTACTATTGGGTAGGTTAAGTGGATCGATAGGTGCAGAGACCCAATATTAACCATTATTTTGGATCCTGGAGAATCTGCCAAAGGCCACCTGCATTTCACTCTCTGTCCATTACCCATAATCCTCACAACCATATTCATGGTTATCATTTCCTCACCTCTGTAGGTGAGTACCATGAGAGGTTGATACGTGAAGTCATTGGCTGAGGGTCACTGGGGAAAGTGGGATGCGGACTGTATGTAGAGATGCAATGAAGGTTTTCAGCCCCAATTTTAGATAAGTAGGGACTGAAAATGGCTCAGTTCAGAGTTTCTGGGTATTTGACCCTTGTTCCAACACTGCCTACTTAATTCTCGTAATTCAGTCCTACAAGCTTATTGAATAACTCCTCTGTGTAAGGCACGTGTGCCAGCAGGGGACACTGCCTAGAAGATCTGAATGGGCAGAACTGGGAATGTGAGCAGGCAAAGCGCAGCACAGAGATGTGGATACATAGAGCGGGTTGAAAGGGAGTGGCTAGCAGAGGTGATCACTGAAAACAAGGTGGCGGTGACAGACACAACCGCACCTATCCCATCAGTTCTTATAGCTCCCTGTTGCCCTTCTCCAAATGAGAATACCCAGAAAAACTTGTTTGGGCTGTTATATGCAGGATGGCTGCATGGACTTGGCTAATATGAAATCCTAAATTTGAATAAACAGTGTGATATCTTGTTTGATGAATTTTACAGTCAATTCAACTGGCGTGGGATAAACACCTTTGCGATGGTGAGACTTATCTGAACGTCTGCACGCTTAGGGGAGTTGGACATGGCACCAGAAGAGATGGCAGGCCTTGGGGCTCTGCCATCCCCTCCTTCTCTCATACTTCACTCGCTCTGAATGGAAGAGGCTTCTGAATGTCTCCACTCGCTCCTTTGGATGAAGACCCAGCCTTGGAAGCCATGCATGGTTTCAGTAAGCTGAGATGATAGGCCATTATATCTAAGAGTACCATATTGAACCGGCAAACAGATAATTGAGTTACCTTCAAAATGATCATTCACACTGAAAGGCTTTGGATTCCTTTAAATGAGGAGCAGCTGTGACTTTAAAGTACCACCCGGTAAATATATAAATTCCCATTTCCAGCCCTGTTCTGAAGAAACTGAAGTGTGCAGTGGGTTGAAAGCAGCCCTTCCACCCTCCCTATTGCCTCTGGAAAAATCCAAACAGCGATGAGTGGCAGCCACACATGTCACTGCCTTTAACCACATGCATGGCCTTCTGCTCTATGCTCTCAGCCCCACCCTTTATCAGACAATTGACACAGGAACACCAATGACAAATCAATGACAAATCCTGCATAACAGAGCCTGCATCTGCCCAATGTCTCCCTGCCTCAAATCCTTCAAGACTAGCACCTGGGGAGGAAACTGGCAGCTGGTCAGACCTACTCCTCAACTAAGTTAAGATAGGGGGAACAAAATTTAGAAAGGGCAAATGAGGATATGGTGCCGATCAGAACAGATCCTAAGCCACATGGTCTACACTGATTTCCCAGTCTCCACATGCCTCAAAAGCAGATGGTGTTTGTTGGACACAGTCAGTTGGGCCCAGACGGCTCATATGGTTCATTCCAAATGGCCCTCCTCCTTGGAAATGTCAAAACCCCAGTTCTTTCTGTGCTCCTCTAGAGCTGTCAGTATAGAGAGGTCAGTGCCACAAATACCAGCACATATTTGCTCTTCAAAACCTTTGAGCTTGAGTGCATATTGGGGAAATAATAGTGAATAAGATGTGGTTCAACACTCCTGAAACGGTGGGGGTGATCAAGACAAAAAGATACATTCACTGTACAGGATAAGGAGGTCTGCATGTGAAGAATGTTATGGGAACCCAGAGGGGAGTCCAGGAATCTGTATAATATCAGAGCCACCAGAGGAGGTGGCCTCAGACTAGAATCTCAGAAGTTGAGTAGGAATGAGTTAGGGAGCGGGATAGTTTTATCCTGAAGGAGAGAGTATTTCAGGTAGCAGGGAGGGCATACCAACGGCCCAGAGGCCAAAAAGCCCATGGCACTTATAGAAGTACTACTGGCTGTGATACATTAGACAACTGTTAAGAATATACTCAAGCAGTCTTCCCTGCCTCCTGGCAGGAGTCTACTGGCATGCAAAGTGACTTTGGGCTGAGGATATGACTTGTTTTGGCTACTGGTATGCCATCAAATGGGATGTGAGCAGAGGCTTAAGAAATGCTTGCACGGTCAGGTTTGCTGTCTTGTGCTCCCTGCCTTTTGCAAGAAGAACAGATTTTGGATAGCTTCAAGCCCAGCCACAAGGTATGTGTCGAACGGGCCTGAACCCTATGTCAACTGAACTCAACGTAAATCAGCCAAACTCTAGATGATGGTGCACAAGTGAGTAGTAAATAAATGCTGATTACTGTACACCAGTGAGAATTGGGGCAGCTCATTACACAGCATTACAGAAATAAAACAGACTGATACATGAGGCAAGGCAAAGAATGGGAAGAGAAGAAGCTGAAGAAAGGACAATATGCCAATTATAACTAACTGGAAATAAACACAGCAGGGAAGCAAAGGGAGCAACAAATGGCCCCAAGGCTGTCTTCTTTTGGATGGTAACCCATGCCTGACAGCATAAGTTTGAGTACACAGTAGCTACTCAGTAAAGACAGGTGAAAGACCAAACCAACAAGTCCTCAGCCAGGAACAGACAATAGTCTGCACATACATCAGCATGACAGAATACTTGTAGCACTGGCTTGAAACTATCGTAGGCAAAACTTTAGTCGGGGCCATAGCCTAAAAGTCTTTCAGTTAACACAATAATCATATGAACTCACTCAGGGTAACCAAAAGTTGCATAAAGACTGAAGAGGATTAAAACTTCATATTCTAATTATATTTTGCCTAGAAATTCCAGGTTCAAGAAAAATCTCATAAGCTCTAATGTAGACAATGCTGAGTATAATAAAATGCCCAGTCACTGAGATCAGAAATATCTATTCAGTAAACACTTATTAAGAACTCAGTTTGTGCACTGCACATTGGTAAATGCAAGTTCACTCTAAGGGAGTCTCTTAAAAGCAAAGATGTATGTGCAATCTTATTTCAAGTATATCAGTACCACAATTCTTTATTGAGCCAACCTCATAATAACCAATGCTGTGGTTTTGCCTTAAAATGAGCTTTCTCAGGCTGAAATGGAACTAGCTATTCTTAAGACCTCTAGAATTGAGAATCAAAAGGTTCTCAGAGCCACTGGGGACAGTCAGAGAGAATAAAGCAGACAAAACCCCAGAATCATCCTCTTCTAGCAGATCTGGAAGGTAATGTTATGTCAGTCTCTTTAATTCTGGGGAAGCCTCTGTGGTGAATGAGAGGAGAGCAGAGAGCCTGAGAGAAGAGTGGGGAGCCAGGGTCCATGGGGTGGGTGGTCTTTCTGACTACAGAAAGACAAGGTCAGGGAAAGAACTGGGGCAATAGCCACAACATATTCTGTCCATGTGCTCTTCCTACAAGGTGACTTGGGCACTCTTCCCACCTGGGAATGCTTCTGACCACAGTAGAAGCCACACCATGGGAATTTCAAGGCTTGGTCATGAAAGGCAATACAGTTTCCACCCGGTTCTCCTGTGATAGTCACCTTTGGAGACCAGAGACACTATGCAGCATCTGGGTGCCCTGAGGCCGCCATGTTGAATGGAAGCCCAGACCACATGGAAAGGCCATGAGTAGATATTCTGGCTACAGACCCCAGCTTAGTTCCAGATGACAGCAAGTATCAGCTGTCAGACATGTGAGTGAGGACAGCTTTGGATGATTTCAGGTTCCCAGTAAGAAGTTACTCTCAGCCTTTGAGTCTTCCTACTGAGGGCTCCAAGCCTCAGGTACAGGGATAAGCCATCCCTGCTGTGCTCCTTCTAAACTTCACAGAATCCAGAAATGGTTGCTGCTTTATGGCACTAAGTTTGGGGTGCTTTTTGGCACAGCAATAGATAACTGGAACAGGAATCATGATGGGGACTGCCTCCTCAGTTTCTCCTGTTAACCTCTGCAATTAATGGTTAGCAAGCCATCAGCCCTCCACAGGCAGGAAGTAAGCAAATGTATTCCATTTGCTAAAGAGATAGCCATCCCTTTAGAATAGTGGTTCTCAAATGAGGGGGATTTTCCCCTAGGGGGACATTTCACAATGTCTGAAGACATTTTTTTTAATGTTCATTTATTTTTGAGAGAGAGATCTCGAGCAGGGGAGGGGCGCGGGGGGGGGGGGGGGCAAAGAATCTGAAGTGGGCTCTGTGCTGACAGCAGCGAGCCAGATGCAGGCCTTGAACTCATGAACCTCGAGGTCATGACCTCGGCCGAAGTCAGATGCTCAACCGACTGAGCCACCCAGGCGCCCCTGAAGACATCTGTGATTGTCATACTTGGAGGAGTGGTGCTACTGTCACGTGGTGGGTTGGGGCCAGGGATGCTACCAAACATTCTCGAATGCACAGGGCAGTTCCTCACCACAAAAAATTCTTCTGTCCACACTGTCAGTAGTGCTGAGGTTGAGAATCTCTGCTCTAGAAGACAGCAACCACTCAGAGCTGCACAATTTGCTAAGAATGTTCCATTTTCACAGGGGAAGCCTACCTGGGCCAGGACAACAAGGCTCTGACAAGGTGTGGTTGAAGACTCTTTCCTTTCAGGTGTTACATAAAGCCATCCACAGGCCCTCTGCCCCCACGGCACTCAGCCCCAGGGATGTCCTTTTGCACCCGGCACCCTTTAAAGCATAGCAATTAGCCACCTGCTCTCCACTCAGAACTGTTTCTTTTGGAAACAACAACAACAACAAAAACAAACCAACGACTCCCTAAGGATAGTGAATTTTAGGACAGTGTCTCTGCTGCAGGTGGCCAGGAAGCTGTTATTGTGGGAAAAACTGTCCAATTTCAGTGCGTCACACTCATTAGCTTCTCTGACAAAAAGCCATGGGCAAAAGGAGGGAGGAAATTGCCCCAATTCACTCCCTTACCCCTCTGGTAACTGAGCACAATGTGCCCTGCCCTGTGCTGCATGCTGGGTGTTTTGAATGAAAAGGTGTGGAGCAGATTGTCCTCCAAATGGCTGGGGTACTTTCCAGAGCCTGGATAAGAGTCTTCTCCTTTAGCAAGATTTACGCCGTGTTTACCTTCGGCAGCAAGTTGAAAGTGAGGCTGAAAATCCCCTTCACTTTTATAGCGAGGGCAAAGCTCCCTGGCTGATTTATGGGCCCTGCACGTGCACAGCGCCATCGGAAGTTACTCTGCACAATATACCCTCCTCATGGCGGGCAGCCTGGCCCCAGGGCAGAATCACACTTGTCAGGAACCTGGGTGGCCAGACAAATTCCCAACAAAAACTTCTGGAGGAGTGGTGTGCAATAGCTTGAAAATCAAGCCAAAATAAAATATATAGAAAGGAGAAAGTCTTATGAGACCTTGCCATTTTTTCCCCCAAAATGATTATCAAAGTAATTATGCTCGCTGAAAGAAAAAGAAAAAAACCTTCAGATAATATGGAACAATAAAAAAAGCGATAGGGGCACCTGGGTGCCTCAGTCGGTTAAGCGTCCAACTCTTCGATTTCAGCTCGGGTCATAACTCACGGTTTGTGAGTCCAAGCCCTGTGTCGGGCTCTGTGCTGACAGTGTGGAGCCTGCTTGGGGATTCTTCTCTCTCCCTCTCCCTGCCCCTCCCCTGCTTGCATGCTCTCTCTCAAAATAAACAAATAAGCTTTAAAAAAATGAAGTAAAATAATATAGTATGGAAAAGGGGGTGGGGGGTAACTGTACATTTGTAAAGGAGAACCTGACAAATACCACATCACCCAGGAGATCAGATCAACGTCACCGGTGGTAAGTCAGGTTGCTAGTATGTGTCCCTGATGTCATGTGCTGAAAATAGCCTTTTACCTCTGTGGTCTTCCTCCCCTCAAACTCATAGACTCAGTCTAATCATGAGAAAAACATGAGACAAATCTGAATCTAAGGACATTCTTCCAATACTGGATCAAATATCCCTCAAAACCTTCAAGGCGATCAAAAACAAAGAACCTTCTCAGCCAAGAGGAACCTAAGGAGACATGATGACTACATAATGTGGAACGCTAGGTGACTCCTAGAACAGAAAAAAATGGACATTAAGTAAAGAGTAAGGAAATGTGAATACAGTGTGGACTTGAGTTAATAATAATATATCCAGGGCGCCTGGGTGGCGCAGTCGGTTGAGCGTCCGACTTCAGCCAGGTCACGATCTCGCGGTCCGTGAGTTCGAGCCCCGCGTCGGGCTCTGGGCTGATGGCTAGGAGCCTGGAGCCTGTTTCCGATTCTGTGTCTCCCTCTCTCTCTGTCCCTCCCCCGTTCATGCTCTGTCTCTCTCTGTCCCAAAAATAAATAAAAAACGTTGAAAAAAAAAATTAAAAAAAAAATAATATATCGATATTGGTTCACTAATTGTAGCAAACGTACCATGTTGATGTAAAAAGTTAATAATGTGGTAAACTGAGAGTAGGGCTTTTGGGAATTTTCTGTACTATATCGTTTGAGATTTTTCTGTAAATCGAAAACTTCTGTAAACTTTTCTATAAATCTAAAGAAGTAAAGCTTATTAAAAACAAAAAGGAATTATACATCTTTTATAACTGTACCCTCCAGATAAAACTATTGTTAATAATATGGTTAATAGTCTTCTCTTTGCATACACAATCATTCTATATATGGTTTTATTTCAATATTTTTAAACAAAAAATAGGGCTCTTCTGTATCTTTTTAACCCTATTTTTATTCACTCTCTGGCTCTCATTTGCAAATTTAGTCAGCATATATTACTACAATGTTCCACATGTGAGAGAAGGTGAAATACATGTACAAAGTACATTAGAACTTCTCAAAGTCAAGTCTACTTCACGAATTGCCCTGCACCAAATTAGATGCATAATGTAGAAAGATACCTGATAGGCAAGTTACCAGTTTCAGCAAGATTAGAAAGGGATACACTCCAGCTATAGGGAGGGTGTGGGAGAAGAACCCATATCCAGCCGTTGTATTATACCCTGCTCACCTCGCGACCGCCACCGTCTCCTTTATTCCCACAGAAATCGTGTAAGGCTTACCTGTTTGTCCTCAGTTTCTGGAAAGAAAACTGGGGTTGTGAGGCTACCTTGCTCAAGGTCATACAATTCAAACAGTGAGTGGCTGAGCCAGTGTCTGAACTGAGTCCAACTCTGAAACTCTGGCTCTTTCTCCTTCATAAGGCACTGCTGTTGCCTGGACCAGGTCTAACTTTGGAGATGAAGAAACTAAGGCCAGATGAGCACATGACCAACTGCAGTCGGCTGCTTAGAATAACACCTGCAAAGCATGTGACACGTGCCCCTAACTACTTGTTTTTACACAGTTGGAATACCCGAGGGGTATAGTGGCTCTTTGTGTGCTTTGGGCAACCGCACGGCACATATATTTCCGCTAAGGATGAAAACTTCTAAACTACGGTTTCAAGGCCCCCATGGCTCAGAGGAAGCACAAGTCCAAGTTGGATAGAGAGATTCCAGGGCCCCAGCCACAGAGATCTCATTTAATGGGACTAGTTCATGGCCTGGGAATTGGCGTGTTTTTCAAGTTCCCCAGGTGATGCTGGTGTGCAGAATATTTAGAAGTCACTGACAAGGACGGTCCCCTCTGCTTTTAAGATTCTAAGAGGCTGGGGTGTCTGGGTGGCTCAGTCTGTTAAACGTCTGACTTCAGCTCGGGTCATGATCTCACGGTTTATGAGTTCGAGCCCCACGTCGGGCTCTGTGCTGACAGCTCGGAGCCTGGAGCCTGCTTCGGATTCTGTGTCTCCTCTCTCTGCCCTTCCCCAACTTGTGCTCTGTCTCTCTATGTCTCTCAACACATAAATAAATGTAAAAAAAAAAAAATTAAAAAAAAAAGATTCTAAGAAGAATTGATTAGCAAACTAAATCCCCATAATTCCTCTTCACAGATATCACTAATCCCGGTGTCCCTTCTGGTCTTCTTAATAACTTTTCCTTGGAGGAAGAGAGAGAGGGAGGGAGAGAGAGAAAATCCAATTCCTTATGGTACAGACAAAGTACTAAAGTTTCAAGGGCCACATTTAAACCTGGACTGCCCGCCTCAGACCCACACCGAAAGCACTGCCCAGGAAGCAGATGCTGTGGTCCTGGTCATGCCCGCTGACACAGGGCAACTCCGCTAAGAGAGTCACTGCACAGAGTGACACATCCCTATTCTCTCCTAATAGAGCAGCATACGTGGGTCTGTGTCAGGCGGCCAGAACCCTCATCTCTGCCCCCCACCTCATTAGCTACGAGCCCATAAAGCCCGCCCCACTGTCTGCTTGGAGAAAGCAGACAAGCACGGTGCATATGAGATTAAGAGAGCAGCTGGCCAGGCTGAGGACAGGGAAGATGTGGCATCTGTGCACCGAGAACCTATGGGCCTGGAAGAGAACGGTCCACACTTGCCCCGTCTGTTCTATAAGATGCGTGTTCCCCCAGGTCTCAGGCAGGAAAAGCCCCTCAGGAACCAGTTCCAGGACTGGTGCAGCAAAAGGCGCTGGCTTTTTGTGCAGTTCTTAGGATCCTCCTCCAGCTCCCCGAATGAGAGCTCTCTGATGAGCTCCTGTCACACAGCGCCTCAGAGCTCTGAGGGTGCTCTTAATAGAAAAGCCACCACTTACTGAGCACCCCCTAGGGGCCTAGAGTGGAATTCGACGTGTTAAGTGCTTGGCCACGTTTCATCCTTGCTGCCACCCTGGTGGAGATGTTATTAATCCTGCTTCATAGATGAGGCTCAGAGGCATTAAAATCCTTGCTGCATTGGCAGAGCTGGGACTTAAACCCACGCAGGAGCAGGGATGGCTACCAGAGGGCCTGTGGCAGTGTTAGGGATTCAGGGTTTAGTCTAAGAGCTGTGGGTCACAGACAGATCTGTGGCCCCAGGTTTGCCCTGCAAATAGATTCCTGCTCCAGCCGAAGTGTGGGCAAGGGAGTGGAGTGGTTGTATGTGGAGACCCATCACTAAGTGCCTGAGACACACAGGTAGCAGCCAGAGAAGTGGAAGGAGAGCCACGGTGATCACTCTTGCTACCCCTGAGGCCAGAGGATTAAAGACTATTTGACCAGAGCGCCTGGATGGCTCAATTGGTTCAAGTGTCGGCTCTTGGTTTCGGCTCAGGTCGTGATTTTGAGGTGTGTGGGTTTGAGCCCCGCGTTGAGCTCCATGCTGACAGTGTGGGGCCTGCTTGGGACTCTGGCTCTCTCCCTCTCTCTCTTCTCCTCTTCAAATTGCTCTCTCTCTCCAAATAAATAAATAAATAAACTTAAAAAAAAAAGACTAATTGACAATCATTTCCATGGAAACGGGAGGACATTTTATCAAAGTGTGGACCATGGACTCTGCATCATAATCACTGCATGTGCTTTTAAAATTCAGATTCCTGGGACTCGCCTCAGATTTGCTGAATCAGAAACTCTAGAGGAAAAGCCTAAAAATCTGTATTATCGAGAATTTGGGATTAACAACTTGAGCTCTGAAGTCAGAGTTCTGGGCTTTCATCCAAACTCTGTCACAGTTTGGGCACCTGGCTGGCTCAGTCGGTTGAGCGTTTGACTTCGGCTCAGGTCATGATCTGACAGCGCATGGGTTCGAGCCCCGCCTCGGGCTCTGTGCTGACAGCTCAGAGCCTGGAGCCTGCTTCAGATTCTGTGTCTCCCTCTTTCTCTGGCCCTCCCCTGCTCACAGTCTGTCTCTCTGTGTTGCTCTGAAAATTAAATAAACATTAAAAAAAATAAAAAAGAAATAAACAAACTCTGTCACTGCAGTGAGTCTAGGAGAGTTTCCTGCTGGGTGTAAAACAGGTATTGTGCTGGTGTCCACCTCATGTGGTTGTTCTGAGGGTTCAATGAGTTAACATGTATAAATCCTTTAAACTAGTTAAAGGCCAACAGCAAGAGCTCAATTAGTATCCAAGTGCTACTGAAAGGGAAAATGCAAACTAAAGGTCAGCCAGTAGAGGCTCAGGCTCCATTTCACCCTGGTAGAGACGCTTTCTTCATGGGGTCACTCCAGGGCTCAGGAACTCAGATGGAGGGTGATTATATTCTCTACCTCGGGTGAGGCCAGTCCCACAACCTGGGTGTACCGCCATTACCCGTGGCAGCCAACCTTTCCACTTCTCCCATGGAGCCCGGAAATTAAGGCAGCATTGTAGCTGCTATGGGTTGAATTGCTTTCTCCCCAAAGACGTTGAAGTCCTAACTCCTGGTGTCCGGGGATGTGATGATCAAGTTACAATGAGGTCATTAGGATGGGCCCCAATCCAACATGACTGTGTCCTAGGTAAGAGGAGAAATTGGGACACAGAGGCAGACATGTACAAAGAGAAGATGATGTAAAGACACAGGAAGAACACCATCTATAAGCCAGCGAATGCCCGAAGTCCCCAGAAGCTCAGGGAGAGGATTAGAGCAAAAACAGCTCTTAGAAGGAACCAACCTTGCCAACACCTCGATTTCAGACTTTGAGCTTCTGGAACTGTGTGACAATGAAGTTCTGTTAAGTCATTTACACCAAGTGTTTTAAATGTGTTTGTGACAGCAGCCCTAGGAAATTAATACATCTGTCGACACGGAATGGGCATTAACTGGCCTGTAGAACCAGAGAAGGAGAGCTGAATGACCTTTCCCAAGAAGTAAGCTCCAAATTCCTGAAATTTGGATCCTGGATCTGGCCTGCTAAGCACCAGCGAGGGCAAAAGCCCTTCTGGAGACAGTAATGTGGCTACTGATAGGGAAGAGGCGGTTCTCAGTTATTCCCTCAGGTGTTCGTTTTCTGGGGGTGGGGAGGAGGGTGAGTGTCATAAGGACCCCCCTTCCCTCTTCCTCGCCTGTGTAGATATGCAATTTGGTTCTTGATGACTGGGGTGTATCCAGCAGCCCCATTAGCCTGCTGCCCACTGAATGCTGATGATGGAAGCCTTTGGCGGCTGGTTTTCCGCAGCACAATTCACACAGGGCAGCAGCAAGTGGTTGCATGAAAGAAAACACAAAAGCCCCTTGCCCTGGGACTTCAGCTTTTGGACATTAAAAGTCGTTGGCTTTCAGCAAGATCTCGGCATGTCTACACTGGCTCTGGTAGGCTGTGCACTTGGCACACAGTCAGTTCCCATCCCCGCCTTGGTTAGGTGCTGAGCAGTGGGGGAGCTGTGCCATCCTACGGGACTTGTCCACACTGCAGGGGATGCTGAGGAGGGGCCTGTATACAGGCAGAGCCTGAAAAACCAGAAAGAAGGAAGGCTAAGCCGGTCAGATGGTACTCCAGACCCTTCATGATTCCTCTCCAAATACAGTTCCATCTCATCTCTCTCACATTAGGCTCCAGAAATGCTGAACAATGGGTTGTTCCTGAGTTCAAATCCTGTCTCCACCATGTACCTGCTTTGTGAGCTTGGATACGACACTGAGCCTCAGTTTCCAACTCTGTAAAGTGGGAGACTTGAGATAAAATGTTCAAAGGGCCTTTGCAGTGCTCAACACACAGTCGGCACTCATTGGTAGATGTATCGATCATCTTTATCTCGTTCATCAATAGCCAAATCCAATAGTACTCAATCTATAAATAACTGCTGGATGATGACAGAATTAGCAAAACAAACAGACAAACAGTAATTGACTCATTCGACCTAGCTTCGCCGTTGCTTCCCAGGTCCAACACTTTCACTGTAAGAGGGTAAAGAGGGGTTTTCTTTTTCTTTTTTTTTTTTTTTTAATTTTTTTTTTCTTTCAACGTTTTTATTTATTTTTGGGACAGAGAGAGACAGAGCATGAATTGGGGAGGGGCAGAGAGAGAGGGAGACACAGAATCGGAAACAGGCTCCAGGCTCTCAGCCATCAGCCCAGAGCCTGACGCGGGGCTCGAACTCACGGACCGCGAGATCGTGACCTGGCTGAAGTCGGACGCTTAACCGACTGCGCCACCCAGGCGCCCCAAAGAGGGGTTTTCTGGTCTAGTGTCTAGAAAACTTAGACTCTGATGGGGCCTGCCTGCAGCTTCTGTTCTGAGCAGCAGACCTGTTCTGATAGCAGTGAGGGTCAGAGGAAAGAGGCTGTTCCCAGCGTCCCCCCACTTCACTCACTACACACACAGACACACACACGCACGCATACACGTACGTGCACACACACGGTCATAGTCAAGTGTCTTGCAAATTCACTTCTCCCCTCCTCTTGGAAGAACTGACTTGCTGAAACGCATGGCCCCCAAATTACAGGTGCGTGATTGGATTACTACCAGTGGTACAGAACTCAGTAGCCTCCTGAAAAGACTTCTGTAAGTAATTGTATTCTCCCTCCTGTCTTTGTTACAATAATGTAATATAAAATAAAGATAATCAGTCAGAAATGCAGTCTCTAAGTACTGCAATCTGATTTATCCTGTCTCTAACTGTCTTCAAGATTCTGGCTGTCTCAGTCAGGGGTGCCAGACTGTAGGCTGCTTTCTTTGAGCACTGTGGTCCCAGGGAGGATGGGAGGGTCTTCCGTATCGGGGATGCACGGAGTCCTTTGACTCCTGTCAGAGAAAAGCCAAGTCAAGTCTCACACGGGGCTTTCTTTTTCCTTCCACATCCTCTGAACAAGGGCACACGGCTTGAGTTCCCTTGATAACTTCCTCCCCACCTGCTGTCTGCCATAATTGATTTTTTGTAAGAGTTAGAAGGTTAGAAGTGTCTATTTCCTTACTACCATCCTAATAACATACGATCCCTAAAAGATGAGTGCTCCTGTGCCTTGGTCCATTTCCTGCCATAGCCACCAAATGGATCACCAGGTCCAAAGGTGATCAGACACAGGCTGCCTGTCCCACACTTGGATTTTAATCAAGACCAGGATGCGACTTACTCTCTACAGAGGAAGACAGAACAAGCTTTTCCTCATTAGAGGGCAAATAATCCTCAGCCTTGGATTCTTTGGAGTCCTCACAAGGCAACCTTCGGCCAAAGAAATGTCTGGTTGGGGTAAGGGGCCACTTACTCCTTTAAGAAGCCCCTGTGACCACTCTGTTGGAGTTTATACCCTCCTGGATATAACCAGCTACCATGGAGACTCAGGCCCTGCTCCTGCCTGCGCTAGAGGTGGCGACAAGTAGTAACACGGACAACACACTCCCGAGGCTCTGGAGCAAAGAAAAGGTGAATTTCCAGGCTCAGCTTTTCAGACTGGTGGCCTGGCTTTAAGCTTGCTTGCAGGAGTCCGTCGCTGTATCTTCTGCCAGTTGACATTCACCTCAAACCTGAGGCTCCTCTCCCCTTCCCCTTCTGCAAATTCCTTACCCAACCTGCAAAAGTCCTAAATGACACTTCCTCTGAGAACCTTTCTGGATTTCTCTAGATGACTTAGCAATCCTTTTCTTAGCCTCGCATGGAGCATCCCCTCATTCTGTAACTGATTAGGACACACGGCAATTGTTTTCTTTCATGGGCCTCCCCATGTGGCTATGAGGTGGCCTAAGGCAGGGGCCCTGTCCTTCCATTTGTGTCTCCACAGCCCAGGGCAGGGCTTGGCACAGAGCAGGTCTTTAGCAAATGTTGTTGTGTGCTCACTGCATGAACATGGAATAGTAAAGGCACAAGTAACAGAGAGCAGAAACTTTCAGCCAGGCGGTGATCAATGAGACCACCAGGCTGTTCTTTCATTTTAATGTTTTAGAGCTGCCACACTTCCTTTGTTTATTCAGGTCACATCCAGGAAAGTGAGTCATTTCTCAGTGGCTGGGGTGGATGACTGGTTTAGCTCATTCTAGAAAGCCTTTCTGTAATGGATGATAAGCAATGACTTTATGATAGTGCTTCCTCCCTTCGGGACAACATTTGCATGTTTCTCCCAATGCACCTTTATATGCAATGTCTCAATCAGGGTGGGATACGCCCCCAGGAAAAAGAGCATCTTCATTTTGCAGATGAGGAAACTGAGGCCCAAGAAGTTAAGCAGCTGGACTGAAGGTCACATAGTGAGCTAAGATAAAGCTGAAACGAGGCTTCTATCCCTGCCTCTTTTTGTTCTACTTTCCACGACACCAGCCTTCCCCTCCTTGATCAAACTGACATAGCCAGATGTAAAACCCAGGTGTCATTTTTTGTATCTGGTCTGCTTATAACAATCTCAACAGCAGGCTGTATGTGGAGCTGCAATTACTTCTGGGGCTGGTATTTCTGCCCTAACAACTGTCTAGAGGGCCTGGTCTGGTGACCTCACCAACCATACCTCTGATTATAATTTCAGGCTTTCTTTCTGTTTCCCTCAGTAATACCCACTCATAATGAAATTTCAAGTTGACTCAGCAAAAAACTTTGTTGTATGTCTCCTCTCTGCCTAATACTGTTTTTTGTTGTGATGAAACCGGGCAGTGGGGATGAGATACATAGTGTGGCAGGGGTCCAGGGAAGTGGCAGAGAATTTCACTGGGATGATGAGGCAAGGGACTGGATAGTGACAAAGAGGAGACAGGGACAATGAGGGTAAAATTATAGTCAGACCATGGAGACAGGGACTCTGGGCAAAGCTTGCACACTCTGCCAAGGCATTTGGGCTTTATTTTCTAGATAGTGGGGAACTATGGAATCATGGAATCATATAATGTTAGAGCTGAGAGGCCTTTCACAAATGATCTGGTCCATCGATCTGTGTGATAGATGGACAAACTGAGGCCCGGCAAGGGAATGTCACTTGCTAACAGTCACATGGTGAATTACTGGCAAAGGAAGTGCACAATCAGAGCTCCGACTCAGAAGGTCATCACTGGTGGAGGCATGGAAATGGATTAATCTGTAAAGAGATGGATGAGGTAGACGATGCTGATATACCTTGGCCCAGATCTCATGCATTTACAGAAAGGGAGTCAGAGAGATGTGGAAACAGACCCCTAAAGGAGGAGCCAGTAGAGAGGAATGGGCCAACATCCAGCGAGCTCCATCTGGGGTCACCTTCAGAGTCACACTCAGGGGCAGGCACTCCATATCGTCCCCTTTACTTGTCCTAACAGCCTAGTGAGCGAATGAACCCTCCTGGGAAGGAAATTAGTGATTTGGAGAAGTTTGATAACTTGTCTGAGCCTGAGCCTGGCTTTGAATACAGGTCGGTAAGACACAAAGATCCCAAGCTCTTTCTTCTCAACTAAGCCTCCCTATATTTTATAAGATCCTGCAAAGATCTTGAGCAAACAAACAGGGATGGAACTCCTCCCTCCAGCCCACTGCCTCCTTCTCCTCTTGTTGCTCCTGTCTCATGTCTGGTCTAGAGGAAGGGCAAAGGGATCCTTCATGTACACTTTCTCGCCAGAAAAGACAAGAAAATCCTCCTGGGAGATATGTAGACCAGGAAACCCAGTGTTCACCATGTGAAAGGGAAATGTTGGCAGAAGCAATCACAGACTCTGATCTTTATTGACTCAGCACCTTTCATGTTGACAAGATCAAGTCTGAATCGATGACATTTCTCATCCATTCATTACAGCCAAATATTCATCCCAGCCCAATGGACCCTCACTCTATGTGCTTTCTATTCAGAAATGCAAGCAGATTTGGCAGAAAAAAAATCAGTTGAATTTCTTACTGTTTACAGAACATAAGCAAGAGCAAAGCAAAGAGGCGGGCCTCTTTGCTTTCTGTAGGGTTCAGTAAATGCACCTTGATGGTGCTTATAATCAACATGGAATTCTATGGTTCCATGGCTCCCCACTGTTGGCTTACCTTTAACCCAGTCCAGCCTTACTTCTCCCTTTTCCAATCCCACAACGCTGAACAATCTAGTGTCCTCTGTGGACATTTCTTGTCTCCTTGTCCTTGAACCTGCCATTCTCTCTTGGAATGCCCTCCATGTCTCCCACCCTCTACCTTTACCTAGCATTAAGACAGTTCAGGTTACCTGTCTGCTTTGGCCCCCAGGGCCACGAGCTTTCCTCTACCATTGTACTGATCACTGTTCTCTCTCTATCTGCTTTTTTGTCCTTCCCCAGGACAGGGGTTGGATTGATTCATGTCTGCCAGACCCAGAGCCAAGTACGTTATTGGAAAACAGTGAACACATTCTTGAAGAATAAACGTATAAATAAATGAACAAATGGACAAATCCAAATAAGTACTATAGTGGCACAAGTGAGCTTGCAAGCTTACTAGAATGAGTGGGGATCCAAAGAACAAATGCTGGAGAACACAGGTGTACCTCTGGGAGAAGAAGGAAGGAAGGGGTCAGCATTAACCAAGGGCACATGCAGAAATGAAAATGTCATACGGGGCATGAGAGAGAGACTGTCTGGCTACAGTGTTAGGTTTGTGGATAAAAGTAATCAAACACAGGGAAGACACCCCCCCCTCCCAGTGAGGGGTCTGAGGACCACAGTTAGCCTGTAAGGCACCTTTGTGTGAACTGGAAGAAGGTGTACCCCATTTGTGCACATGTCAGACTGAAGCCACATGGCCTGGAAAATGATCAGTAACTTTGTGCTAAGAAACAAGAGCCTTTTATTTTGGTGGGTACAGCCTAGAACTTGAGGGTGTGGCCTGGTGAGCAGAACGAGGGCCAAATTTCAAACTGCTGCATGAGATGCCATTGTGCAATGCCTGACCTGCACAACTGTATGCCGTAGCCTCACTGTGACAGGCCAGGTAAGATGTATGTAGAACCAGAAGCACAACTGAAGCCAAATTCTTTTCACAGAATTTGACTTGTAGGGGTATTCAGCCTATTTGTCAGTCCTCAAGCCTCAAAGTTCACCTTCCCCTTCCAGAAACCCTCCCCATGCTGTGAGCCTGTGTCCTGACACGAGTCCCCCTGAAAGCAGAGCCTAGCATGAGAACTTGGGCCAGGTAATTTACTTGGAGGTGTCTCAGGAAGGCAGAGTAATGGGGCAAGGAAAACAAGACAAGGAAGTATGGAAAGGTACAGAATTGGGCTAGTTATAGCTGTGGACGAACTGAAGCTTGATCCATCTGGAGACCATTTGAGGAAACATGTAGAATGCACATCAAAATGCACATCCTTTGCCTCTCCATACGATGAGCAGCCAGGAAATTTATTGACCACCACCATCCTCTGTCTCCCATTAGTTGGGAGGTGTCGCTGGGAGCATGACCTATCTCACACTTCTGAGCAGCACGTGAGTATGAGGCGAGTGGGGTCCAGTGGATGTGGGATTCTGATGGCGTGCCCTCAACTGTGCACTGTGACGACACTGAAAGCAGGTGGGCCGCGGGGGAAGGATGTGGGGCACAGGAAGCATCTGCCGCAGCCTATCCTTAGATAAAATCTCACATTGGGAAGCCTCTCTTAGCTTGAAGGGTTTCGGGAAGAGGAACAGCCCCTCGGGCTCTCTCCCTGGGGAGGCCCAAAATGTTGGATGAAGATTTGGCCCTCTGCCATTCATTCCCTGGGGTAGTTGGCTTCAAGGGACCCTAAGAAAGGCAGCCTCCAGTCATGAGAAACAGAGGTGTAAACACTGCACCCACAGTGTGTGGCTGCCAGGCTGGGTACTCAGGGCCATTACTTCATGAACAGGGGAAGAAAAAGGCATCGGCTCGGCTCTGGCTCTTGAGTAACACTGAATTACTTACTTTTAATATTTTATGGCAGGCGTAGTGATATAAGCTGCATTCTTCAGCATCCATTAGAAATGAAGGACCATTTATATTTCAGTGGCACCCAGCCATAGATTCCCATGCCTACTTTGCTGAGGCCATGCTGTGAATACAGGAAGCAGAGGAGAGGCCATCGATCAGAGCTTGGATCTTAACCCCATAAATATGGCCTGAAGTGCTTATGCCTATAAAATCAAAGGGAAGGGGAAGAATTTCTTTTTCAATTCCAGGTGCACTTGGCATAGGAGACGGATGCAGAAGGAGTCACCTACCGGGGGGCTGGACAGCAGACCCCAGGGCCAGCCATTCCTGCCATATCAGGCACCAAGTCATCAAGTCAGAGGATACAGAAGACACCTCACACCCATTAGGATGGCCACAATCAAAACCCCCCAAACTTAGAGAATAATAAGTGCCGTGAGGATACGGAGACATTGGAGCCCTTATACACCGCTGGTGGGAACGTAAAATAGTGGAGCTCCTAATGGAAACAGGATGGAGGCTCCTCAAAAAATTAAAAATAGAATAAGCATGTGATCCAGCCGTTCCACTCCTGGGTATACATCAAAAATCATTGGAAGCAGGGACTCAAAGAGATATTTGTATAGTCATGTTCACTGCAGCATTATTCACAATAGCCAAAAAGGTAGAAGTAACCCCAAGTGTTTGTCAATACATGAGATAATTTGAAAATGTGGTATACACATACGACGGAATATTATTCCGCCTCAAAAAGGAAGGGGATTCTGACACACGCTATAACACGAATAAACCTTGGGGACGTTATGTTAAGTGAAATAAGCCGGTCACAAAAAAACCATAACTGTATGATTACACTTACATGAGGCACCTAGAGTAGTCAAATTCCTAGATGTGGAAAGTAAAATAGTGGTCGCCAAGGGCTGGGGGGAGGGGAATGGGGAGTTACTGTTTAGTGGGTACAGTTTCAGTTTGGGATGATGGAGACGTTATGGAGACAGTGTGATGGTTGCACAGCGGTGTGAACATACTTAATACCACTTAACTTACACTTGAAAGTGGTTAAAGATGGTAAATATTATGGTAGGAATATTTTGTCACAGTTAAAAATTAAAAAAAAAAAAGGATAGAGAAGATAGGAGGCCTTACAGATAACCTACCCCAACCCACTGATAACACAAATGGGGGAAACTGAGGCCCAAAGAGCAAAAGTATCTTGATTAAATCACACACCAAATTGACGGAGGCATGGAGGAACCAAGACTAGAATTTAGATCCTGACTCTCACTCCGGTGCTCTTTTGACAATCCACATTAACTCACTTCATTACCAAACATGGGGCAAAGCGTCAATGAGAAATTTGTGCAACACTGCATACCAGGCACTGTTCTAAGGTCGTTACACATCCTAACCTACTGAACGTTCACAACAACCCTGCAAGGAAAGAACTACTATTATTTTAATTTTACACATGAGGAAACCGAGGCAGGGAGCAGTTCTACAACTTGCCCAAAGTCACCCAGTGACAGAGCTATGGTTTGAATCTAGACTGTATGAATCCAGAGTCCATGGTTGTAACCACTCTACTATACTGCTTCTCATCAGGAGTCTCCATATTCCCATGTTTGTAGCCTCCCTGACTACAAACAGTCTAAAGAATTGCATAGTGAGGAAATGTCTCCATTCTCTTCTATACATCGTGTATGTGCTGAGCTTTGGAGAGTTTCTAGCTTGAGAAAAGTTGGAAAAAACAGAGGAGAACCATGGGAAGATAGCTAACATATGATCCCCTTAAATCTGACCCCTCCAAATCCCAGGCATTTATAATCCAATAAGAAGGAAGAGCTATGTGTGGACTGGGAAGTTCAGTGAAACTTCTCTGCGGAGAGCGGGTCTGCCTTGAGTTTTGACAAACGAACAGGGCTGGGCTAAAGGGGACGGTCTATGTGCTAATGATCTGGTGTATGGTCCCATCCTGGGAACTTGGGGGAAGATCAAAACACACATCCCATGTATTTACTTTCCAGGATGCCAGGAAATGTCTGTCTTCACTGGTTAGGTTGGGAATAGGATCCAGCTCCTGAAACTTTCAAGCCTGGGTTAGAGAAGACTCCAAGTTTCTTTCTGAAGAACTTACAACAGAAGCAAGGCTAGTGTGAGGGGAATGAGTATCCAGAACAATTGATAAGCCATCTTCCTGCAATTCCCAAGGGCTTCTGGGATTAGAGAATACTCTGAGAATACTCAGAGTACTGGAATTGAAATACAATTGACCTGAGGTACTGGGACTCCGGGTATCCTACCCCCACAGGTTAGCTTTCAACTAGTTTACATGCTGTGTTTCTACATATAATTTCATTAAACAAACAGGTCTGTTACTAAATATGCCTGAAAACTATAGTATGAAATTAACATGCTACACTAAATTCTTCAGATCCCACAGTATTCTATGGATTGGCCAGTAAGCTGACATTAATTGAGTGCATGGTACTAATTTCAATTAATTCCCACAAAATCACTAGGAGATCAGTTTTACAGATATGCCCACTTCATAGATGAGGTTCATCAAGGTGAAGTGACTTGCTCAAGATGGCTTGGCTGTTTGTCAGTGGAGTCAGTACATGAACAGAGAGCTGTCTGACCCGAAAGCCTGTATTCTCTTGAGTAGAGCAGGCAGTATGTCCAGAGTTTTCCCCCAACTCCATTTCCTAAAGTTTGAGGCCAAGTATGAGGGAAGTCTGGCTAGTAGAACTCAGGAGACCTTAAACCCCAAACTTGAGACTAGCAGCAGACGGACCTTACGTGAGTACAAGGAGGCTCTGGGTCCTTCTTGTGCATGAAGGCACTTCAAAAAACTTAACCTGTTGCTGGGACAACAGGGGCAGGTTTTGAGTGTTTAGGGTTATTCCCCCTGTCGCTCTCCCTCGGGAGGACAGGATGATGGCTATGTTGTGAAAGGCAATAGGGGCATTTGTTACCATGGTGCATGGTAGAGCGTCAAACTTTGAATGGCTGCTAGTAAGCCTGGCTTCAATTCTAATGATTTGGTTTTCTCCATAGAATGAACCCTGGTTCATTCGGGGTTGAGATAATATAGACTCATCCTCTGTCTTCTGTGTGCTTTCTGACCTGTTTGCCAAGAGCTACACACACAATCACTTTAATGAGGTGTTATTTTTTTTTTTCTATGCAATAGATAATCTTATTTGATTGCATTTTTAGTTATTCCTCAGGGCAAATACTTTGTATTAATCTTAGCAATGACAGATAAAAGGTCATGTATAAAATATTTCACATCCAGAAAGTCGACCTTTCACTCTTAAAATTGATGTCTAAAGCAAATACGGTCATGGAAAGCACTTTGGGAAAATGTCACACCAAATTGCACAGGTCAATGAGAGAGTTTTGTCTGAAGGTACAGAGGTAGATTCTAATGAGGCCCCACTCTTTCATTCCTTTGGTCCCTCATAATTGATACAATGTCACAGTGTTTAGTTCCACGGGCAGCACCATGGCAAATCCTGCTTGGATGAAGGGGTCATCTGGGCAGAAAGGGTGGTAGCTTTTGGAGACTTCTGTCTCTTAGGCTCTTGAGTCCTCGAGAGGAATCTGGCTTGGAGGAGTAAGCCATGGCCTTGAATCTCCCATGTGCCCTGTATTAACATGCAAACTTCGACTTCCGTAACTAATCAGAGTAGATTTTCTGAAAATGAGGAAAAGCAAGATGATAAAATGATACCATGTACGGGAAATGCTCAACACATTCTTCCCAGGGAAGAATCAGGTAATTCACAGCCTTGCATAACTGTAATACCCAACAGGAACATGATCTCTGGAAGCTTCAGGCACAACACGTACAGCATTGTGAAGATTTTGCCTTTTGGGGCCTACTTCTTGCTTTGCTTCCCTGACTTCACACCAAGAAGGCTTCCCTACTGGCAGCAAACTACTAATCCATGAGACACTCTGGCAGTGGCAGAAAGCTTTTTCCCCCAGGGAGAAGGTATTGTTTCAGGACTCTTAAGAAACTAGGGACTATTCAAAGCTTAAAGGAGTAAAGCCATAATGGTAGTGTTTCAGATAGAGCACCTAGTAGTGGGGGAGAGTTTGGATGTGATGTGCGGAGGGTGGAATTCTGTTTATCACAATGACTTAAAATGGTCCTTCTTGCTTGTGGCTAACACTTTATTGTGGGGTAGGACTGCAAGGAGAAAAAGTACACATTTGGCTTCTTAAAACTTGATTCAGTATCAAGTCGTGGGCAAGGTACTCGGGGAATGGGGTTTTTCACCAGCAACCCACCCACGGTGAAGCAAACTTCATCGTCCACTTACCCCTCAAGCTGGCCCCGGTAACCCCATCGCCCGCTTTCTGATCTACCTCATCAAACTTCTTGTCTTAGAGGCAGCTTTGGCTCTTTAATCTCTTTGTAATCAAAATAAATCTCTTCATAAGGATGCATGCCAATCCTCTTTGATTTGTCACAGACATTAACTGTGGTTTCTCAAGTTTTTAGCATTTTCTTGACACATCCGTAGTCCCAGAAGTGTCCCCTAACCCACATTTCTGTGGGCACCACCACCCTAGTATCACTCTTAGTTTATATAACCTGTTCTCAGGGCAAGAGGTCCTGTCCCTCATCTCTCATTTGTTTCGATAAGCCTGTTAAAAATGCATGAGATGCAGACGCTCTCCCCACACAGTCTGAGTTGCTTTTTCACATTGATTTGGATAGAAGAGAATGATATAAATATACATGCAGATCTATGCCAAGAGGGCATTCTCTGTGGTCAGGCTAGCCACCATTATTTTTTAAATTGTTTTTCTCCCTGTTAAAAGACTAAACATGTGAATCATAGAAATTCTGGAACACTGTAGGAAAAGAAAAAGAGGCCCA
Organism: Lynx canadensis; assembly: GCF_007474595.2. Taxonomy (NCBI): domain Eukaryota; kingdom Metazoa; phylum Chordata; class Mammalia; order Carnivora; family Felidae; genus Lynx; species Lynx canadensis. Next base: position 35,855,217 of record NC_044311.2, on the reverse strand, counting down.
ATCAATTGGGCTTGCACAACCCTCGAAAAACCACTGTCAACATTTTGGTATGGTTTCTTCTAGCATGTTTTTTCCCCTACACATAATTTTGTTTTGTACATATGTTTGCTTTCCTTAGTGGAAATAATGTGGTGTATATGTATTTTTATTTTACTCAACATTTTATAGGATTTTTATATGTCATCTGAAACTCATTTTTAATACTGCATAGAGGAGTACATTATTGATTATTCAACCATGCGTCTACTGTTAGACAAGTGTTTCCTTTTCTTTCTTGCTTTTAGAAATTATACCACAGATAACTTTCTACACAAAGGATAAATATTGCTAAACATGATAATTTTTAAATAACTCAGTGCTTAACTGTTTTTAATGAGTAGTAACACTTTAGTGATGCCTAATGTGTGCATATACCTTTCCAGGTGGTATGGGAGAGATATGACAATGCAAGATCACGTCCCAACTCCTTCAGCCTTATTTGAAGAGGTGTGGTAGATACATCCATCTGGCTGCCCCTCTGAGATCTGCCCATTTTCCTTACTGGTGGATTTCCTTGTCTATGAATATCAGGAAGGCATCGTTCCTGGCCTGTGAACATTGTTGGGTGGGGATGTGAGGCTGGACCACCTTGTGAGAAAAGCAAGGGACTGGTCTTAGGACGGAAGCCAACACTGACACCTGCCTCCTTGGTGAAGTCCTTGAGCTGCCATTCAACTCATCCTGGTGCTGTCCTGGCACCAGCCTTGTTATTACATGATAAAGCCATATTCCTCCTTGTTTCTTCTGGTTGTGCTGGACTTGTTACTAATTGTAGCTGAAAGCATCCCAACTGATAAAGTAAAACGAACACATTTCATAAAAATGGCAACCACTCATGAAGTTGTTACAGATTTTATCTTTAATTGAACAGCAATTGCCCTCAATGAACAAATGAAAAGACTGAATATCAGAGAAGCTACACAACTTGCCCCAGATCCATATAGGCGTGTGAGTCGGGAGCCTCCCTGATGCATAGATTAGAGAAGTGAAGAGTGTCAAGCATACTGTCCATGAGGGTGAAGAGGGTAGCATCCTTAGTTTCTGCACCATTTGTTTAAATGTGCATATGTGGAGCTCACTGCTTTATAAAATCTTTTTACATCTATTCATTTATTTTATCTGTCCCCAGATACCTTATAGAAGAGGGGACAGGTCCAAGAAATTTAAGTGCTCTGTCCCAAGGCACAATGCTAGCTGGTGTCAGAGACTGAACTGGAATCTAGGTTCCCTGACCAGTGATGCAGACCTTCCTCCAATGGATCCCACTACTGAGGAAGTCTGCTCAGGGAGAGAATCCCCTCCTCATCCCTGTGTTCTCCAGTTAGACCCCACCATTCAATGTTTTTATTTTCTCTAGCACAGCATCTACCCTGTGGCGCTGTTAACAAATATAATACATCAGAGAAAGACTTACAAATATTTATGGCTGTAATAACTTCCCACCCAAAACAGGGCCATGGATCAGATCATTAGAGAAAATCAACTCAGCATGAGGTATGCTTTTTATTTCTCTCTTAGATTTTAATTCACAGAATGTACGTGATTTTCTGGGAGTGAGAAACTTTCACTTAGGGAAACAGGATTTTGCATGACAGGGATGCTGATTTGCAAATAGGGAGTTTATTTTTTGATTCACTGATTCCATCAGAATGTTGTAACCCAGAAATCCCTTGGAGGCTTTCCAAGTGGGACTGGGAGATTCCAGGAGTGATAGTGTTCTCATGGATGTGAGTGTGAGATACGTGCACCATCTCTCTCACACACTCTGTGTCTTTTGCTACCTGCATTTGGGCAAATATTCTTTGTTAATTTATTTTTAAGGTTGATAAGAAATAATAATGAGAAGGTTCATTCTAAAAGACTCAGTTCATTGGCATCTGCTCTAGAAAATATCACTGACCACCCTCTACCCTAAGAGGGTAGGGGCTCTTAGGTTGGGGCTCCTCCCCCAACTTCCCACAATCCCTCAGATAATCTTCACTTGGCATCTGTCATTGTGCAACCCATGTGGCCGTTTTCTTGTCCATGTTCTCCACCTGACTCTGAGGTCCTTCAAGCAGAAACTATCACAATTGGGTCTGTATTCTCAACTCTAAGCATGGAGCTTGCCATGGGAATAGGTACTTAATACATTATTTATTCAATGACTGCTAAGTAATACCCAGGAAGATGACCCAGTGTTAGTTCATATCTCAGTGTTCAGGTGGGGAAGTTTGTAGCCAGATTATCTTAGCCCCGGGGAGACCAATAGTGTATAAGGCAGTCCAGGGGAAGCTCCCACCTCTCCTGAGCACTGACATCCTGTCCCTTTCTCTTCACTGACAAGGTCCTTGTTCTGGGACTTAGCTATGACTAAGACTCTGTCCCTGAGAACAATCCCTGCCCCAGGGCTGCGCTTCTCCTGTGGGACTGTAGTCTGGAGAGATGGAACCACAGAGGGATAGAGGGTGACAGTGAGGACCTAGGCATCTGCCCTAGAAGGAGATACTAGTCAAACCACCCTGCTCCAAGTTGCCAGTTGTGCCCTGGACAGGCTGTGGCTGCATGGCCCTCCTTCCCTGAGAGTCTGGATTCCCTGGAAGCTGGGAGCAAGCATGACCCCCTGAATGTCAGTCTGCATTGGACACAAAAGTAGCATACATGGGGAAAAATGTATTTCCCAGAACCCTTCCCAACGAGAACAATCTGGTCATTTCTGGGAGTGACGTGATGCCTTCTCGGGAGGGTGGCTCTGGGTATCTGAGGGCTCTGGTTTCTCAGTAGGGTGTGCACCCCCCCAGCTGCTCCCCAAATCTGCCTTCAGCTTCACTTCTAAATAATGAACAGCAGCATTTTAAGGACTCTAAGCTTGAAGGGCTGTTAAGTTATTAGCTTCTAAGGTCCCCAGCAGTCTGTCTCTGGCCCTGCTGAGGGAGGGTGGTGGGCCTCAGGAGGGTCCATGCCTGAGGGTTTAGGGACCAAGTAGAGAAGGATGCAGTGCACACACTGGACAACACAGGCCACTGCCGGGAACTGAGAAGGTCCAAGAGAAGGAGGGGGAGACAGGTTTAGGGCTGAGGGGTACATGCTTACCACCTGGCTGGGCTGACCCCACCTACCAGGTAGTGAAGTGACCACGAGTCTGGACTTACTCTGGACTTAAGGCTATGGAGGGTCCTGGGGCAGACCCATCCTAACCTGGTCCTTGAGGCCCCAGGGCCCCATTCCAGAAACAAGCTGCACTCTGGCTAAGGCGGCCAAGGGAGAGCGCCCTTTTCCACCATCGTTTATTGCAGTCACTTGCCCTTTTCCCTTCATAACTAAGCCCACTGATTTCAGCTACACGTCCCCCCAGAGATAAGGGGGCGTTCTATGGTCCATGCGGGCCATGTGGTAGAGTGTCACTTACTGGCATCCAGTGAAAGTGACATCAGGTACTCTTCTCTGTTGCCTCTGCTCACCTCCCACCCAACAGTCAGGCAAACATAAGCAACCCAGATTCTTAGGCAGTGCATTTGCCTTCTGTTTCGGCTTTCTCTCACATCTGCCATTTATTTGTTCGTGCCTTTCCGGAGCAGCTTAAGGCTCAACTGCATCCCCCCCCACATGGACTTTCTGTCCTACTCGACACGGTTCAGGGCTCTAACCAATAACGAAGATGCTCCGGAATCTTGTATAATCCAAAACATACCCATAAACTGAGCACCACCAACGCCCCCCAACAAAAAGGAAGCCTAGGCATTATGTGTCTAGAAATAGGGTCTGGTCACTGCCTCCTAGTTCTCAGGGATATTGCTAGCCTGACTTCGTGTGGTCAGGCCCGAGGTATCCGCTCAGTGCCAGCAGTGTGCCCTGAAGCCTGTGACATCTGCATCTGAAAACCATCAAATTGGGACCATGTCTTTTACCACTTTGTCATCTTCCCTTACCACCCATATCACACCCTCTTCCTCTCCTCTGAGAGAGGGTGATAGGGCTGTTACTTTCCATTTCCATTTTGTCTTATCTCTTACCTGGTTTCCCCATTCCCTAATCTAGAAACTACACACAGGGGTGAATTCTAATAAGGTCCCCAGTACCTGATCTCTGATAGCCTTCAGGTGGGAGGTTGTCCCGACAAACCCTGTGCTTCTACCTACTCTCACGATCTCGTGGCTGGCTTGCATCACTCAGGGCTCCTAAGAGAACCCAATCCTAAGGGCTGTCCGAACAGCTAGGCTAGGGGAGGATGTGACATGTGGCTCCCTGTGGTCAGACCCTGGACACACATCTTGCTCTGGGATGATAGTTCAGACGCAAACCCGTTTCATGGCACAGCAAGGACGTTTGTTTAGGACACTGGAACACAGTGTTCAGAGACCACTGGGAATGCACTTGCAGTAAGACGGGAAAGGCATAAAGCAGCAACGAAGAGATTGCAGCAAGAGTGGACTTTTTTTCTTTAAAAAAAAATTTTTTTTAACGTTTATTCATTTTAGAGACAGAGAGAGACAGAGCATGAATGGGGGAAGGTCAGAGAGAGAGGGAGACACGGAATCTGAAACAGGCTCCAGGCTCTGAGCTGTCAGCACAGAGCCCAAGCGGGGCTCGAACTCACGGACCGCAAGATCATGACCTGAGCTGAAGTCGGTCGCCCAACCGACTGAGCCACCCAGGCGCCCCAGAGTGGCCTTTTTTTTCTGTGAGGGGAAGCAGCTGAGTTGCTGTGCCCAGGGCATGTTTCAAAAGAGCACAGTGACTATTATTTGAAACAGGGACAGACGGAAATTCCTAGAAGGGTTCGCACTGTTGCTTATTATAGAAGCGATCTACAATCATGCTGAGGCACATGCTCAGAACTTTCAATGTGTCATCTCTTTGTTCTTTGTGACAAACCTCTATCATGGCACTTGTGGCAGACATTGTCGTTGGCTGCCTTCCCAGCATTCATGTTCTTGCCACCCTTCCTAAGTGGATCCTCATGTGTCTGCAGCCAGCCCAGCTCCAGCCCCACAGGGGTCACCTGATTACTTAAGAAGCAAACAAGTGCCCACTGTGTCTCTGGCCACCGTCACTTGACTGAAAGGAGCTCGTGACTATGGCCCAGACAGTCTGAGCATAAGGACACATATGCCATGGTTGGGGAAACGGATTCTTTCTCACTCTCACTCTCCTGCTGGGTGAGAACAGAGTAGCACATAGACCCGAGCGCCAGTGGTGGCCACCCTGGTCTCAGGGAACCGCCCTTAACGTGGCAGGTGCCATGAGCAGAGGGGCATGGAGACCCGGGTCCCTGATACCATCACTGAGCTGTGGGATCTGTCCACCCTGCTGCTGGGCTTCCTTGCAGTGTGAAACAAGACATTTCCTTAATTTCTAATTCAGGGTAAAGTGGAATCACTCTCGTACTTGGAAAAGTCATAATTGATCTAGGACTATTATTGTCCTCATTTTATTGATGAATAAACTAAAGTTTAAGGGACTAATTAACTTGCCTAAGGTTATATAGTTAGTAAATAGTGAAAATTCAAGGATAATTTGACTCCAAAGCCCAAACTCTGAATTACAGCTACAGATAGGTTCTAATAATAATAATAATAATAGGTGGAAATTTGATAATTCACCTTCATTGAAGGGAAGAAAAGTACATTAAATCAATATTGTCTCCCACGGATTCAGAGCATAGTTTGTTTTGCAGGAAGGTTGTTTTTAAAAACTACTTTAGAATTCAAATCTTTACTCTTTCTCCAGTTTCCTTCTCAGAGAGGTACAGAGCAGGCACTAAATGTGTGTTATTAAATGACACACCTAAGGTCCTCAGCAGGGAATGATGGCTCTGAGAGGGGCCATCAGGTGCCGGGCCTCTGTCCTGCAGTGCAGTAACTCCCTGGATCTTCAGCATGTGGAGACATTTATTCTAAGGCCTGTTCATTCAACAGTAAGAAGGAAATAAAAAGCTTTCAGCAGTAGCAAAATCTTCACAATGAATCCCTAATATATTAGGCTACAGCCTGAGACCTGAGGGACCCTTGATAATCTCCTAGGGATGGGAGTCTCAGAGGAGCTCTTCAGTAAGTGCTCGAGGCTCCCCCCGGGTACCATGAGCCAGTGTCTGCAAAAACCCAGCATCCTGATATCACTTCTGTTAAAAAACCTGATTCCTGACACACCTGCTCTGTCTCTGCTGACCCTGACCCCATCCTTTGCTCTCCCCAAAACCCTTGGAATTCATCGCCGTCCAAGCTCCCTCCTTGCCCCTCTCCCTGATGCATCGTCACTGGGTCACATGTCCGTCTGTGCCCAAGGCACCTGGGATTTGCCTGGGTAGCATCATTCCCCAGGAGCCTGCCCGAGGGATGACATAGCTAGTCCACAAGACCCCATCACCCACAAGGTGAGTGACTTTGGATAGGTCAACTCATTTCCTGTGCCTCGCCTCTGAGCTGTCAGCACAGAGCCCGACGCGGGGCTCAAACTCACCAACTGTGAGATCATGACCTGAGCTGAAGTCAGATGCCCAACTGACTGAGCCACCCAGGTGCCCCTGGCCATCCCCATCTTAAATGGGGGCTGTAATAGTCCCTGCCCCATGGGGTTAAGGTGCACTGGCCCAGGGTCACAATGTAATAAGCTGCACAGCTCTAGAGGGTGCTATTGATGTGATGCACGGCCTCACAGAGCAGTCCTGGGTTGTATGTATCAATTAACAATACATATTTAATATTCAGTATTATTACTGTTAGTATTATTACTTTTAGTGATAAGACTCCCGGGGCTCTTCCCTGCCATCCACGTCCTCCCAGCTGGCCCCCAGCTGCTATGTCCCTACAGAAGGGGAGAGACCTGGTGAGAGCCCCTCAGGGCTATGTTTGGCATGGATCTTGATATAACCGAGGCCGTACAGTTTTTAGGAACCTTGGTTACAAGAGGTGAAGACTGTGAGGCATCCTAGGGAACCAACAAACCTGGCCTGAATTGTGAGGGAGGTCACAGATGCATCTTGAATATGAATTTCGATATTTCCCATTTCTCTCACAATCGAACACGGAGTCAGAGAACAGTAACATGCCCGCCTAGTGTCAGGAGAGTAAATTCGTAAGTTTCCAGGTTTCACGTACACTTTCTCTTCTGAGCCTCAGAGACCCCGAGAGAAAGTCCAGGCAGATAGATTTTCTATTCTGCTCTTGAGGAATAGGAGAGTCTGGAGAGGTGGTGACCTCTGACCCAGCCGGGCACTGGTGGTCTGACAGGAGAGCTGGGGCCCTCACTGCCTGGGGCCTAGTGAGAATGCTCTGGGGAGGAGGCAGGCTGGGATAGGAGGTCTCTGGCCTCTCAAGCCTCACCCCATTAGTTTGGGTTGCATCAGTAAACTGTGGCTTCCAACCATCTGAGGCAACTTATTAGAAGTGCCCTCCCAGAAGATTCCTCACACTTTACTACCTGCCTTTTCATAGGATGATGCAAAAAAGCCACAACCCTGTCTATAATTGAGTCATCTGGTCCACTCAACACTTCCTTGGTACAATTCATGGATACTGCTTTGTTTGTTTGTTTGTTTGTTTGTTTGTTTTAAAGGATCGGCTTCATTATAAAGAAGGGTTGTTCCCAAAGGATCCACTAATCGGGGAAATCACGGAAACTCTCAGATGGAAATGCTTCTAATAATTCACTTTATTATGACTCTGCCTTGCTCTAAGAACTTATTTTCTTGATTTCCTCGAATTGTCTCTAAAGTGAGACAATTTTCCCATCAGCATGCTGACAGCCTACCCTGCATTATTCTATGGCAGGCTTTATTTGCATTCACAGTGAGTTTAAAACTTGGAGTAGTTTGATGAGATTAATATGAGGTGTCTCTTCAAAAGTTGAGTGGTATAACAATTTAGCAATGACTCCACTAACTATGTGAAATGAAATATTAACTTCACAAACGTGGTGACAGATTAGAGTATCATTTGCCTCCAGGCAATTACAGCTTCTGATCACACATCACCACCACGCCCGAGAAATGTGTGAGCCCCTCTGTCAGTCACTCCCCAACAGGCATTCCCTCAGCACTTGCTTGTGGACCACACTGCTCTGGGACACCTGAGACACCTCATCCGGCCTTAGGGAGCACAAGTAGCCAATGGTTAAAATGGTACACAACTGAGAGGCAAAATGGGGGACACAGACATAGGAGATGTTGAGAGAAGAAGAGTATGAATTGAAGGAGGTTTGTGGAAAAGATGTTCAGTAATTGCAAGAGGATAGGTAGCATTTAGCAAGTATTACTTATGCCAGGCTCTGCACTTGACATATGCCACTTGAATTCAGAGAAGACTGAGGCTCGTCCTTGGTTCTCCTCCAGGACTTGAGATTTGGGGTCAGGAATTGGGCCAGATGAGATCCTATTCCTCGTATTGCCTCTAGAAGGGGTTTCTCTCCTCCATACCACTGCTCACAAGGAACTGTAGTCATAAGTGAATCTGTCTGTCCGAAGACCTGATTGTGAAGATCCTGGCTGGGTTTCATTTCTCACCATACCCTGGGCGCCTCACACAGAGCCTGACCCACAGCTGGCACCCAGCCAATGCCCACAGATTGAGGGAGTGATTCGAAAGACTTACAATTCCCCCAGAGCTGGGGTAAGTGCATGACCCTTGGCAAGCCCATCCTGACGCTGTCTCCTTCCGCTGAGCTCCCCTTCTCCCATGTCCACTGCCCCGGTGAGACAGAAATCATCTTGAAGGCAGTGAGCAAACACTCTCCACTTTTTATCCCCCCTACTCTCTACCCCAGACCCTACACCATGCTGAGTCCATAGCACAGGCTCCAAAAACCGATGAGAACAGGTGGGTTGCAACCTTGCTAAAAAACATCACCTCTGACCTCACCTTTTGCTGAGACAGCTGGGTTTTGCATTAGCTGGATCCCCCTGGAAGGCAAATTGCTATGGGGGGGCCCCATATTCAGGAAACAACCATTCCATTTAGGCTCCCCCAGGACACTTGCAACTTCTAATCGCCCTTTCCTAACTGAAAACAAGTTTCTTAGCTAAAGGATCCAGGCAAAGGGACAACGAAAGGGCTCACGTGTGGCATGTGTGGAAGGCAAAAAAGCTACAGTATGAGAGGATAACACCATCCACAGGAACAAATAAACATTTTCATAATTTGCCTACTAATTAAAATAGCAAATACAATCAAATCCAATTAACGTGGATTGGTCTGTGGGGCTTTAAATCAGAGGAGCCTGGTTGATTGCTCTGGAGTCATTAATTAGGCCTGACATGATTTCTTCCAAGCAAAGCCTCTTGGCATGCACTGTTCCCATTTACGGGATTCACGATCGGCTGGGAAATCACAGGTGCTGTTCAGAACTAGACTTTAGTTTGGGCCTACTCTGAGGGTTTCCATCATTTTACTTAGTTCTGGGGCAGGGAGCTCACTGAGCTTCTAAACCTGGTTGGTGTGTGTGTGTGGTGGTTTTGAGGTCTGGGGCAGAATCTGGGAATGTCAGGGAAGGTGGTCCTCCATGAGACTTCACCCTTCTCTTCTCAGCAGTGTTTTATTCCTGTCCTGTGCACCCTGCCCTCACCAGGAAGCATCTACAGCTTTGAGGCCAATCTAATATTTCCTTGGCCACAGGCTGAAAAGTGATCTGTCATCTAACTGGGATAAGTAGAAACCTAGTTCAATCACGGTTCTATCAAGGATGCTATGTGGTGCTTGCTTTGCGCTAGAAAGTGGCTACGAGTGAGATCAGAGACTCTGTCCTGAGGAGCAAAGGTGTGTTTCCTTTAGGGAGACACGTGTCTACAGTCATTCCTATGCCCCATGGGCCAGCCCAGGCACAGAACCTAGTTCCTAGATGTCTGGGTTTACTCAAATGTTAGAGATCCAGAGCCTTATGTCAAAACTCCTATTTTTATTGTTTTTTCTTGTATGTTTCATTTTTAAAGATTGGTTTACTAAAAAAACAAAAACAAAAACACTGGGCCATGGAAACATGGGCCCTCAGGGCAAAACGGAGGTGAGGAGAAGAGCATCTGACTGTTCCATGTGAGTGGTCCTACCAGGTCTCCAGGGGAGGAGCCACAGTGATTAAGTCTTGACAACAAAGCTCTTCTCAAGATTAAAGAGGTGACAACAGATAGGATGCATAAAATGGAACACATGAAATTTATGGGTTCAAAGAGACATACGGATGCCTTCTCCAACCCAGGGGTCTTGGCATGAGGACCCTTGGCATGGACCCAAGGGCAACCCCAGGGCTGCAGCTAAGGGGAGCTCCACGGTGGGAGGCCTAGGGGTTCTCATGTATTGTGAACCAGAGACTGGCTTCGAATTAAACTCATGAGATTTCCTCTTTACCCAACTCTTTCATAGGAGCTTAGCTTTGAGGATGACTATTTAATTTCTTAAATAGAAGATGGAGATAAGACAAAACTACCTAGTGGGATGGTTGTGGAGGTTCCATGAGGCCACAGTGGGAAATGTACAGGGCCTGTCACCTGCTGATGTGTGTCGTACAAGTGGAAGTGTTTGCTACTGTCAAAATTCCCAGCGGTCCAAAGCATATGCACTTTTCCTTGAACTAGGTGTCCCTTGGTCCCATGGCCACCCAAGGATTGGGATTGGGGTGGGTCAAGGGCAAAGGGGCAAGCCCAGAAATTAGAGCCTGTGTGTGTTCTTCTAGCTTTGAGCTGTCCTCAGTGTCTCCAAACTGGTAGGTGCCAACTTCCCAAAGGCTCGAGGACCAATGGCAGGCAAAGTTGCAGGGGCATTTGCTGTGATTTGGAGATCAGTGCACCGTGCTTTGTGTCACAAAGCCATTATGATGTCTAGACTTTTTACCAATGACACACTTCACTTTGTGAGTATAGAAATAGCTTCTGAGTAGCTAGTACAGATGCACTTGAAAGCTGTAAAAGCCTCCCTGTCAGTCTCTGCGGAGTCTCGCTCCCGGAGTCATTATGCCCCTCTGCTACAACTTTATTACCCATTTGTGCTTCTTCCAAAGCACTGACCACAGCTGCCACCTCTTCTGGGCGCTCTTAGCTCGCCTCTGCTCTCAGCCTGTCTCAGTGGTAATTTGTCATATAATTCAAAATGACACTGTGCTCCACTGAACCGCTATCTCTTCTGTGAAGACTTCATGGGACCCCCTTCCCAGACAGAAACGATTCCTCCCCTTTTGGCCTCCCACTGCACACAGGAACTGCTCTGGGGAGTGGAAGGGACAATGGACTTCAGAGTTAGAAAGCTTTGTACCTAGGGGCACCTGGGTGGCTCAGTCGGTTAGGCATCTGACTTCGACTCAAGTCATGATCTCGTGGTTCGTGAGTTCAAGCCCCACATCGGCTCTGTGCTGACAGCTCAGAGCCTGGCGCCTGCTTTGGATTCTGTGTCTCCTTCTCTCTCGGCCCCTCCCCTGCTCATTCTCTGTCTCTCTTTCTCAAAAATAAATTAAAAAACATTAAAAAGATTTAAAAAAAGAAAAGAAAAGAAAGAAAGCCCTGTATCCACACCACCTTGCTGTGAATCTCTGGCCAACCTCTCTGAGCCTTAGTTTCCTTCTATGTAAAAGAACTAATAGTCCCTAATTTGCAGGTTTCTTGTGAAGATTAAGCACCCTGAAGTGCACAGCATCTGACATGCAGAGGGATCCAAAGAAGAGTCGTACAATAATTTTTTGCACTGGTTTTCCTGTCCCTTCTGCTAGAGTACAAGTTTCCAGATGACGGTGATGGTGCCCGACTCACCCATCTTTACAACCCCAGCACCCAACACTATGGATGGCACACTACTGGATTCACTGAATGTAACTGCCTGAACTTTTTCTCCCCCTAAGTCTTTGTGTAGCTTTTAAAAAAATGTTTTCCTTCTTTTCGAAAAGAAGTTAGCAAATAATACCAATACCACAAAACAGAAATTGCCTAGGATTCGGGTGCAGACCTTTGGAGACAAGCTAACAAATAAATCCAATTGCTGCAAATGTCAACCCTTAAAAGGTTTGGCTCTCAATTTTCAAAACAAATGTAAATTCTCATCTCTGTTTCTCCCATAAACCTGTCATCAGACTCTAAAACCAAGGCAAACCAAACTGTGTTCTTCTGAAAACCCCTAATTTTTCCCTTGACCTCAATTAATTACAATTTCATTGTGGTTTTACAGAGTTCACTTCACTGCTGATTGCAACCTGCTGGCTTATCCTGGCACTTGACTACGCTAGCAACATGACAGAAGGAGAGATCCAGAAGGTGTTCATCTTCCGTATTTCTCATTATTTTAAAAGAAGCCTTAAAATTTTTGTGTACATTCCTAATACAGAACGATTACTTCAAAAAAGCTCTTAGTGTAAACCCTATGGAAAGAGTTGTAGACTGAAGGTGATAACCACGGCTGTCAAAACAGTTTGCTTATTTCCCTGGGGACAAACTACTTGAAAGAAAAATAAAGAGAAGGAAAGACTCCTCATAGGCAGTGATGACAGAGGAGGTCAAGGGCCCCATGCTGAGCAGAGTCACTAGGTGACAGCTCCCCAGCCAGCCCGGTGGGGGACAGTAACACCGCTCAAATGGTGCAAATGGCTTGCACAAGGAAAGAGAGGAAATCGTTTACTTTTGTGTAACTGGCATCCTGATTTGTAAAGTAATGCCCACCTAGCGATCTGAAACCAATTACTTGTTAGAAAAACTAGCACAGAGCAAACAGCTACCGGGAGGAGATCTCAGACTCGTGTCCTAATGAAACACTTGGCCTTCTCATTAAAAATAAATGTCTACATTGCTTCCAAGCATTTGAGGAAGACAGTCACAGACTGCAGGGGAGAAAGGGAAAGTGCTGTGCGTCTGAATGAACCACAGAAAGCAGAAACTAAGCTTAATTGGATTACTTCTAATTAGTGACTCTAATGAGAATTGAGGAACATTGACAACACATGTGTAGAGAAGTAACTGGAATAATCTTCATAATTAGAGATGTGGCTGCAGATAAGACTTTTCATTCCCTGGATGGTTTGTTAGTACAGACTTGTTCTTCCAGCCTTCCATCCACCCGGAGCCCAGGATCTGGGCCCAGTCCCTGGGTAGAAACCCAGGCCGACACTCACTAGCTGTGTGATTCCGGCAAGTTACTTAACTCTGTGTCTCTCTTCCCTCATCAGCTGGATGAAAATGATTAAAATAGCACTTACTTCATAGGGTTCTCATGGGGATTACATGAGTTATTACATACACAACCCTTATTATAGTGCCTAGAACACAGTATGTATTCATAAATCTTAGTTGTCGTTATTAATTCACATACCCATCCACCATCTGTTTAAAAAATTTTTTAATGTTTATTTTTGAGAGAGAGAGAGAGAGAGCGAGGACATGAGCAGGGGAGGGGCAGACAGAGAGGGAGACACAGAATCCCAAGCAGGCTCCAGTCTCTGAGCTGTCAGCACAGAGCCCATTGTGGGGCTCGAACTCATCAACTGTGAGATCATGACCTGAGCCGAAGTTGGATGCTTAACCGGCTGAGCCACCCAGGCGCCCCCACCATCTGTTTATTCAAACACCATTTATTAGGTATTTTCAGTGCTCCCAATTCTGGGCTAGGTCAATCTGACCGTATTAGCCCCAATTCAACAACTTCCCACAATTTTTAAAATGACTCTACTGAATTGCAGCCACATCTGGCTCACCTCTTCCTTCCTCTCTCTGCTCTTCCTTCCTCTCTCTGCTCCTGGCTCTCCAACCTGTCCTACTCTCTCTCCACAGGGCCTTCGCACAGCCTATTCCCCCAGCCTGGGATGCTCCCTCCAGGTGGGCAGAATCTGTACCTGTTTTTGTTTGTTCTTGAATCCACAGCACCTAACATAGAAGCTGGTTTATACTGGGTGCTCGATTAACATTCATTGAACTAATGAATCAATAAGTGACTTGAAGATGAGGAATAATAAATAAGACAGTGCTGAGGCATGATAATAATAGCCAACATTTATTTAGTGCTTGCTCTGGACAGGCACTATTCTAAACACTTTTCTTGTATTATCGCACATCCATTCCACCTTGAAAGGAATGAAATAGAATACAGTGGGTGGGGGGGGGGGCTGGAGTGTCATGCATTGGAATGGGACAGGACAGGATGGCAGATCCTCACCTAAATGTCTAGCAACAGACCACCACAGTTAGTGAGTTGACATCATGACGGAGGAGTGCAGAGGGCATGGCGGCAGCCCAGAAATGGCATCCCCACTGTGTGTTGACACTGAGGAAGGTCTCACAGAGGTGACCGAGTCCTGCAGTGAGGGCTGAAGGACCACTAGAGATTGTCTATAGCGAGTGGGCGATCCTTTCCAGGAGGAGGAACGGCAGCTACGAAAGCATGAAGGCCCACGAGAGCCTGGGACATGAACCAGTGTATGAAACCAGGCCGAGGTCGCTAGCCAGGGAGCGGTGGGAAAGGGGCTGGGGAGCTGGGAGGCAGCCAGACCAGGGAGGGCCCGTGGGCCAGCCTGAGTATTCCCCAGAGGCTTTGGAGTGGCTAGCCAGAGGTATGTTTCATAAATATATCTCTGGCTACAGCACTGAGTCTAGATGGCATTGGTCGTGCAGGAGACAAGGAGGAAAGGAGGGAGACTGCTCTGGTAGCTCAGGGGCGATGCTCAGACCTGAGTTCCTACAACAGTAGCAGTAGGGAAGGAGGCCAAAGAAGGAAATGGAGACGGAGCAGGAGGGGGAGGAGAAGGGGAGAGAGAACAAGGAAGGCAAGAACCCTAAGACCAGACCTTCCCTGGAGGGGATATGAAGAGGTGACGGCAGAGGGCCCCAGCAGGATGACCATGCTCCAGGCAGCAAGAGTCGGAAGCATCACTCCTGCTCAAACTCCCAGGTGTCTGTCCTGGAAGAACTGGGAATGTGTGTTCGTATGAGCATGGTGAAGACGGGGAAGGAGGCAGAAGCCAGGCCTGAGAAAATGGGAGGGCCAAATGCCAAAGCAGGAGGCGGACATTCAGGACACGGAGGCCCTGCAGTGTGGGGGGAGGGAGCAGAGAGGCAAACGAGAGACTGAGTCACTGGGGAATAACTCCTAGTAGGGCACATGGGGTGACTCCTGTGGCTGCCTGGCCCTTGCCGCTGTGACCTGAAACTCTTGCCTGAATGCCCTGATCACCGAGAGGCTCCAGTGTGCCCAGTGGGTCTGCTGAGATCCCCAGGTCCTGCTCCCTCTGGCTGCCTCTCTTGCCACCAGCCATGCTCAGCTTGGGACAAGACCAGACCTCCACAATACTGTCACATCTACAGTAAGACCAGTTCCTCGACTTTCCCCTCACCCTGCTCTACCCCCAGAGCTCCCTGGGGCGCCTGCCTCCTTGCCCTCTTCAGACACCCAGCGTCCAGGGTCTTTCTCACCTTCTTGTCTCAGACAGCCCCAGAACCAATTCCCCAGGGCGGACCATAGTCCTAATCAGGGCCTGCCAGGCCTGCATGACCTGGAACCACCTCTCAGCAGCCTTACCTGGGGCCACCCTTCTGTGGGAGCAGCAAGCACACCCCACATCTTCTTATTACCAACACATCCCCTCAGGCCCTTCACAGGCTGTTCATTGCCCCCCCCCCACCCCCCGCCTCCACCTCCTACTCAGTCTTCAGTTTGGGCCTAAATGGGGCTTCCTCACAGAATCCTTCCCTTGGATACGCCCATTACGTACTCTCAGTAGGCCATACTTCTGCTTTGTCTCACTTGTCAAGATTGTAATTTGAATAATTATTGCTTAATCACATGCTTAGTGTCTGACTCCATGAGGGCAGGAGCCAGACTGGTCCTATTCACTGTTCTATTCCTGGCACTTAGAACCAAGCACATAGCACGTGCTCAGTAAATATGTGTTGAACAAAGAGAAGGCTTAGCCAATGCCACGGTGGCTCAAAGATCACACAGCCTATAAAATGTTGCTTCAGGGCGCAAATCACCTATTCTGCATAGGCTTCAGGCCAGTCCCATTAGGAAAGGAGTTTTAGTGGAGATTTGCCCTTAGATCTGCATTAGGGCGGCCCTTAGGGAAGCAGTGGGATACTGTAGGGAGGAAAGGGATCTAACACGCCAACGACCGTGGGTTTTCCGAGAATACTAGATGGCTTAGCATAAAACTGTGGTGAGATGGTGGTTCTGAAACACAGCATTTAATAATTCGGCACTGCGCGATGAGGGGCTTCTGTCAACATTGAACATGTAGCACTCCAGCTGGCTGAGAAATGAGCAGGGTGGTTTTGAAAAATTCACCACTTCTCTTGGGGAATGCCAACTAATCTGATTTTAACACCTCACACAATGCTTTAGAATTGCATTCATTCACTTCCAAAATACACTTGCTAGAATTAACTAGGTAAACTCTCCCAAGGAAAATGCTGAGTCCTCCATGAACACCACACTTCTTTATCAGAATGTAGCATGAATTCCAGGACGGACTGCAAAGGATTTATAACAGTTGGGATCATTTATGGAGAGCCTACTACGTGCTGGGACTGTGCGGGTCCTTCACCTACATTTTCCCCCTTAGGGTCAAACAACACTCTCTGAACGGGTGACCCTTACATCTGCATTGAGGTTAAGTGACTTGTCTGAGTCTCAACATCTAATGTGAGTGTGGCAGGCCTGAGCACCAGAAGCCCTCTGGCCCCGAAGCCTGTGCTCATTCTCCAGTTCCATTTTGTCTGGTTTCTGGGTTGATATTGGTACTGTCGGTGTTCCAGAATTAAGGGATCTGTGGCCTTCCATCAATGCCAAGAGCCAATGCCACGGTGAATGGCCACCCCCTGGGTGCACTTTCCCAAAAGTCTCAAGATGGAGTTAACAGGCTCTGAGTTCAGCAAATAATGGGGGTTGGGGGTGCTTTGTACCATCCTTCACCCTTTTTAAAATGTTGATTCATTTATTTTGATGGAGAGAGAGAAAGAGAGAGAGACAGAGAGCGTACACACACATATGTGTGAGTGGGGGGAGGGGCAGAGACAGAGGGGAGAGACAGAATCCCAAGCAGACTTCACACTATTGGCACAAAGCCTGATGCAGGGCTCAATCTCACCAACCATGAGATCAAGAGCCAAAATCAAGAGTCGGATGCTTAACTGACTGAGCCACCCAGGTGCCCTGAACCATCCTTCACCTTTAAGAAGAGTCTTATATTGACTAGCTGTTGAGCCTACAGGGGTTGTATCTGCAGACCCTGTTAAGGGGATACCCTTAGCAGACCTCAAAGGAAGCCCATTATGACTCTAATTATTCAATGTAAACACTTAAGTGCACCACGGTGTTGCTGATTGGTTTGGCATTGCTCTATTCTTTAATATACTGGAAGTCTCCAGAAAGAGAAATAGCTGACATGCTTCTGCTCTCATGAATAGCATGGAGGAAAAGATAAAATTCACTAACTGGGTTCTGGGCATTTTAAGGAAGCTGATTTCAACCAGATAGAGGGGATGTTGGGGAGAGTGAATGGGCAAGACCAGTAAACCAATAAAAAACCAAACATTCAGTAAACAGACATTTAACAGACACTCACTCCATGCCGTGAGTTTGGCATAGTGCTATGCTTGTGACTAAGCATGGTGGAACACCCATTGTATATACTTCACACTTTATGCCCAACCTGAGGGAACCATTTAGAGATTATCAGCGTCACCTTTTCTGTCTGTGCAGCGTGGGGAAGTGAGTACAGACATGAGTTTTTAGCAGCACAGTCTACGCCGTGACAAAGGGGTCAGGCCAGGAGTCCCCAGGAGGAAGAGCAAGGAGCCTGGAATGGGGAGCAACACTGGATCCTGGGGGGTAGGTTGCAATCAGATGGTGAGAGATTACAGGGGAGATGTCTCACAGGTTGAGGGATTCTGAGTTACTCAGTGTTGTTCATGTAGAAACAGGAGAAATGAAAAAATAGGTTACAAAATACAAACAAAAATGGGTCCCAGAACACCAGAAATAAAATGGGGATGAAGCAAATTTACCCGGGTAGGTAGAAAGCCATTTCAACAACGAATACATAAATCTGCAGGAAAAGCCACATTCTGTGGGTGCTGAGCCCAGAGGGTCAGAGCAGTAGCAGGACTGGAGATCTGGAAGATGTGCAGCGACCCAGGGAACCCCAGCTCTTCATAGAGCAAACTTTGCACAAAGAGGAAACCTGGGTCAAAGATGTGCAAGGCAAGTGCTGCCCTCATTACACTCATTCTCAAGTCCTGTGATCAGGCCCTGAGTTTTGCTTCCATTGGACAGAGGTGGAACCTGAGACTCAGGGTTTCAGCAACTCGCCCAAGACCACTAAGCAGTGGAGCCAGGATCAGTTGGCTGTAAAGCCTATGGCTCTTTTCTCCAAACATGCAATCAGTCTCTTAGAAGTTGGGGCGCCTGGGTGGTTTAGTCGGTTAAGTGTCTGACTTTGGCTCAGGTCATGATCTCACGGTTCGTGGGTTCGAGCCCTGCGTCGAACTCCGTGCTGACAGCTCAGAGCCTGGAGCCTGCTTCGGATTCTGTGTCTCCCCTGTCTCTGCTCCTCCCCCACTCATGCTCTGTCTCTCTCTGTCTCTCAAAAATAAATGAACATTAAAAAAAAAGTTCGATGTTGTCGGGAAGAGGATGTCTTCTGCTGGAAGAGGTCATGGTGAGTGACTGTAACAAAGGGAAACATTAAGAGCAGGAAGGATTCTCCATGGCACCTGCTTCATCCTTGAGAGAGTATTGATGAGTGCCATCTATGTGCACAGAACTGTCCTAGGCACTTTGCGTCCAGTGTGAACATGGTGAGAGCCCTGTGGGAATCTAGGTGCTGCACAAAATGCATGCTGTGAGTATACTTGGCAAGGGCAATGTGGAGGAGATTGGGCCTTGGAAGATGAACAGAATCTGGATTTATGTAGAAAGGAGGAGAACTTTCTGTGGGGGAGAGGGGCTCAGCACGAGCACCTGATTGAGGGTGGTGATGACCACCTATCACGGGTAGTCAAAGTAGAGAGATGGACACAGCAAAATAGCATTTCCTCCCTGATTGTAAAAGTGACATATGTTTACTGCAAAAAAATCCTTGGAAAGACAGAAGTATAAAGAAAAAAACTAAAAGGTCATCTCTCAGTTTTTGCTGTCTACCCTGCCAGGCTTTGTTCCATGCAATTAAAAAAAAACCAAAAAATAAAAAACAAACAAACAAAAAACCCCACCAAAACTAATTTGCTACAAAACTGTATATACAATCCCAAGGCCTAATTTTTTTTTTACAATGCAACACATATTGGAAGTATTTTGTTCTGCTAAAATAGTTGCAAGAATCTGGGTTTCCATAGCTGCATGGTGCTCTGTTTAGGGCCTCCCAAGTTATTCTTGGGCCCTGCAAGCATGTTGACCTGCACCAGCTGATGAGGACACGGCTCTCTGGGCTGGAGAGGGGAGTTCACCACTGCCTTCCTGGGCTCCTCTCGGGGCACTTCCACAAACCAGGTCTCCTTCCCATTGCTGCCTGACCGTGCTCCCCCTTCTTTCCTCCAATAGTGTCTGGCCTTGCCAGGGGTGATCTAAAGGGAACAAAAAGATGAGTCTGCTTTTCCTTTGGAGACAAGAGACCCGAAATGCCTGCGCTCCACCCCCCTCCAATTCCCTCACTTATAAATGCAGAAATTAAAGGATTTTAGGAGATGTTATCTAGAGATAATGGAGTTTAAAGGAATCTGTTTCAGATTTCTGGAAGAATTAAGAGATGTAATTTCTAATTCAACTTGTTAGAAATCAGCATATCAGGCTATTAATATATAAATGCAGGCCCTTCTGACCCTGTCTTGTATGGTGACAGTGTGAATCCATTTATAGGATCCTCAGCATAGAACAGAGGCTTCCCTTCCTGGTGATTAGTACCGAAGGTGGGGAGGGAGGGGGTATTACACAGTGTGTGTGTGTGTGTGTGTGTGTGTGTGTGTGTGTGTGTTTGACAGCTCATGTGATCTGTCCTCCAGGGAGAAGCAAACTATTGTGCATAGCTTGATATGCAGGGCATGAGACACTTGATATAGATTATTTTTCTTTGGGTTCCTAACAGTAGGTAGAGAAAGGACAACTGTCTGATTCTCTTACCTGAGGAGAGAGAGAGGTTGAGCATTTTGCTCAAAATGACACATCTACTCAGTCATGGGGTTGGGGTTAGGGTTGGGACTCAGATGTGCCCAGACCCAAATCTGGCTTTCTTTCCACTACACAGCTCCACCCCCTGCACTGGTTCAATGAGGTGGGAGGCCTCCTCCCCACCTCCTTCCCACCACAGCCCTGGAGAAGCACGAGCAGCCTCCAAACTTCCAGCGGGGTTCAGGTCAGAGTCCCGCCGTCAGCAAAGGATTCCAATTGGAACTGAACCCAGCATTTTGGAAGATTTTCAGGGATGAGGAAAGAAACATGAAGGGCTTTTAGGTTGGCCACAGTTAGTAGAAAATTCAAAGACATGAAGTTCCATGCAGTTATAGTCTGGGGGCATTTAATCTCCCTACTGTCAGTTTCCGAGGTAACAACCCAGCTCACACACATCCTCTTCTGAGTTTTACACACACTGTGCATTTAATCCATACAATTCCCCTAACGAGTTGGTTTTCTGATCACCATTTCAAAGACAAACAACAGGAGACTCAGAGAAAGAAGTAACTTATTTAAAATTATAGAGAAAAACTGGCATTCTCCTGCTGCAGACTTCACTTTCCCCAAGATTACAGATCCTTAAAGTCTTAAGGCCATAAGCCCTGGCCTGTGAATGGTGACCCCATGTGAGCTCAGAGTGGGGTTCCTGGTTATGGCTGGTCTCCTCTCATTTCCAGACAGAGCAGGCTGACACGTGCTAGGATGCAGGGGTCACGCCGCCTCCTTTTGGGCCTCTGGCTTCTGGAGCCAGGTCACAATGGGTGAGGGTCAGGCTGGCTACTAAATCATCCCTTCAGGCTCAAATCTGTTTTCACACTTTTTGAAGACATCCCTAAGAGAACTACCTCCTTCGCCCCAATTGATTTTTAGGTGGATTCATTTTAAATTTTGGAAGTAAAAGTGTTTTGTAAACTGTTGAGAGCTCTATGCTTGGAGGACGTTATTATAATCACAATTGGAGAAAGTTCTGGAAGGATTATTTCTATTATTTACTCTCTTATAAGTAAAATGCTACCCAAAGAAGTTAAATAACTTATCAAAGATGGCAAGGTTAGGCTGAGACGAAAGCCTGAACTTTCTTTTTGGATTCAGGTCAGTGAAATACTAACTGAGCACCTCTTATGTACTCAACATCTTGCTAGGCACACGGGAAAAGGAGAGGATGCAAGTTCCCGAATGAGAGGAACCACATCTTGCTTGGTCTTCGCTGGTTCCCCAGGCGTAAGTGATGTGCTTGGTGCAAAATTAGCTCTTAAGAAATGTCTGCTAAATGAATCAAATGGCTGAACTCCACGAAGCTCACATGCTTGTGTCCTCTTGTGAATATTCGGAACCTAAACTGCCTGCCTGAGGGGTGACTCCATCCAAGAACGCCCCAGGTGTCCTGTCATTATTTCCCCTCCATTCATCAGCACCCTCAACGGGACGGCACACGCTTCAAGGGTAGAGACCCTGACCACGCTCTTGCCTCCCATGCTGTGTGCACTGTAGAGATGGACGGAGGCTGGGGACTTGGCAGGGGCTGGGGAATCACAGTCCTTCACCTTCTCTGAGACCGAGAGCCTCTCCAAGGCTAGCATACCGTTGGCCCACAATGGGATGCCTGTGTCCTTATTTGGAACCCTGAGCTCACCTGGGTCCACATTCCAACTAGAAGCCACCGATCCCATCTCCACCTCACCACCTGGCCTACCTACGTGGCCTCTGTCTGCTCCGCACACCCGCCTCGCTCCTCCAACTGGGTGGTGGGCTACAGTGAAGGCATTTTTTCTACAACCCCAACCACCCCCACAGGTAGAGTGAGGTTTTTCACATGGAAGGTAGGCAATAAGCTTCTGCTAAACATAGAAAATATTTTAGCCACACGTGTTTGGCTTGTTTTCAGCCAAGGTTTGTTGGCCTTTGAAAGTAAATGCTTTGAAGACCATATTTTTCAAAGAGCTCCTACGCGAACCCAGAATTAATAAGCATCTAAATTACAAATCTCACCATGTAGAACAAATTGGATTTCTTTTCATTAATAGCAAGGAAGCAGAAAACAGGCCCAATCCCAAGGGGGCCGAATGAACACAGTTATTCACCATTTTCTCTCACGTTCTTTTTTTCGTCTATAAACCCATCTTTATTCAATTATGTAGCTCATAAATATGGCCCCTGTATGTCAGCACAGCTAACAAGTGGTCTCCAATGTCACAGGCCTTCTGACAGCTCATCCAGCCTTGCAATAACAGAGTCACAGCTCTGGTTCTGGGATTTTTTTTTTTTTTTCCCAGAAAAAAACAACAAAAACTGGCAAGACTCATCCATGCCTCAAATGATCTCAACATTCCAAATATTAAGATGTTGGGCCTAGTGACTTTTTAATAAAAAAAAAAATGTTAATGCTGTTCTCTAACAGCATACAAAGTATGTCACTGATGGAAAACAAAAGCTAATCCACGCACAGAATATTTTTATATCTGCCTTCTTAAAAACACATTTGCTTTAAAAACAGGCCTGAGGGGTGCCCGGGTTGCTCAGTCGGTTGAGCGTCCGACTTCAGCTCAGGTCATGATCTCACAGTTCGTGGGTTTGAGCCCCGCGTCGGGCTCTGTGCTGACAGCTCGGAGCCTGGAGCCTGCGTTGGATTCTGTGTCTCCTTCTCTCTCTTCCCCTCCCCCACTGACTCTCGGTCTCTCTCTCAAAAATAAATAAACATTAAAAAAAAATAAAAAAAGGCCTGAAGCTCTCGCAGAAATCTGAGCACCCAAATAGCAAAGATTCCTCTCCAAAACAATCACTGTAAGGGTGTGAGGGAGTTCCATTTCTGTGCCAGGTTTACCGTTGGATATTTCCCATTTGCCCCATTGGGCAAGGGGTAGGAGTGGGGAGGTGCTGCCCGACAGACTCATAGTTTCCAGGAAAAGCCCTCGGCAGCCCCCTGCCCGCACAGCAGAAGCCCAAAGTCGAGCAAGTTAACCAATTCTAAATCATTGAGCTTCCTGTCTCTAAAACAGAAGTTCTCGAAGTGCAGTCCAGGGACCCCTGGCGTTCTCGGTGACCCTTTCGGAGGGAGAGCCCATGAGCTCAAAACTGTTTTCATAATTTCATGAAGAACGTTTTTGTCTTTGTCACTTGAACTAGAGCAAGGTTCCCAAACTACACAAAGCTACACGGGGTATAATATTGCAACAGATCAAGTGAAAAATTAGAAGTGAGAATCTGCTGTCTTCTATTAAGTTAGATATTAATGAGATACGCTGTCACGTAAAGCCAGGCTGCTCTTCTTGGATTCGCTTTGTTTTTCAGAAAAAAATGTTATGTTGACATGTAAGAGGTCGGTTATTATTGGATTAATAAGTATTTCTGAGACATGTTGGTTTTAAATTTAGTAAGTATTGACAGACCCAACCTACATGAATACGTTCTTTGTGGTCCTCAATAATTCTCAGAAATTTAAAGAGGTCCCAAGAGCAAAGGGCATGAGTACTATGTCTGAGGATGCCCCTCAGCTTTTCATGGGCCTTTCTGGCTTCTACTCATCCTTCAGACCCACATCTCCAACACACCTCTGGAAAGCGGATCTCAGAGCCCCAGGCCCCAAGTGCACCCTGGGTGTCTCTGTCATTGCACTGACTACCTAGTATTGCATTCCCAGATTTACTCGTCTGTACTTCCCGACGTTGACTCTCTACAGCAAAGCTGGGCATTTTCAGTCCCGCATTCTCGATGCCAAAGAGAGGGCTTAGTACCCAGGAAGAATTTACTGTGAGAACTGTAAGCTGTAAGGTTTTGTATGCGCTGAAGGAAGGAAGAAAGGCGACAAGGAAAGGAGGTGAGTGAGAGAGCAGGGTCGTGTAGGGATTTGGGTCTGAAGGACGTTGATCAGCATCCCAGACCACAGCAAGGCTTATAAACTCTTCATCACAATTATTCACAGAGGGCCTAATTTTGGCCCAGCCCTGTGCGTGGATTCCTGATACATTATGCATGAAGCTACCTTGAGGTATTTGCTAAATTGTAGCTTTGGGAACCCTACCCTCAGGGATAATTAAACAGTAAATCCTAGAGAGCTGGGGACGGGTGCAGAGGTGGCGGGAGACTACTTTCTGGGCAATAGTTCCAAGTCAGGAGGTCAGGCTGCAGTTTTCGGAGCAACAAGAGGAAACCCTTTCAGGCTGTTCTCATTTTGGAAATTGCTCCGTTCCCTCAGAAGCCGAGGCCGTACACATAAACCATCATCCCATGTGGCATTCTCCCGGCCACGAAGAGAAACACTATTATTGCAGGAGAGGAGAAAGAAGCCGTTCACTGAGATCTCCGGCACGCAAGTTTGCGTAACTCACACCAAGTTCTAGAACCGCGCCTGTGTCCGTGCAAACCAAATTAGGGGGAGATCGCTAGTGTAAACGAGCTCGGCAAAGGCCGGCAGGGCCGGATGTCTCTGCAAACCACTTGCCCACCCTTGAACAAGCAGTACTCTTCTTGACACAGCAAAGCGGGTCGTAGGACAGCCTGCGACACAGAAGATCAGTGGCTGACACAGTCAGAGAAGACAAAGAAGAGGATCTGGACAGGGTGGAGACTGACCCACACTGCCCTATACCTGCCTAAGGGTTTTTCCTTACTTCCCTGATGAGCAAGGATTTCGGGAATGAACTCTCTCTGTGAATCTGTGTACAGATACATACATACAATGATTACATGTTATGACTGAAGTAGTAGTTTAGTAAACTGAATGGAATTTATTATAAAACAGTCCGTTTTAAACTAACCTTTCAAACAATTTTTTTTTTTTTTTTTTTTTTTTTTTTTTTTATTAAAGACTCCAGTAAGGAACGGGAAGCAGAGGTGCCCGTGTAATCATGCAAGTTGGGATCTGGCCAGCAAGTGGCTGTTCAGGGGCACAGCCCCTTCCCAGAACTCAGCTGCCAGGACAGGGCCTGTTCCCACTCAGCTGGGCCATGTACTATAATTACTGAAAACTGTATCTTGGAGAAATTTGGGAGGACTTCCTGCAGGAGGGAGCACTCTGCACTGGGCTGTTGGGAACCAGTGGGATCAGGCTGAGTGGAGGGGAGAAAGGGGCACCCCAACCTATGGAGAGTCCAGGTGGTAGGGAGGGGTTGAGGCCAAGGAGAAGGGGTAAGGTTGAGGGCCAGTCTTGTATTAGGTGCTCACTGTGTGTTCACCACCTAGTGACGCACTATTCAGAGTCTCTTGATTAAACAGCGGCTGTAGACGTTTCTACTCAGCCCACGTCCAGACCTAGGTCCCCCACCTCAGCCTTTGCTCGGGCATGAAGCGCCTTCCTTGCCCCCTCCAATCCTCTCATCCTCCTCGCTCAGCCCCAGTGCCCTGCTGTCCCCATGCTGCCCAGGTGGGTTTCTGCTCGCCTGCCTCTTGACCCCAGCTGCAGCTCCTTTGCATTTCCCTGGTTTCCCCTTCCCTTTATATTCTGGCTCCTTGTGTGTTCAGCACTCCCGCCCGCAGTGGACAACGAACTTTTTGAAACCTTATGCTGCTCTTTGCCTGTCCGGTAAGGGCTTTATAGCTGAAGGAGTGAACTGCCGAATGGGCCTCGTTGTGTGATCCTGGGCTTTGTCTTTCCCTCTATGGAAGCCGGCCATGGACCGTGGCCTCCCCGGTGGGAGGTACGTGGGCCCCCAGCCAGAGCTTAATTGCTCAGAGCTTCCTGCTCCTTCTGCAGCCTGTTCCTGGCACAAACCCTCCTCACCCCGCCAGACACACCGTAAGCAGCTTCTTACCGCTGACCTCCCTGCAGCCCCTGTGTGTCCTTAGCATTTCATATCACAGTACTGCAGCTATGTGCTTCCATGCTTGTCTCTTTCTCGAGACAGTGAGCTCCTTGAAGGTTCACAGGCCAATGTCAACTATAGTTGTTGTCATTACTATTGATATTAGCTTCCATTTAGCGGACACTATATTCCAGGCACTGTTTTATTTTTATTTTATTTTTAATTTTTTTTAATGTTTATTTTTGAGACAGAGAGAGACAGAGAATGAACGGGGGAGGGTCAGAGAGAGAGGGAGACACAGAATCCGAAGCAGGCTCCAGGCTCTGAGCTGTCAGCACAGAGCCCGATGCGGGGCTTGAACTCACAGACCGTGAGATCATGACCTGAGCTGAAGTTGGACGCTCAACCGACTGAGCCACCCAGGCGCCCCTCCAGGCACTGTTTTAAAGACTTCACACAGATTATTTCCTTATATATTTACAATAGTCCAGTGGGCTATTACATATATTTTATAGGTGAACTGTGTTGTGCCCATTTTACGGATGAGAAAACTGAGGCTCAGATATTAAATGATTTCCTCAAGGTCATGTGGCATGTAAATTCTTTACATCATCCAACCTCTTACCATGAGGCCTAGCACATTTGATCTGTTTGTTTGCCAAGTATTTTGGCCAGTTTGGCATTTTGTCAGCCAGCCTTTGGTTCTTGAAGTGGTCTCTGCATCACCTATGAGAATTGATCTTGCACAAAAGTCACACAGCCTCTTAGTATGAGGCCTAGCACGTAGTAGATGCTTAGTAAATTGTCGGTAATGAATGAATGAATGAATAACTATTAGGCTGAGCCATCATTACAGCACTCAAAAGCCCTACATATCATCCCACCTGCTCCGAGAGCAATGACTCGTGGAGAGTCACAGAGCTGCTCTGAGCCGCAGTTTCATTATCTATTCGCTGAACAAAATAGTGTATGTTGGGGATTAGCAAACTATGGTGCCCAGGCCAAACCCAGCCCCTTGCCCCTTTCTGAGTAGCCTACAAGCTAAGAATGGTTTCCATATTTTTAAATGTCAGAGGTAAAAAAAAAAAAAAAAAAAAAAAAAAAAATCCAACCTTCCAAGAAAACGACTGTTTGACTTTGCCCATTGGCCTGAAAAGCCAAAGTAAAATATATACCATCTGGTTCTTTACTGAAAAACGTTTGCTGAGCCCACACTCTGTAGCAATTACTATGCAAGTTTACTGTGGGAATCCAGTGAAGACTGTTTGGGGAAATCTTCTGAAAAAGAAGACGTGGTAACAAAGGCATTCGTATGAATAATAACTATTAATATTCATTATGAGTTGATGCCAGAGGTGGCCGTGGTTCCCAGAGTCCTCTGCACATATTTAAAAACGGTGGGTCCTACGTCCTCCAGCCCTCTCAGAGGCTGTGTGACTTCTGTGCAAGATCAATTCTCATAGGCGATGCAGAGATCACTTCAAGGACCACAGGCTGGCTGACTGAATGCCAAACTGGCCAAAATACTTGGCAAACAAAAAGATCAAATCGAGTCCAAATGTCTCCTAATTAGTCAAAATGTTAAGAAGCAGTTAATTACTTTAAGTAATGCCTAGAGAGCTCCTCACACAGGAGTGGCAGGAAGGTCTGTATTTCACCTGAAGGAAAATGGGCATACCCAACAGAGGAGCTCAGCCTTTGTCTGCCCATCTGTCCATCCGGCAGAGGGGGCAGAGGCTGCCTGCAGTGCTCTCTTGGCCACTCCTGCTGGCTCTGTCCCAGCATGCTCCATTTCTCTCCTGAACCTCATGTTCTGAATTTGAGAATTAACTGCCATTACAACTTTTCTTTCTACCGAACAGGGTGGTTATGAGGAACTAATGGAAAAATGGATGTGACAGTCTAGCCTTTGCTATGATTAGAAATAACAGAGCACAGCCCTCGTAGGGGAGATAGAGCCAGAAACCATAAAGGAAATACTGGTAGATTTAACTTTATGAATTCAACATTCAACTAATGTCTGTGAAACTCCTATTGTGTGTCAGCATGATATAAAAATTCAAAAATGTCTATAGGGAAAACAAAGTTACATAAATGTTCAACAAATTTTAAAAACATTTGTGTTATATATGACAAAGAGTTGGTAAGAAAAAGAGTATCCCAATTAAAGTACGAAAGGGTGTCAATCCATAAAAAATGTTACAAGTGAGTTCTAAATATCTGAAAGGATGCTCACTCTTAATAGTAATCAAAGGAATGCAAAGGGAGAAGATAATGGGAATGTCACAGTCCACTACAGCAATTGGGGGAAGGGGTGAAGAGCCTGGTGTGGACAGAGCTATGAGGAGATGGTGAGAATGTAAATTAGTGCAAACTTCTCAGAGGGCAACTTGCCACTATGGGTCAACATCTTAAATCTGTATACCCCAACTCTATCAACTTTCCAACCAGATGGTTTTCAGGGAACTCACACAGTGAGTCTGAAAATCCTAAAGATCATCTTCAAGAATAAATACATAAGAACTGCCAGGGGCTTCAGAACAGAAGATCTTTCTGGATCCTAAGATAGATAAAGGGAGAAAGCTGTGAGATGAAGGCATGGGAAAAGACAAACGAATCAGGGCATTATCATGGAGAATTCATAAGTAAATTCAGGTGTTAGGGCTGGAATGGAATCAGAGTGGTGGGGACTGGGATGACTAGTTAACAGAGAAAAATTGGGCCAGCCGTTTAACTATTCAGGGAAAGAAAGCTAGATCTTTACATGGCTTTTTTAACCAAAATACGTTTCAGACAGACCAAGGATTTATATGTAAATAATGCAAGCGCATTAATGTTTGACAAAAAGGTGGGTAAATCCCTTTATAATTTTTAATAAGCCTTTCTACAAAGGAAAAACTATGATAAACAAGGTTGAAAGATAAATTCAAAACCTAGGGGAAGTAGTTTAACTTATGTGGTGATAAAAGTCTAAAATTCCTAAGACCAAAACTGCAATGTCATAAGGAAGAGTTCAAGTTCAATGATCACCCCTTCCCCAATGGAAACAGGCAATTTACAGAAGAAATATGGTCAATCAGCATATGAAAGGATGATCATATGATCATCCTTGCTTATAATAAAATGAATAGAAAGAAAAACAGGGAATCATTTTTTTCCTAGAAAATTGGCAGAACTATATATATATATATATATATATATATATATATATATATATATATATAAAACTAACTAAATATGGCTATAACATTTTAGAATGGAGAGAGGGATGGAGAGAGAGAATGAATGCTCCCTGATGGCAGGGGTTAATGCACTCACATGTCCTAGGTGGGGACAAAAATTGGTCCCCAGCCTCATGGAGTCCCTGCTTTCCCATTGGCTAAAAATGAACATGACTAGCTACCTGTAAGCACTATTGCTATTTGAAATATAGGGCATTAAAAACTATGCTATAATCTATAAAGCACAGTCACAGACATTATCTTGTGCAGCTCTCCCAGCAACCCTGTGATGGATATATTGTTTTTCCTGCCCTTATTTGGCAAATGATGGAACTGAGCCTCAGAGAAGTTAAGCTGCTTTATGAATGTCACTTGACTAATATAGAGTGGAATATGGGTTTACATCCATGTCTTTTGAGTCTGCATCCTGCACGATTCTGCTGTCTGTGTAACGGCTGTTCTAATAGGCACCCAGAAATGCTGGGATAGAGAGAGATGGTTGTTGCAGCCTGTGAGTAGGGATACCAATTGGTTCAATCTTCAACAAAAACGTGCTAAGGAGTTAGTGTATGGCCAGCTCGGGACACAACTGTGTTCAAGGCAGATAATGACCTTATGTGTAGGGGGACTCGATTTTCCGTGGGGCAGTTAGAAAAGAAACAAATATTAATGACACAGCTAACTGGGTGAATCAGACGAGGCCTGAGGAGGAGCTATTTGGGCTAAGATACTCATAATGTACCATTCATACCAGCCATGGGAAGAACAGAGCAACAGCATCCCAGGGAGGGAGCAGCATGTGCAAAGGCCCAGCCTGTGGGAGAAACAGACAGAAGCCACACAGTGTGAGTGCCCTGGAGCAAGGGGAAGAGCAGTGAGAGTAGAGCGTGGGAGGCAGGCCTCAGGCAGGCCAGGGGGCTTTGTAGGGGCATGAGGAGTGTTTTTATCTTTGGGATGTTGGGAATTCTTTGAATTGAATTAAACAAGGGAGAAATATGATTTGGAATTTGCTTTAAAAAGACCCTGTGGGGCGCCTGGGTGGCTCACTGACTCTTGATTTCGGCTCAGGTCATGATCTCACAGTTTGTGGGTTTGAGCCCTGCATTGGGCTCCATGCTGGCAGTGCAGAGCCTGCTTGGGATTCTCTGTCTCCCTCCCTCCTCTGCTCCTCCCCCTGCCCCGCTCAAACTCTGTCTCAAAATAAATAAATAAAACATAAAAAACAAAAACCCTGTGGCATTGAATGAAGAATGCATGGAGCAGGGGGCAAGCACGGGAGCAGGGAGACAAGACCGGAGGCTTAGAAGGCCCTCCAGGTGCACTGATCTGGGATAGGTCTTAAAGTTGCAGCTGCTCTGGTAAGACTGGTCTTGTTCAGATAGCACAGAGGAGCCCAGGATGATTGCAGCTCATTTTTAGATGGAGAGGACTGAGGGACTGCCATTTGAGGTGAGTGGAGTGGACAGAGCTCTGCTTTGGACATTGGGTTTAAGGTGTTTGTGAGACAGTGGAGCAGAGATGCCCAGTAGACAGGGCAATACGCCAGCCTGGAGGTCAAAAGAGGGCCTGCCTGGAGAGGGTGGAAAGGTAAAAAAGAGGAAATAAAAGACTCCCAGAGACCTGCTATCTGGTGGAAGAAGAGGAAGGAGGCAGCAAAGCGACTGATAAGGAATGTCCAGTGAGACAATGGAATCACAGAATCCAAGGGAGAGGTGTCTCAGAAAGGGAGGGGTCATCAGCTTGAGAAGGAGAGGTGCCTGAGGACAGGGGATGAAGTGTGAACCAGGATACTTGTGCCTGTACATTGAGTTATCCATGCCACGCTTCTGACTGGAGGGTGAGCCAGGACCCTGAGAAGATCTCAGTCAGGAAAGAGCCCTTCCTGTGTTACCCATTGACATGACCAGGCATGTTTGGGTCTGTTCCCTCCCTGTGGTCCCGTGAGCTCAGAAGAAGGCATGGGGATTTTTTTCTTCCTCATCTCCTCCTTCTCTTCATCGGTAGCAATCTCTCCCCCTATCCCTCAACCCCACCTCAAAGGCCTCCCCTCCAAGAGTCCTGAATTGATTGGGCCATCCCAATCAACCCATTCCTTCCTGATGGATGTTCTGCATCACATGGTAGGCCCCTCCAGCCGTACTGGTGTTGCTACTAATGGGAAGTTCCTTGAAGGCAGGACTCTGTCCTCTTAGTCACCTCTGAATCTCTCTGTATTACCAGCCCCCCAAACCCCAATCTGGGGCTGACTGCAGTGCTTAACTCATGAAAGGTACTCAATATGTGAATGCAAGATGCACTCAAGTACTTTGCAAACCACGCTTAAAAAAAAAAAAATCATAAAATGGGAGTTCCAAGACAATTCTGGAGTCCATCATTAACTTAAAAATGCAAAAAGATAATGAAACTCTTTTCTGATGCCTGTTAGCAAAATTAGAGCACTAAAGGGACTTTTGATCTTTATTTCTCCACCTTTTACATAAAGTCTTGTTTTAAAAGCCTTAAAAATGCCTGTTCAGCATCTAGCAGACCGGTCAAAGAGGCTTCAGAGACTATTTTACATGCCTCGCAAGCCCTGTTTCTAACCTGAAAACACAATTTTGCCTGACTCAATATGAAAATGTGTCATCATTAGCATAAATGAGGATCCTGATAAAACCTATGTGTTGGGCTTTTTAAAATCTTGTCTGATGTGTAAGAAACTTATATATGAGATTATTGACAGGGTTATATTTTTAATTCATGATCAAATTAGCAGGATGTGATTTTAGAAAGGAAACAATTGTGAAACGTTGTCCTCATACAGATGTAATTTTAGTGCATTTGTTCATTCAACAAATGTTAATTATATCATCTATGATGTGCCAGTATTATCTGTTAAAGAAGGAAGGGAGTAAGGGTGTGCCCAAGTGTTTGGCCTTGATACTGAAGTCAATGAGGACCCATGGAAGGGTCAGAAATAGGACAGAGGTCCGGTTGGCATTGTGCCACAGATGGGACAGTGCTATGGAATTAGGCTATCACCCCTGGTATGGGCTATTCCTTCAGCTTAAATTGTTGGCCCATTGCAAACAGAGATTAACTAGGTACCTGAAGAAAAACCTCAGTTTGTAAAAATACAACTCATTGGATGTCAGCAAACTTTGAAATTGGACTCTAAAACAGGCTGTCTGGGTTTAAATCTATCTATCTATCTATCTATCTATCTATCTATCTATGTATTTGTTTATTTTAGAGTGCATGTGCATGAGCAGGGGAGGCACAGAGAGAGGAGACAGAATCCTAAGCAGATTCCGTGCTCAGCGTGGAGCCCGACTGGGGCTTGATTTCACATCCCTGAGATCATGACCTGAGCCAAAATCAAGAGTCGGATGCTTAACTGAAAGCCACCCACACGCCCGAAGCCGTCTGGGTTTAAATCCCAGCACTTTGGCTTCTTAGCTGTGTGACCTTGGACAAGTAACTGAACTGCTTTGGGCCTCAGTTTTCCCATCTATATAATGGGCACAATACCACAGTTCATCTCATACAGTTCTGCAGAATAAAGGATTTAACAAGGTAAAGCCCTTGGAATAATTTCTGGCACATGGTAATAACTCATATTGGCTATTGGGGTACTTGGTGTTGGGTCCTGTGGACACAACAAGGAATAGCCACAGGTCCCTCTTCTCAGGGAGCGACTGGTAAAGATCCCAGAGGATTTCAGCACAGTGTTAATAGGGCAGTTATGCAATAGCAGCAGCATGACCCTGGTGAGGAAGAACAGGTCACCAGGATCGGGGAGCAGAGGTGTCTGGGGAGGCTTCTGGGGTCAGTGGAGGTAGGTAGAAAGGATGGATAGAAAGAATCCAGCTCATTCAAGGGGCTGTGGAGAACGCAGCTCAGAAGCAGCTGAATTTTCCCAACTTATGGATTATTTCATTAGTGGCTAAGCCTGGTTCACAGTTGTTTTATATGAATCCCTTGAAAGGTGTTAATGGGACCTTCCACAGCATCAATGGAAGCGTTAAAAATAATAATTAGTATCAGTGGTATTGGTGGGAAGTAGGAGATGCTAACTGGAGCATGGTGAGAAGAAGGAAAATCAAAACAATCGATTAGCATCTCTCAATCCAATATACAAACGTCAGAAATTATGTCCTGCACTTAAGAGGCTAAATTCCACCAAAAAATTCAGGAAATCAAAGCGGACCAATAGGTTGTGATTTTTTTTTTCCAGCTAGCACTGAAGGAATCTTTCTAAAACTTCCAGGAAATGGTGTTCAGTGACTGCAATAGACTCTTCCTCAAAAGAGCTGGGTATCTGGGAAGGTCCTAGAGGGTCTGTGTGATCATCACTCTTACCGTTGAGAGTCTTGAGTGGAGAGCAGAGGGGCCAGGAGATCAACTTGTCTGTACACCTGGCATATGCCCCAAGGTAGAGATCTTTTCCCGTCATCTCTCCCTTCCTTTCTCTCTCCCTCCTTCCTTGTTTCCTTCCACTTTTTTCCCCCCACCCTCCTTTCTTACTTTCCTCATATTTTTACTTCTATTTTTATCTGATATGTGTTAATGATCAAACATTCAAAGATTATAGTAGGTATATATCTGAAACATAAGTTACCCACATCCATCTCTAACCCCCTTGTTTCCTGTTCTGCCGATTGGTTTTCTAACTAAGGTTATGGTTTTTTTTCTGTTGAGAAGAACACGTGGTTGAGCTACAAATTCGAGCAAAAACACCTTGGTAATCATAAGGAAGAACTCTTGCCTGATCCAAACCCATTCTAGAAGATGAGAGAGGGAGTCCTATGAAGTTTCTGAAGTGCTATGTGGCTCATCAATTTATCCCTCTCTCCTCCAGAGCACTGGGACATGCTCTCAGAAGGAGATTCAAGTTTGAGAGGCACAGATACAGTGAACAGCACACTGACTTGGAGATTAGACAGACCTGTGTTTGAATTTTGGCTTTACCCTCACTCATAAGCTGTATGATCCTCTGTAAATCACTGGACGTCTCTGAGCTTCAATTCAGAGTCTGTAATGTAAAATGGGATTTTTTTTAAAGGTTATTTATTTATTTTTCAGAGAGAGAGAGAGAGAGAGAGAGAGAGAGAGAGAGAGGGAGTCAGAGAGAGAGGAAGGTGGAGGGGCAGAGAGAGAGAGGGAGAGAGAATCCCAAGCAGACTTCATTCTCAGCACAGGGCCTGATGCGGGGCTCAATCTCACGACTGCAAGATCACAACCTGAGCCGATATTAAGAGTCGCATGCTTAATCGACTGAGCCATCCAGGCACCCCAGAATGGGAATTTTATATCCACATCCTTGGATGATGAGAGAATTACACAGATTGGTATGTAAAGCATTGCCTTTTTCTTGAGAAAGTAAACTGTTTTCCAGTTTCTCTAAGAAACCGCACACATCGAAAGTACATTTTGACCAGTGTTGATATGTGCATACGCTATGAAACCATCACTACAGTTGAGATCACAAGCATTTTCAGTCAGCCCGAAAACGTCCTCATGCCCCCTTTACAATCCACTTCTCCCTCTGCTCCCTTCCCTGGGCAACCACCGATCTGCATTCTGTATTCAGAGATTAGTTTCCATTTTCTCAAACTATATATAAAGGGAGTCACACCGGGTGTCCTTTTGTTTGTCTGCTTGGCCTAGCTTCTTTCACTCGGCATAACGATTTTGAGATTCATCTATGGTGTTGGGAAGAACAATAATTTAGTGCTTTGTATTGCTGAGTAATATTTTCTTAACTGTACTTTTCAAGCCGTTAAGGCACGCCTTAACATATACAACATCCTGGAGATCTGGAAGCCAGAAAGATCTTGTTGTCTCTCATCCTCAGAAACTTTTGCTCACTATTATAGTCTCCTTTGATGCATGATGTCTATTCCTCAGCTAGACTATTGAGGCCCTTCATGAATCTGCTCCTTGGACTGAACCAGTATCTTTCCCCTCTGCTGACCAGCCTGATTCCTCATTCTAGCCCAGGCCGGGCCTCCCGGTCACCCACACTTCCCAGGATCTCTTTAGCGTCTATGCCTTGGCTTGGCCATTGCTGGGTCACGGCCAGGAACACAGTCTCTCACCTCCTCGCCTCTAAAAATCCTACCCACTCTGTGGCGGCCTTACCCCCTCCAGGCCCTGCTGCTTCTCCAGCTGTCCTTCGGCCCCTCTACCCAACATATAGGTCTCACAACTCAGCATGTGTAACCAAGCAGGCCCCTCCTCCCTTCAGCCAACAACCTCCAAATGGCAGCTCCACATCAGGCTGTGAGCTGAGCGCGGGAATAGGGAGAGAGGCAAGACATGGTCAGCCCCTTTGGGATGCTCACGGTCCAGGGCTGGGCAGGGAGGCAGCCAAGGGCTTCATCCTGCCTGTGGGTAGACGGAAGATAGAGGGAGAGAAAGAGGCTGTGGGCATGTCTGTCTGTCTGTCTGCAATGGGGAAATGGGGATGGAGGTCCTCCTGTCTGCCCCTATCTATATAGGGCTAAACGGAGAAGATAATCCATAAATATTCAATTGATTCGCGAAGGAAAAAACGGGCCAAAGAGTCTCCCCGGCTCTCCATGAAGACATCACACCTAACAATGAAAGGAACCCACAGCCAGGTATGAATCCGCAGGCTGCCAGTGTCACCTCTGTTCCAACTGGGACCTGGACAGAGAGGCTGGTTTCTTTAGCAGGGCTGCAGTTCTGGATGCTGCTCAGAGGTTGGGGATAAGATCAAGCCTCTGGCTCCAGAGGCCTCTCGAACACTTTGCTGTCAAAGAAGCATCTCATCTTAAAGCCCGACACTAAAATCTCTCAGGCACTGCACCACCACCCTGACTCTCCACAAACACCCGAGGCAAGAAGGACTGTGCCCAAACTTCCCATTTGGCAGGTGAAGTCGCTGAGGCACAGGGGGTGGTGTGCTAAGACACCTCCAGCAAGGGTGATCGGATTGACTCGTCCCCGTGTTCCCAGGACTGCTCTGGTTTTAATGCTTGAAACTGTCATGTTTCAGGACATCCCCTCCCCCGCAGTCCCAAGCAAATGGGAATGGTTGGTCACCGCAGCTTCAACTCACATCCCCTGGCCCACATTTTGCTTTAGCCCAAGGACCCTGGAAATGTGATCACCCGACCAGCGGCATGGGCATCACAAACCCTAGGGGTGGCCATCAGCAACCTGTGTTTTACCAAGCTGTCCAGGAGCGCCTCCTGCTGCCCACTCAAGCTTTGTGAACCACTGCTCTAGCCACGTCTGTTGCAAACAGCCTCACGCAGGAGTGTCTCACCAGCTTCTTCTGCCTCTGTTACACCCCCAAGAGCTCCTACTTTGCACCTGTAGCTAATCGGATTCAGTGCTGCCCGGAGAAGTTGGGGTGGTGCCTGTAGGAACTGCCTGCACCCACATAGGGAGTAACATCCCCTGAGGTGACAGGAGACAGAGCTAGTTGGAAAGCCATCCTTTTGCCACCCCTTCGGCCAGCAACTTGACCACGCAGTCTATACCTAATCCACAATGAAAATTAATTACGATGAAATAAAGGAAAAACTCAGTGGCTCAGTCTCACGAGCTGCATTTCAGTCATCCACGCGTGGCTGGTGGATGCTGTACTGGGAAGCACAGAGCGCATTCTCAGCATCATAGAGAGCTCTGCTAGACAGTTCTTATTCCACAGAGCCCGGCACACTGGTGACCAACTGGAGAACGTTGCATTGCATCGGCTTTTCTTCACTCCCTCTTGCGCCCCACCCAGCCCCTCAATCTCATCCCTTGAAATCATGCAAGCCTTCGTCTCGGGCTCAGCTTTCCTGGGGCAGGGGTGGGAGGTGGGGGTGCGGGCACAGCACGGGGAGCTCCCAAGGCAGAGGCTGTCCCGACTCCAGCCCCGTCTCTGGTCCCAGCTCCCACCATCCCTTTGTCCCTGGTGTCAGGCTGAGCAGGCCAAGCAGGGATACGCTCTACCCTGTGTTTGCAGGGATACAGCAAACACAGGCTGATGATGGAGTCTTTACACTGAGAACTGTAACCTGAAGATGATGGGAGAAGAAAGCCTTCAGAATGAGCCCTTTTGGACAGAGTTTTGCATTGACTTTGAGAAAAAACTGGTGCTACTCGAGCTTTTCTTTCCACAGGAAATAGGTCCCCATGGCAGGGCATGTCTGGACAGAGTGGCTCTTGAGCTAGGAAATCCACAGTGGCCACACACAGCCTTGATTTGAGACCCTGATTCCCACAATCCCTTGTAGTTTGTGAATAATGCTATTTTCTTAAAACAAAATCACTCTTATGTTTTCTTTTCTTTACAACTCCCTCAATATTATACGTGTGGAACGGTCCTACAATTGGCTGTTTTACCTTAAAGACTGATTAAGGGTGATGGTGTCTTGACATCTTTTCAATTCAGTTCAATTTGGCAAGCATTTATTGAGTAATTATGGTGGGCCTAGTATGGTGCTTTCTACCTCAGCAATAATTTGAAGCCCAATTTGTTCTTTCATTAAAAATAATCTAATAGCATTTATATATATAAATATATATAATTCTTCATTTTGACAAAAACCTACCAGATTTTCATATGTTGTTACTGCGTCTTTGGAGTAACAGCTTGATTTCAATAATCAGTATTTCACTGCTTTCTCTTTAAAAAAAAAAGGAGATGTTCTTTTGGATGACAATTTCATTTGATCAATAATTGCATCAATTCCTGCCAAAAGCACATACTAGCTGCCCAAGGTGAAATTTACCAGCTTCCAATTTTTAATTAGCCTGTATCTCCCTTACAGTTGGAGCTTCTACCAAGGAATCAGAGCAAAGTAACTCACTGAAGAAAGGCAAGCCATGCAGAAAATGCCAATATCAATTTTCTAAACAAGTCATAACTTAAATGCCACCCACCCAGCTCTCAGCCCTAAGCTTTAAAGGGAGACACAATCAAAGAAACTGATTGGGAAGGAACATTATCAATTAATGAGAGAAGTTAAAAGGAAAAAAGAATGCATAAATAAACTGGAAAAACAAATTGCAACTGAGGCTTGTTATTTTCAGTCTGAGAAGGAATGACTTCTCTGTTTGGACTCATCTGTCTTTGCCTCTCAGTGGCCCAGCGCTAAGATGAGAGAGTGCAGAGGCACCTGGGTGGCTCAGTTGGTTAAGCGTCTGACTTCGGCTCAGGTTATGATCTCACGGTTCGTGGTTTGAGCCCCACGTCAGGCTCTGTGCTGACAGCCCAGAGCCTGGACCCTGCTTGGGATTCTGTGTATGTGTGTCTCTCTCTGCCCCTCCTCTACTCACGCTCTGTTTCTCTCTCTCGAAGATAAATAAACATTAAAAAAAAATTTAAGAGGAGACAGTGCAGTTCCAGGAAAGGGATGCACCCTAGAACCAGGCGGAGGAGGTCTAGGGTACAAGTCTGGCTCTGCCACCATCTGGGGGACTTGTGACCATCTCTTAAACCCTCCTTAAGTCCTTATTCCTCGTTAAAAAAAATAAAGGTAATGCAATCAGCCCCACAGACCCCACCTGCTCACTGGAGAGACCAGACAAGATCTGGAGCTGAAAGTGAAGCATTGATCATCCGTGAGGAGGAGTGAAAACTCTGCGTGTGGGCCTGGATGCCTGCGTACGTGGGTACGCGCTCTGCTGCACAATGTCATTGTGTGAGTGTACCAGTATCTGTGTGTGCATGTGTGCAACCTACTAAAGTACATAGACTTAGGCTCTCAGAAAGATGAGGGAGTGCATGGAAATGGTCAACACCAACTTCCAGCTGATGAAAGCTGGAAGATTTGGTCAGAGAAGGTCACACAGGGCTTCATCTGCACTGGTGATGCTTTCTGTCTTAAGCTGAGTAGTAGGAAAACTCTGTTTTGTTGTATTAGTCTTTAGAAACTTCTGTATTATGAAATCCATCCATCCATCCATCCATTAATCCATCCATCCATCCACCTTCTATGCATTCATCCACCTACCCACCCTACCTACCAACCAACCAACCAACCCACCTACCTACCGACCAACTGACTAACCGACAGACCGACTTACCTCCCTCCCTCCCTCCCTCCCTTCTTACCTAAATAACAAAGGGTAAAACAAAGGGTAAACCTCTGGTTGCAGTAGGAAAATATGAGGTCTGAAGACCATGACAATCGCCAGATGGGACCTCATCCTCAGCTCTCCTGTGCATCCCTGTATATCATTTTGGGGGGAGATGACAGCTCAGTTTTAGGAGAGAAAGCCAGTTTGAGAAGTAATCATCACTTCCGCTCTGGAAACTGAAGCTCAGAGACTCTTTTGCAATGGAACATTCCCTTGTTCAGCTTTGGCAGGATGGGTTGCAAATGGTAAAAGTTGGCATGCCCGAAATTCTAAAGCAATACACACATTATAGACAGTGTGGACTAGAGAAATGTGTGTCTCTTGTGAACTCAGACCTAGCTGCAAAACTCAGTTCCTCTGACCACCAGCTCTAGGAACTTTGGCAAATGACCACACCACTCCATAAGGTGGCATCCTTGATGTATACAGGATACTAATCCCCCTCCAAGCAGACAGAGATCACTCATGGGGCAAAGGAAGAAGAGAGAGAGGAAGGAATCTTTGGGCCAAAAAAAAAAAAAAAAAAAAAAAGTAACAGACAAGTTACTTTGGTCTATAAAGTGTTCTAAAAAACTGGGGTTTTTTTGGTCAATATTTTTACACTCAGGAGATTTCATGGGAAGCCCCAGTTTCCAGCTGGTTGCAGAATCCCAAGTCCAGCCTCACTGGCCTTCATTCACATATGCTGTAGTAGGTGGTAGTTCTATAGGCACCACATGCTCTCTGGCCAATCCCAGCCCCTCCAGGCCCACTGCAACCCCTGTGTCACCATCCACACCCAGAGCCCTAGAGGGTGAGGCTGCTGTTTGTAATCTTTGAGGAAATATGAGTGAAAGACCTAGTTCAACGGCATATCCTCACCATCCCTTGGCAATCAGGATATGTAGTTTCTGGCTGGTGTGCTTAGTGCCTGAAGGAATCCCACTGCTGAGCTTTATTTCTCTGGGATTGACACGGCCAATTGCCTGCCTCCTCCAGGAAGCATCCCTGTCTGCATGCCTGTCCTCTTTGGACTAATTAGCTAATGTGATGCAGCAGCTTATGCATGGACGGTTGGTGGTTGAGAGGGGTGGGCTGGGCTGTCATTGGGTTTCTGTTCGCTTTCCTATTTCTTGTGGTTTCTAGGCTAGTCTCCGTGTCTGATAGTTTCTTTTCTAATCCCTATCAGAGGGCTCCCTCTAGGATTCACCCCCACCCCTCCTCTCAAAATTTGCCACTTCTAATCAGCTGTGGGGTGAGGAATCAGGCTACCAAGCTTTTTAAATGGAAGAGCTTTTATCCATAAAATCTCAATGAGTGGCCTGTGAATGGGGGCCTGGGAGTACCTCTCAGAGCAAATTAATCAAGTAGGTAGAAGTGCTTCCCCAACCCCCCGTGCCATGCTTCTGGATGAAGAGATAATGGGCAAAATAATGGGGATTACACAACTCTGCACCCTGCCTCACCTGAAGTGAGAAGCCACCTACACACCCCTTCCCAGGCACCAGGAGCCCTGAGGCCGATGTGATGAGCATGAGCTTGATAGAATTTTATTTGCTTCTTTTTTTTGGTTTTCTTTCTTTATTATTTAATTTCTGAAAGTTTCTCAAACTCCATGAGCTGAGGGCAGGAACCCTCTCCCTCCTGGTAGGTGCCACCATACCTTTGACATTATTGGCACTAGATATTCGTTAAAATGAAAACAGCTCGTTCATATTAGATTCTGGCATTCAAGGAACCCATGTGCATTTATTTACGAGCTCACTCAGAAGCATTTTACAGAGTTCCTATTCTACACGAAGTGCTCTTTGAATGAGATTTTACATATTTAATGATGCCACTCACTCCTCGTGAGGCTGTCTGCCATACACGTGGACACACACGGTCTCACAGTCACATGTCGACCTTAAGCCTTGAAAGGAGCTTTAGGGAAGCTCTAAACAACAGCCACGTGCTCTCCGTGGTGTGTGGGACAGACATTGTTGGCCAATCACGTCAATCATGTCACTCTTTTTACTGAACCTCGATCCTACCTCAAAATCCTTCTCAGTCCCAGGAAGACTACCAACCAATCAGAATTGGCCTTGGGATGGATGTAAGTTATTTGCCATCCCAGATCAAATTGAGTATACCAAAGTCCTTACTATACAAAGGCGGGGCTGTCCTCAGACGTGCCGGGCCATTCGCTCCAATTCTCAAGAGTTTCCCTCCAGCAAGACCGGCCTGTCTGTGCCCAGTGCCCCTCCCCTACAAGACCCGGTGTCCCTGCGTGTGAAGTGTGCAGGAAGCTGGCCGCCACCCCCCACCCCCCCAAGCCCCGTGTGTGTTATGGCACACTGGAAGGTGCTCCAGTTCAACATCTAAAACAACTGAGCAGAAATGCAGTGTCTACTGAGCTGTCTCAGAATCTGTGCAAGGAGCGTTCGTCCACTATGCACAGCAAAACATCCTGCACATTCTCTTTCTCAGCTCCTCACAAGCATGGCAGCTGCTTCTCAGTTACTTTCCTCACTCTGCTAGCTCGGAAATTCTCCTCGCGCCAGCCCGCCTTGCCTCATGCCGTCCTCCCTCCTTATACCTTCCACATAGCTCCAGTCTACTCTCTTCCACCAGTAATCCTATGCCTTTTTCAATGCAAATAAATCCAGCCTGACGTTCTTCCTCTCGATTGCCCTGCTCACCCATGGCCGTGATTCTGTACCAAAAGGACACAGGATCTGATGTGACAGAGCCGGCATTCCACTTATGGGGCAGAGGAGGGGAGAGAACGTGGATACTGAAATGGTAGTATTGACTTCTTTTTACACATATATTATTATGTATGATTCAGGAATCTCAGGGTGTAGCCTACTTGGGAGATTTCTTCTTTCTTGCTAAAATTTTCTTCTATTGAGGAGAGGACATGGAAATTTCAGTTTGATGCCTGCACAATTCCCCAAGCTCCCTTTTCTGGCCCAGGCCCTGTGCTAGGGCTATAGGCACAGAGGGGAACAAGGCAGGGCCCTGACTCTGGGCATGAACACACTGCATGGGGATGGACAAGAGAGTGGGGGCTGGGCCAACTGCCAGGTGATGGCCCACTATGCGCCTGCAAGGTCCTGCTCACCTGTGGGGCAGATCAAGAGGGCACTGATGGGTGTAGGTTCCCCAGGGCAGAATGAGGAAGGAGGCCTGATCATCATCTTAAAGGTATTTGAACGAGCAAAAGGGGGGACTAGTTGCTCATTTTTCCCCCTTCTTTGTTCATTTGGCAGCTATTTTACTGAGCATATACTATGCACCAGGCATCTGATGGGTACTGGAGACATGGGGACAAATAAGGCAGACCACTGGCCTTGAGAGGCTCGTGTTCACTAGAGTTCACCAGATGTCACCTGATTTCTTGAATTCACCTAGTTAGGGCCTGAGTAGAGATGGCTACATTGTTACAGGGATCAAGAAGACAGGTCACTTCAGAGATGGTGACTTGGCAGAGCAAATCAGGGGTTTCCTGAGAGGACAGCCATCTGCCCATACCCATCACTGACCGTTTCTTCCTTCTCCA
Source organism: Lynx canadensis (assembly GCF_007474595.2). NCBI lineage: Eukaryota > Metazoa > Chordata > Mammalia > Carnivora > Felidae > Lynx > Lynx canadensis. The sequence continues at coordinate 35,812,517 of NC_044311.2, read as the reverse complement.
TGTATTCCTTGCTCAACTCCTAGGAGTACACTCTGGGCTGCCTCTTTTCTTCTCTTTTTTTAAATTTTTATTAAACATTTAATCATTTTTGAGAGTGAGAGAGACAGAGCGTGAGCGGGGGAAGGGCAGAGACAGTGGGAGGCACAGAACCAGAAGCAGGCTCCAGGCTTTGAGCTGTCAGCACAGAGCCTGATGCGGCGTTCGAACTCACGGACCACGAGATCATGACCTGAGCCAAAATCGGATGCTTAACTGACTGAGCCACACAGGCGCCCCTTGGCTGCCTCTTTTCAATGAACCCAGGCCTCTGACAGCTCCAGCTTATTGGCTCAAGCCTGGTCACCCAGAAGTGACCTGAACACCATCCAAGTGTCCCAAACTCTGGTGCTGAGCCTGCAGCAGTTGGTGGGAGCTCTGCAGCCTTGGGCTTGTCCCTGTCCTCCCCCAGTCAGGGCTTCCCTGGAGGCATCTGAATAGGGAAGCCTCACAGTGGATGAGCTCGCGGCACATAAAACACCACTGGGATAAGCCCCAGAGACATAATGTCGAGGGAACGAAGTAAGACACAAGTGTCTCTGCTATATGATTCAATGTTTTACAAAGGCCTGCAACAGACAAGGTTGATGGATGGTGACAGAAATCAGAAGAGTGGTTACCCTGGGTTGGGAGGTAGGAGGTCTGGAAGGAGCAAGAGGGGGCTTTCTGGGGTGATGACAGTGTTGCCAGACTTTATCTGTACAGGAGCTACATACTTGTACATATAGTAAAACCTAGGTTTGCGAGCATAATTCTTTCTGAAAACATGCTTGTAATCCAAAGCACTTGTATATCAAAGCAAATTTCCCCATAAGAAATAATGGAAACTCAGATGATTCGTTCCACACTCCAAAATATTCCTATAACGATGACTACGGTAATCTACTACAAGATAATAAAGAAAATACAAAATATAAGGAAAAATAAACAAATCAACCTGCCCTTACCTTTGAAAACCCTCGTGGCTGGTGTGACAGAGACAAGAGAGAGGAGGGTTATCGTGTAGGACGACTTTCACTATCGTTAACAGAACCACCACTATCTATTGGCTCAGTGGAATCTTTTCCTTTTCATGCCGCTTTAACAAGGAACCTATCCAATGACACTTGCTTTTGCCTCCTTTTGAGGATTTCATGGAAATGTGACATTGCATTGACAATCACCCACAATCCCACAGCGAGCACACACGTGCGAGAGAGAGGAAGAGAAGAGCCATCGGCTCACTTGTGATCATGTGACATTTGGCATCACGTACTACTTGTATTGCAAGACATCAGTCATTTATCAACTTAAGATTTATTAGAAATGTCTGCCTAACTTGTGGAACATTTGCAGAACAAGTTATTTGCAATCCAAGGTTTCACTGTATATGTGAACAACAATCCTTCTATGCCTGTAAAATTATTGAACTTCACTATATATAAATTATACCTCAATTATTAAAAAAAAACCCAAAACCTTTGGGACATTGGCAAAAAGGTCATTGTGAGTGTGCAAAGGTAAGTTCACTCAAGTACCAGAGAGTTCAGGGTGCTATTCTTTCCCACGCTCTGTGCTGGGCCTGGGTTGGAAGTGAAGAAGCACAGGGCTCATTCCTGCAGAGTTCAAGGTCTGGCCAAGGATGGCCATGTTCCCTGAACCAGGATAGGAGGCAGCCAGAGGACAGGAGACAGCTGGCCATGTCCTGAAGGGTGAGCAGCCACCGGCCTGAGGAGGAAGAGAGGCAGGGCTCTGCAGACAAGGAGGTGGTCTGCGAGAAGGGAGAGTGGAGGGGAATCTTTAGTAGTCTGCTGCACCAAGGCATGACCGAAAGCAAGGCTGGGAAGGAAGGCAGGGGCCAGAATGGGCTGTGAGGACCACGTTGCCCGAGAACACCTGTGAGCACTTGGGTCTGCTCCTACTATCTCACCTCATTATTTAGGCCCCAACTATCCAGGAATCTAGAGAATGACTTAACATAATCCAGTGTAGAGTCCTCAGTCTTGAGTACCAAGTAGATGAAGGAGGTCTGGGAAGGGCCTTCTCAGAGCACCCTGATCACGCCTGCCACCTTATTCAGCAGACCGCAGACAGGTCAGTGGGGCCGGGTCTGCAGCAAGGTGCGCCTCGGACCTGCTATCTGGCCTGCATGGGGAATGTCATCTAGCATCGGCAGAGAGAGTCTAAGTTGCTCGTTTAAGATCCAGGTTAATCCTTCCTCTGAAAGCACCACTGTCATGGCCAACAAAGAATTATTGCTTGTCTACATGTATTGTTTATTTCCTTCTTCAATAAAGCCTCACAGAACACAGATATTCCTTCATTTCCATTTCTATTAATTGCAGTGTCTTTGAGGTGAATAATAAGACCAGGCAATCAATAGTAATGATGGAACCACCGAGCACAAACAATATCTTCTCCAATGTCTCTCCCCCAGCATTTATCTGCTTTATTAAGTGGCAAAGTATATTATTAAAAAAAAAAAAGTACACCAGTAGGGGAAACAAATCTACAAATAATTATTTAAAAAATTAATCGTGGTATAATTCAATTATGCAGCATGCAAAGCAGGAAAGTTCTCTTAATTACAACAGAATTGAATAGAACATTCTTTCCCCTTAACCTTGTTATTTTTCAAGGTGAGCTATTATGAACTAAATTCTAGCATGAAGTTTTCAATAGTTTCTCTTTGCAGCAGTGTCTGCAGAACTATTCATAAGGAATCTGTCTTGGGCTCGATGCAATTGGAGATGGCTGGAGGAAAAATAGATAACTGGAGGCTACAGGGGTGAAAGGCAAGGAGCACAGGGCTTTGATGCAGGACATGGAGGAAACAAAGCCAGTGACCTTGGAGGAAGCAATGGAACTCCTCAAACTTGCAACTTACCTCGTCCTCCCTGCCTACCCGAGTTCCAGGAACAATGAAATGGTTTAATATACACAGAGATCTGAGACCCCAGGTACTCATAGCTGATCTTACCAGTGCTTCTACCCATATCCCCCCTGGCCCAGGTCTGAATTTACCTGCAGCTCCACGCACTGCTCTGTGTAAGGTGACAGCTTTTTACCTCAGGAGCCTGTACCTCCCTGCTTCTCTGGCCAAGAACTTTCTGCCACTGTCTTTTGCTCAGCTGCCTAGGAGAACAGCCCAGAAGTGCTGACCCCCCAGAGGCAGCACTCAACCAAAGAGGGACTTGTGTCAACAAATAACTCCAACTCCTCCATCCTTTGGCACATTCAACATGGTATCAGTGACCAACCATCCGAGGCTACAAGGGGCTGACTGGATTCTTCTGAGGCTAACGCCGGGTCAGTCTAGACTGACTGGGATGGTTGGCCACCCTAATGACATCTCAGGAGATCCCCAGTGGGATGGGGTCCAGATGTTCACAGCAGTAACTTGTGCATTCCTTTACTGTTTGTTGGGTTTTCTCCCTTCCCTGACTCAAGGTCTCCACTCTTGCACTTGAGCTTCCTGGGGCCACTCCCACATCCAAGTCCTTGTGTCCGGGGAAACCCAGCCTGAGAGAGCACTGGCTACATGGTAGTTCCTTCCCTAGCTTTTGCCTCCACTCCAGACCGTTTCTCACAATGGCCAAGAGTGTGGGCTGAGGTGGGCAGGGGCATGGTAATAAAACCACATGGGACAGACTGCCTGCTGGAAGTCAGGAGACTCTCGGGGACTCCACAGTGGGCAAGTTGAAGGAAACGTGCATACCCCGCGGCCTCAGTTCTGGGCAGTGTCAGCTGGTTCATTCTCCAGACACCAGAGCTAGTTTCCACCTTGTGTGACTGAACTTACATGAGTTCGCACCTTGGTGAGTTACAGGTCACACAAAGGATACTTCGTTTGCAGCAAATAAAGAGATCACAGGGAATAACTTCCAAAGCCATGACTCCCCTGGTAGGGGTGAGTGGGTTTCTTTTATTTAGTGTTAGGATTCATATTCGGTGGGGGTGCCTGGGTGGCTCAGCTGGTTAAATGTCCAACCCAGGTGTGATATCACCGTTTGTTTGTTGAGTTCGAGCCCCCCATCAGGCTTTGTGCTGACAGCCCAGAGCCTGCTTTGGATTCAAAGGGGAGCTTTGTCACCCTAGGTACAGGGGGACATAAGGTCATGCATGTGCCTTAAGGAAGCATGCCTATAAAACACTGTGTGTTATGTAAATAAGGTTTGTCCTCCTCCTTGAGTGTCTGTGTTAATATTCTTAGAATTTTTTTTAACATTTATTCATTTTTTGATAGAGACAGAGTGTGAGTGGGGGAGGGACGGAGTGCGAGGGAGACACAGAATCTGAAGCAGGCTCCAGGCTCTGAACTGACAGCATAGAGCCTGAGGCGGGGCTCGAACTCACGGACCGTGAGATCATGACCTGAGCTCAAGTCGGACGCTTAACCGACTGAGCCACCCAGGCCCCCCTGTGTTAATATTCTAACAAAGCAGAGGTAACTGCAGGGCAAGGGGGAAGGGGCTGTGGGCATGCTCCTAGAGCCGGTATAAACTGGATGGGGTTTCCAGTAAGGAATACAGAACTTCCCTCACTTTGGAAACAGCAGTGGGAATTTTTATCACTGATTTATTGTCTCTGTTATGGTATGGCTAATTCCAGGCCCGGTAGAGACTTAGATTTTGCATTCTCTTTGTCCCTTTTAAATCCTTTACTCCTGAGGTTTTTGTGTTTCTTTGTAGTTCTGACACCTCCTAGGCAATTCTGCGAGAGTTGTGCTTGGGCCAGTAGAACCCATAGGGCACAGATTGCAGAAGATAGCTGGGGCTTCAAATGACTTCTCTTGTGTCCAAAAGCTATGTCTCATCTTTCCTTTTTCTGGGGCCCCCTGACTCTTTCTGCTTACACTTCGTGCATTATCCACTGTTCCCACGCATGTGGAGCTACTTTGGGTGGGAGAGGAAAGGTGCATTCTTTGCTCCTGGGAGGAATATGGGAAGGCAGGTCTCCAGTCCATATCCAGGTTCTCTAGCCAACCCACATGAGAGCCCGGGCTACCAGACCTCCCTTGTCTCTGGTCTCTAGGCCCCCGGTGCCTCTGTATCTTTGTTCTTGGGCCCCTCTGCTTACAACCTCCTCAGCCTCTCCAAATCCTACCCAACCAAGTACGAGCTCATATCACCCAGGAAGCTCTCCTTGAATGGTCGCAGCACACACCAACCTCAATCTTTCCATGGCTTGTGTCCCACTTTGTATTAACTCACTGCGGCTCACGGTTCTGCTGCTTCCCCAGCCAGAGGTGAGTGTCAAAGGGATGGAATCTGAGCATAGTTGTGTGAACCACATGGGTCACACAGCGGGGCTCAGAACCTGCTTGTGAGGTGATGGGCCATCATGGACATGAGTCAGAGGCCCCTCAGATGGTGCTCCCGAGGAGCAGACCCTGAGATGCAGGTTCTTGTGTAAGTGATTCATTAAGAAATCCTCCCAGGGGAGATTGTAGGAGCTGGGAATGGCCAGACAGGGAAAGGTGGAAGTCGGGCAAGGATGAAATCTCAGGCAAAGCCCCACAGAGAGTGGCTTTACTCGGATCCCGCAGGTAAGACCTGGAGAATGACACACAGCTTAGAGTTGTCCTGACTTGAGGCAGGGGAGCTGGACTTACAAATTTTGTTAGACAGTCTTTGGTTCAAGGGTGTTGGGGCCGGGAGCATGGGTCCCCAGGCACTTCTGCAGGTGAAGCGCTTCCAGCAGCCCAAAGACAGTCGGCCATAGAAGAGACTCAGGTGCTGGCCATTGAGCCACAGCCAAGGGGGCCCCTGCTGTCCCCTCTGGCTACGTGGGCATAGCAAAGCCTCGTATGCTACAAAAGTCACTGCTATATAAAAGCAAGTATCTGACACTTCCTTAGTTCCCAGCTAAATTCTGGCCCACTTGGCCTAGCTCATCTTACGATCTGTGCCCACCCTTTGCCCTCTGACCCCTGATAGCTTTTCTTCACTTCTTAGGTCTGATGACACCAGTGTCCCACGCACCCAGACCTCTGGCTTGCCTCCTTGAAGATAAGCACACCCTCTCTCTGACTGTGCTACTTCTGGTAGCTCTGGGAATAACCCACCCTGCACTCTGGGAATTATCCTGGCTCATGACAGGTCTGCCCTGTCTCAACTCTCCCAACACCCTGGACATCAGGATTTTCAGAACCTGTGGATACGACTGTTGCTGCCTTAATGTCCTGCTGTTACTGTGTGAAGATGCCAGCTCACCGTTGACTGTTTTATAAGGTAAGTCCTAATAGAGCCAATTTATATAAATGACCACTATCAAAACTGGTTGAATGGACAGAGTTGGGGTAGCGTCAGTCAGACTTTGGGGAGCCTTCCTCACAAGCAGAAAGAGCTGCCCCTTAGTTGTCCTCAGTCGGAGCTCTTCTCAGGTGCTCTGGAGAAGCAGTGCCCAAGTCTCCTGTGCCCCTGACGTCCCTTATCTAGGCATCACAGCTTTGTGTTGACCTGCATGGCCTCTGCTTGGTGCACGCATGCTGCATGTTCTGACCCTCCACGATGGGCTTGTGTGTCAAGCTCAATGTCAACATGCACGTGCTTCCAAGAAAGATGTCTTCGAGGTGGGTTCCTCCTGGCTCTTACCCTGGCAACGGGCAGGGGTTACAAGGTAACCTTTGCTCACTTGAGGATGCCAATGACCTCATTTCTGTGGCACTGTAAATTAACCACCAAACATCCTCTGAGGGTTTGTGAGCTGCTTCAGTCCTGTCTCAGACACTCAAAGAGTCGCACATGGGGACAGGGAGACAGTGGGTGAGGAAACCCTTCCCGGTGATAGGAAATGATCAACTACAAAGCACTTTCCTACAATTAAGTATCAGGAGTAAACTTCTGGAAGCCTCTCCAGTGCTCCGTCACCCACACCACGAGTCAACAGAGAGGGACTTTGAGGGACTGATTTGCTGGGCCTTCTGAGGAGGCCCCTGGAGGGTGAGGAGAGGATCCAAAAGCAAAAGCATCCATTAGGGATGAATGTGATGACAGGCCCCAGGGCTCTGAAAGCAGCTCACAGACTCCTCATAACAGCTTGTATAGATATGTCTCCTGTGCACCTTAATATTACTATCCTTATGCATATGTGATATAGGAAAAAACTACGAATTTTGGAGTCATGCTAATGCCCAGGTCACATATACCCATGAGGGTTTAGTTTCCTCATCCATAACATTGTGGGGAGGATTAACTAAATTAACACAAGTAAAGTATCTTACAGGATCTTGGGTGATTGATATATTTAACAAAAATTTTTTTAATGTTTTATTTTTGAGACAGAGAGAGACCGAGCGTGAGCTGGGAAGGGACAGAGAGAGGGAGACACGGAATCCAAAGCAGACTCCAGGCTCTAAGCTGTCAGCACAGAGCCTGATGAGGGGCTAGAACTCACCATGAGAACCATGAGATCATGACCAGAGTCAAAGTCAGATGCTTAACCAACTGAGCCACCTAGGTGCCCCGGGTGAATGATATTTTTAAGAAAGAGAGGGAAATAAGTATATTTTCCAACCAGCAATAATTCAAAGATGGTGTGATTCCAAGGGCAACATCATTCTTGAGGAAGTTTGCCCTTAAATTAGTGTGAGATAATCCCCCCATCCTAGGTGCTCTTTGTCTATATCTGAATATATAACAAATGACAACGGAGTGAGAGAACCAAGGAGAACATAGGGGTGGGGGGTCTGAACCCCCAAAGAACCGGGTCAGTGTATAGAAGAGATATTTCCTCTGAGATTCAAAAGTGAACCAGACTGAAAAGGATATTGTTAACCTTCCTTAAACACTATATAATTTTCCCACCGAGTAATCAATACAATGAGACGTAAAATACAGAATATCAGGTTTTAAATAATCTAAATCTTTTTAACTATTATAATCTCATTGATTGGCTACTGTATGCCCCTTTCTATACAGGACATTCTTTTCACACTTACCTCATGAGCTATTTTGTTGCTGACCTTATTCATGTCCTACGCATAATGATTAAATTGTAATTCTGTGTCTCATATCAGAGGGGAAGAAACTGAGGCCAGCAACACTAAGTAACTTTACCAAGGTCACTCAGCTAGTCTTGGAAAATTTGGGATTGTGAACCTAGATGGTACTTGTTCAAAAGCTCTTGAGTTTTCTTTTCCCACATCACTCCATAGGCTTTTGTGAATTTATATGTGGGCAAAACACAAACAGAGAAGGTGGTCCTTTATCCGGCTTCTCCTTTGCCTCCTACCTCTATTCTAGAAGGGCAGAGAGTTAATGGCTTCACTTTGAAAAACAGCCCTGGCAGCTGCTTTAAACACAGCACTATTATCTTGACAAGCAAGAAATATTAAGGAAGGAGGTGGGAGAATGCAGAGTTGGTTTCTGTTTATACTTTTATTCTAGAAGCTAAGTGTTCGTTGGTTTAAGTAAACACATTTTGCCTCAGCTGGGAACCCACACACATTTGTGTATCTGCAATTCACAAGCCACACTTAGTGAATTTCAAAGGCTTTCCTTCTTTTGAAACTAATCAAGCCTGGTAAGCAGCTTCATGTGCTACTAAATACAGAGAACTTCCAATGAAATAAAGCAATTAGCCCGGAGTGGGGAGAGGCCAGCGGACAAAAGCACTCTGGATAACCTGCAGCTTGCCCTTTCCTGCCTGGACACTAGCTGCCACTGGGACTTGTGCCCTCTTGTGTACCTGGGGCCCTGATGAGCAGAGGTGACCTCTGAGAGATTCGCGGATAAATGATCTCAGAATGCAATGGTGCTCTAAATCCATTCGATTGGGGGCAATGATGCACCGAGCCATCAGCTGTTTGGTGAGCCAGTACAAAGTGATTATGCTGCTCCCTGGGAAGGAAATCACCCAGAGACGCTGGTAAAGAATTATCTGGCATGAGAATGTTAGGGAGTAATTCCTCGTAAATTATTACTTTGTTGCAAGACTATCCAATGGTGCTAGCTTGTCTCCAGGCTAGGATGAAAGGTCAGATGCAGACATCTTCCTGGGTCTGTTGGAGGGGAGTGATGATGGGAAGGAAGCCGCAAGCCAAGCCCTCCCTTGAGACTACTCTGGACCACAGGTTTCAGAATCTGCTATCGGAAGCCAGATGATAATGAATGTGCATTTCAACCACTCTGTGGACTGCAATGAAATCATTTGGAAATGGCTGAGTGTTTCTGTGGCACTGGCCATTTCCTGGACCAGGTTTTCCAATTGTAGATCCATAGACCCACAAGGTGGACAGGGCAGATCCCTGCATCACTGTCCTGTACACACACAACCTGGCCTCGACGTAGAGGATCATGCTCTTTCCTGGCCCAACACATGAATCCTTTGGGTGGGGCACACTGGGATTGCACTGAGTTGACAGCGGGTAGCACGTGTTCTTCCATTCCCGCAACCAGACAATAGGCACATCCCAAACAAGGACCTTGTCTCATTTGGTCACAAAGGTGGTTGACAGAGCAAGTAGATGACTGCCATCTGCTGCTTAGGCTCCTCCCTCCCGTGGACACCACCAAGCCGACCGGGGCAGAGCCTGGGTTGTGGAGCATCTGGGTGAGAGCCCAGCTCCAGCATGGACTCTTGACCTGAGTTTCCCTCTCCTCACGTGTGCGAGAGGTTCCAAGGATGGCAGGTGAACGAAGGAGGCAATGAACGAGTAGCACATAGTAGAGGCCACATAGTTAGTCCTCTCAGTGAATGAGAGCCATTAAGTCCTCACTAGGACATTTATGCAGTTCCAGTATTACTCTAATTTCCTTGGCATGTTCATCTGTGAAGGTGGGCTTAATATCAGGTCTTTCATATGTTGGTTCTGAGGCTTAAATGTGTTCCTGTCTGTAAAGATGGGGGCCCGGTAAGAAGCATTGGCTCAAGAAACCATCCTGCATTTCCTCTCCCTTGTTTTCTGCTTGTCTGTCTTCACCGCTTCAGACTTTACCAAATCTTCACAAAACCCCTCTGAGATATGTACAACTATTATGATCACCAAATGAGTAAACTGAGACTCAGAGAGGCTTGGTAACTTTCTCAGGATCACACAGCTAGTGATGGGCTAGGCTTTCAACCCAGGAGTAAGACCCCTTTCTTAATACTCGCCCAGATTCCCATGGGGCCAGAAGTACCCAGAAAATGCAGGTCAGGGGCTGCATTTCATGCTGTCCCGATTTCTGACAACACTCGCTTTGATTCTCCATTGGTTAAACACTGGGGCTATGCACACAGAGTTTAACTCAACAGTAGCAAGTTTTTCCTTCCGGAAGGGTCCAGTGTTTACCTCCATTTCTGTGCATGCGCTGCGGGCTTGGGCCACTCTGCCCCATATGAGTGTTGATCATTAGATTTCTGTTAATTAATACCAAGTTTAATCTTCTTTGATTATAAACATTGATTGTTGCTGATCTTTCAGCCATCCCTGCCAGCGGGTATGTATCTGAGTTCCAAAACACTCAGGCACCATCATGCCAGGAGAAAGGTGAAATGAAACATTATGCTGGGTTTATGGTCAATTTAATTAATGCAAATGTTCAGCTCGGTTCATTTGGCCCAATAATGCTTTCCAATAAAGCTATTGGGGACAAACACTTCTTGACTGTTTATTTTCTGTGTCCTCTTTAAGAAAATTCCTGTCTGCAAGAAACTGAGCAAGGTATGGCCTAAAGGACACCTCTAAGTTCTGAGTTGTGTCCAGTTCTAACTCCATGGAAAACCTACCTCTTGACTAAAATCCTGAAAACAAAGGTGAGGGGCTCTCAGCAGAGAGAGAGAGTAAGCCTGTGAATTGGCAGGGCTGATGGCAGAAGGTAGGTGTGAGTGTGAGAGAGACAGACAGAGGGGAAGGGGGAGAGAAAGGGAGAGAGAGGAGGGAGAGGGAAGCAAAAATAGAAGAGGTTGTGGAATGCAAGGTTTACCTGCTAGAAGATTTATTAAAGATTTCCCTGATTAATTTATCAATAGACAAATCTCTACTGAATAATAATATTTCATCTGTGTTGAGCCTTCCAGGGCCCAAAGCACCGCTATATACATTAGGTCATTTGTTTCTCATGACAAGTAAGGTAGGTGCATATTATGGTTTCCATCGTGCACATAGAGAAAATGAGACTTTGGGAGGTCAAGTGGGTCACGTAAGGTTACACAGCAACAGAGTCAAGATGTGGGCCGTATATGCTTCCAGCCGGCTGCCACCGGGGTGCCGTGTGCAGGTGTGTAGGCTGCACCTTGCAGAAGGGTGCCTAGGGGCTCCCATGGTTCACTGGCTAGGTCAACACCATGGCCGCATACTGAGACAGACAGAAGACTGGGACCCTTTTCTCTATCTGCACAGCGATGCCTCTGCTTGCCAAGCCACAGTGATGTCTGTGGGTAGTGTCTGTCCGGAAGAGTTGTCATTCTCTAAGGTGTCCCAAAGTGCCACGTGGTGGCTTGCAGCAGCCAGTGCTGCATGCCCACCTCCTCACACGTCAGATCGATCTCAGCACCCGTAACACTACTGACGGGTAAAGCGCCATCCTTCCCCCGAGGATGTTCCCGGGGTGCGCATCAGTATGTCCCCAGAGCCCAACACGGGGTTCGTAAACACGGGATAAAAGGTTGGTCAAAGGGCTGGGTAAGTGAATGCATGAACGCCATGCCCGGTGTGCTCCTTTCACTACAGGTTCCTGGCCCAGACCTCTGCTGGATGATCCTTCCCTCCTCTGAAGACTCAGGGCCCTCGGTCGCTCCCTTCTGGGTCTCAGGCCATGGTGTACTTCCTGCTCTTACTAGAAAGTCAACTGTGCGAGGGCAGCCACAGACTCAGGCCAAGGAGCCTTCTTGCCACCGTGCTCCAAGCCTGGCATTAAATGTTACTTCCCTCCCCTTTCCACTGCCTTCAATTCATTTCCCACTTTTTTTTTTTTTTTTAAATTTTTCTTTTAATATTTATTTATTATTTTTGAGACAGAGGGACACAGAGCGTGAGCAGGGGAGGGGCAGAGAGAGGGGGAGACACAGAATCCGAAGCAGGCTTCAGGCTCTGAGCTGTCAGTAGAGAGCCCAACGTGGGGCTCGAACTCACAAACCGCGAGATCATGACCTGAGCCGAAGTCGGTCGCTCAACCAACTGGGCCACGCAGGTGCCCCCAATTCATTTCCCACTTCTATGGGGTCTGTTTCTTAAGTACAAATAATATGCTTCTGTGACAGGAGCTAATGAATGTCGATATGGGTATAATTTCATTTCACAGAAATCAATCAGAGTCCAAGAACTGCTACACCTTCTAGGAATGCAGTCTTCTGGGGTGTTCTCCCGAGGTCTTTACCCACTGTTCTATCCCTATGCTGGGGCTTCTGAGCAGTACCAGAATTCCCATGCCTCCAAAGCTCAGGGCAAATGACACGTTGAGGTATGAAAAGGATGGCACAGCCCTTCCTCAGGCCAACCAAAATAAAAATCACTGGGGTTTTCCCTCGCACACTCAAAGGTTTGCCTGTCTGTTGACCTGAGGCGTGGCAAACCATGTGGCTTCTGCCTGAAGGAGGAAGCAGAGTGGTTCTAAGCACACTGCCCCTCGAGGATGTAGGTATGTCCCCATCTGGCACAGGTGTCCACCTGCCTTCAGCCTCCTTTGGTAACTGCTATCGTTTCACTCTCTCCATTTTGGTGAAGTTCAGCTCTATTCCCCGACCTTCATTGTTACCTCAATGCACATAGGCTTTCGTCTTGCTCTGCAACCCAGAAATGTGCAGCAGACGCAGGGATGGGAGGTGGTTAGGCCAGAGCAGAGGCTTTCTACAACCAAACAAAAACTTAGAAGAGCAACATGGAGCTGGATTTGCTCCAAAATCTCATTTATCTACATTTGCTCATTAGGCTACATTCTCCTCTACCTCCTTCTTAAGGAAGGATCTGAAGCTTCTAGATATTGGCAGGTGCTCAAACAAGTCTTGGTGGACTGACAGGAGGAACTAAGTGTTGTAACAGACAGGAAGATATACAATCTTCCCCAGCTACGCACTCAACTTGATGGCTTGGGAGGAATACGATCCATTCTTCATCCACCTCAGATTTCCAGGTATCACTGGCTTCCAAATCTTATAGCTCTGATCCCATGAATGAAAAACACAGGTCTCACTTGTCCTGATTCTTTCTACCTAAATTCACGGTAGACACTGCTAATTGATCATGACACTGTTTCCTATTGAGGCAATTTCAGCCTTGGAATTCTTTCCAACACAGTGTTCCAGACGATAACTAACAAGCAGAGTTGGCACATGAAATGCCAACAGTGCTCTTTCCATAGAGCTAAGGACAAGTCACTGGTTAACATCCACGGCCAGGTGGAACAACCAGTGGTGCTTATAAACTGGGTCTATTTAAACTTACAGTGAAGGATGATCACTTCTTCGACTCATCAACATCCTGTGTGGTGACCATTAGCTCAACACTAAACTGTCCAAGCTTTGAAACCTGGCATACACTAGATGGATGAAACCAAAACACAAGAGTGGAAATCCAGACACATTTTCACTTATTCCGCCTCTATTCAAGGCAGAACAACCTACTTAAAACAAATGATAAGTTTTAGCAACCAAAATGTAAAGAGGATAGCAACAGATACATCTTCCGATTGCTCTCTAGTAGCTGAGGACAGGAATTGTTCTTCAGGGATGCATACATGTGGGTGCAGCCAGGCATTTATCTCTTACACTTAAAGGAAACTTGGAAGATGCTCTCTTTGTTTCACAAGAACACCAAAACTACACTCTTATAATATGAGCTCAATACTTTTTCAAGTTTGCCGTTGTCTTTTTGGATCTCACTGTTGTGGGATTTCCAATGTTTTCTTTCTTCCCTTCCTTCCTTCCTCCCTCCCTCCCTTCCTTCCTTTTTTCTTTCACTCCTCCCTCTCCCTTCTTCCTTCTCCCCTCCCCTTCCCTTCTTCCTTCTCCCTCAACCCTCTTCCTGCCTATTTACACTTTGATTTCATTCACCTATAAGATTAAGAATTTAGGAGCATCTGCTCAGGGAACCACCCCTTCCCTGCATTCTCCCTGGTGATGAGGGAAAACAAAGGTTAATGGGGAGAAGAAGAGCAAGCCAACACTAAGAATGGGTTAAGTCACCCTCAATAATCCAGGCCCCTGGTTTCTGGCTTCCTGGCGTTAGGCTACTGACTCAGGAGCAGTACTCAGGAGCAGCACTAGAAGGTTTCTTAGGAGCACCCACGAATCACAGCTGCGTGACTCAAGGCAAGGCAGTGTTGATGTCTGCACCAGCTGTGTTCACCTAGTGAGGGGCCCAAGACCCCCACAGCCTAATGTTCCCAGTATGGTAATGCCTGGACTGAATGCATCACTACAGATCACAACTGGGAGACTTAGACTGGCACGGACGCCTCCACCTGCCTAGTTTCCCTGGGCCTCTCACCCTGAATATCCTTTTGATGTGTAACATTCTTGCTGACTTACAAACTTGCCTTTTCAGGAGCTCTGTGTGGGAGTGGGAGGAACAGGGAGAATCTCGCCCTTACCTCAGAAACCTCAAAGCACTGATGGTTTTATTTTTCTTCCAGATAAAGCCGGCTTTTATTTCATATCTGCAGCAGGAGAATCACTTTTAAAAGTCAATGCTGATGGAAAGTGCATTCCAACTGCACTTATTCACACTCAGCGGGGACAGGCTAGCTGGAATGATTGTGTTTTTTCGCCAGAATTTGTTTTCTTGAAGACAGGCCACAGGGGCCTTGGAAGGCCCATGCACAGCAGATCTCTGACCCCATGGAGTCTGCCTAGCCCCCAGTCTCTGAGCCCTCTCTGCTATGTTGACAAGTTGTTAGTTCACACCTTCCCATCCCTACCGGAGTCCAAGACTCCTAGGTGAGATTGGCCGAGGGCTGCTGCTCCTAGCTCCCTCAGCCCCTGTGAGCACTGCCTGCGGAGAGCAACTATAGCTCGAGACCGTGTTTGTTTGTACTCTTGTCCCCCAACCAGGAAGGGCAGGGCAGACCCATGGTTGAAGGGCTGGCTGTCTGTAGCTCCACTGTTTGGACCCCGTTCCTGGCTCTGCCGTGTTGTGAGTCAGCTCAGGCAAGTGATCTAGCCTCAGTTACCTCCTTTAAAAAGTGATAGCAGTAGTAGAACTTCCTCATGGAGTCATTGGGGAGATTACGTGGACTGTGATGTGGAATGCACTAAAACGATGACCAGCACATACCCAACACTCTGTGAATGTTGGGAGTGGGGAGGTAAGGAATCAAAGATGGTGAGCTCCTTGGTGGCACGGCCCCGTCCAAATCACTTCTGTAATCTCCACATCTAGTCTAACACAGAGAAAACTGTTGACAAATGTGTGTGGAAGCCGGCCTGTACTCTTAGATTCTCTCCCGCTGGCCTGGTTGTCGATGAATAGCCATCATTCAACGAGAACCACCACACCAGCTTCTCAGTTGCCCTAAAAACCACTGACCAGTCCTTTCGTCTCTTTCTGTCCCATTCTCCTGGGTCACTTGCCTAACAGGCTAGAGATGATCTCTTGCTACAGGTCAACATAAGGCAATGCAGGGAAATCATCCTCAAAGGGAATCATCATCAACCATAGTCAATTCGTGTTATGTGCAGTAGTTATGCTCTATAAAATCACTACAAACACTGGATTAGTGAATTCTGAATCATTGCCCCTAAGGGAAATACAGAGTCAGATTCCTGAAAGCCTCTGATCACATTTTCATCAACTGATGAATATATAACCTGGTTTTATGTGTGTTTCTGTTTAAAGACACCTTCTTTAATACATACTGTTGATTCATTAACACTGAACTCATGACCAATAGCACTATATTTCATGCCTGAACAAAGCTTATCGAACACAAATATTTTTTCCATAAGGTACATCAAAGCCTCTTGTGCTTAGATACACTAGACAGCATTGAACACTATGCTTGAAAGCAATTTTAAACAGCAAAATCACCAACAGAAAAACACTAAAATGAAAAAAAAAAAAAACAGGCACTAAATAGACTATGACAAGGACATTTGTTTACGGTACAAAAAGCTAAAACAAGAAGGCAGAATATGACCTTGTTCAGCCTTAGCTAAAAATGTAGACATTGGGCAACTTAAATTTTGCCACTTTGAATGTACTCAGAAATGACTGTGAAGGCACCATGAGTAATGATATTGGAATTGCAAATAATTTCTAGGAAGTAGGTAGATTTGCAAATACAGAATCGGTGAATAGTGAGGGTTGAGTGTATATGATCTTGAAATAAGAAAGCAACATATTTAGCATGGCATTTGTAATGAATGCCTGTAGAATTGTATCTGCAAATGTTCTCAGACTCAGAGTTCACCTTAAATTTCCTTTCCGGGATTGTTCTCCCCTCATGGAATTTTCAATGAGTAGTTAATATGAATGTTTTATTGTTCTAATAAGGAACAGAAACATAAGTAGCAGAGCAAGCTCTAAAGACATTCTGGTAGCTAAGATAAGCCATGAAAGATACATGGAAGCTAAGAAAAATTGCCAAAGGGACTGACCCAAATGTGAGTTAAAAGTATGGTTCACAAGCACCAAATTTGCAGACTTATCCATATATTACTGCAAGGACATGTCTATGTGTTACTTAGTGCCTCCTCTATATAAACAGTCATGATGTTATATGCATATCATGATTTTCATCAGTGAGAAAGCTGATATGGTGAATAGGTTTTGAAAATAAAGATAATTACACAGAAGACTCTTCTTCAGTACGCTTTGCCATCAGACAGCTTCTAGTAATCATCTGGCAAATGTCAGAATAATGGAAATTTCCAATGTATCGTTGAAATTCAAAGAGGTCTTGTACCTCATAGAAAACAGTTCAAAGATATTAAGATGGAAGTTTCAAAAAAAAAGACAGTAAAGGAAGGGCGGGGTGGGGAAGATGAATAAGGAGGAAGTAATGAAATTTAACTTGAAGTAGAAAATTCGGCCTCGCTTCAGGTTTGTAAAGAATACATATCAGAGCAGCAAATGCGGAACGACAAACCTTGCATCAGAAATACGACTTTCATTCCTGTGGTGGTGCATTTACAGCTTTTCCAAGAATTGGACTAAAGAGAGCCAGAAGAAGGAAAAAGGAAAAGACAAATGAATTGGAGATGACCTCATCCATTATCTATGTCCACATGAAGGAAATAATGCCTTCCCAAAGCTGGGCCATGGATTAGCTGTCAAATAAAACACCTATGGATAAGTACCTGACCTAAGCACAAAGCATTAAAGTAATTTCAGCTACATACATCTATGAGGAAGTCACTGCCCATGTGGAATTAGCAAATTAGTAGAGAGAAGTTTCCACACAGGGCCTTCTTTACTTAATCTCAAGGTATAGTTTAAATAATTTTACAAAAGGGAGCTAACACAATAAAGGAGGCTGAAAACCTATGAATAAAAATGTATACACAAGGAAATTAAAAATGCCATTAAGCATTGGAGAAAGTGCTTAATTAATAATTAAGGAGTAACAAATTAAAACAAAGATAATTATTTCTACCAACGTAGAAAAAATATATAATATTCAATACTGACAGAATTTGTCAAGGGGAGAGCACCTGAACACTGTTGGTGGGAAAGTAAAATGACGAATCTGAAAAGAATATATGTGAGGGGTCTTAAAGATATTTATATCCTTTGACTCAGCAAGAACCTCATCTTAAGAAAAGAATCTTAAAAGGAGACTAATATTTTGATACAAAAGTGATCACTATAATACTTTAAAAAACATTTCTGTTTATATCTGCAGAGGTTTGGAAACAACCTACATGCCAGCAGCAGAAGTGTTAATTAAATTATGACACATCTATATATCAGCAGTTTGCAGCCATTTAAAAATGCATTTTCAAGGGGCTCTTGGGTGGCTCAGTTGGTTGAGCATCTGACACTTGATTTTGGCTTGGGTCATGATCTCACGGTTCGTGGGATTAAGCCCCACTCTGGGTTCTACACGGGGCATAGAGCTTGCTTGGAATTTTCTCTCCTTTCTCTCTGCCCCTTCCCCCCCCCAACCCCCACATATTCTCTCTCTCTCTCTCTAAAAATAAATAAACTTAAAAAATGCATTTTCGAGATGTTTTCAGTGACATGGGAATAGTTAATGTTATATAGAAAAGCAATTTTGAATTTTTTAATGTTTATTTATTTTTGAGAGAGAGAGAGAGAGACAGGCAGAGCGTGAGTGGGAAGGGGCAGAAAGAGAGGGAGACACAGAATCTGAAGCAGGCTCCAGGCTCTGAGCTGTCAGCACAGAGCCCGATGTGGGGCTCGAACTCCCAGACCACGAGATCATGACCTGAGCCCAAGTCAGATGCCCAACTGACTGAGCCACCCAGGCATCCCTAGAAAAATAATTGTGTACACAGAATGTGACCTCATAACAGATACACACATGTGTGTGCACACCCATGCATGTGCACCCTTATATACACCGAACCGTGGAAAGAAAGAGGGTGGAATTGTGGGATACTGACAATGTTTGTCACTTTGTGCCAGTGAGGCTACCAGTGATTTTAAATTTCTTCTTAATAAACAACTGAGCAATGATGAATTTTGAATACAAGAAGATACTATCGTGACACATATGATCTATAGTAAGTTTTTTCCATCATTTCTCCAAGTACTGTGAGACCTTCCTCATTACCCAGGCAGACTGTGTTACTGTTGATTATTACTTGCCCACTGGATCATGGTTTTCTCCTTCTCACCTAAATGCTTCCCCTTATTAAATCATTTTAATGTCCTAAGTGATCCTCAGAGACTGTTCCACTTGTAGTGTGAACCAAAGGCTATTTATGGAGCATACACTTCATTACTGTATTAGTTTGAAGCATATTTGCTTTAAAAGTTTGAAACTGAGGGCACCTGGGTGGCTTGAGTCGGTTGAGAGTCCAGCCTCTCCTCCTCCTCCTTCTTCTTTTAACGTGCATTCATTTATTTTCGAGAGCGAGAGAGCACAAGCAGGGGAGGGGTAGAGACAGACACACACACATAGAATCCAAAGCAGGCTCCAGGCTCTGAGCTGTCAGCGCAAAGCCCGATGTGGGGCTCAAACTCACAAACTGTGAGATCATGACCTGAACTGAAGTCAGATGCTTAACTGATTGAGCCACCCAGGCGCCCCAAGGGTCCAGCTCTTGATTTCGGCTCAGGTCATGATCCCAGAGTCATGGGATTAAGCACCGTGTTGGGCTCTGTATGGAGCTCATGGTTAGTGCTTTACAAATGTCATGCAATGGTTCTGATGATATTTTAGTTAATGATATCTATCTGGTTGTCTTTCTGTTGAACACAAGCAAAAAGAAGTCTCAAACGATCAGAATTTTTAACCTGGGGACAACCAAGCTCAAAAGGGGGGTACCGTAAAGCCTAGAGAACCATTTCTTCCCTACAATGTCAGATCCAGCAATATTCTTCTAGGATATAAAGCAGGGATGACAGAGAAGGGAAATACCAACCTGAAACTCACTCTGAAAGATATCAAGGCAAATGACCACTTTTGTGCCCCTTCTCTGGGCCAGGGATAGTGATGACACTTTCTAATTTCATCTCATTCAATCTGCACAAGTCACTCAGTAAGGTTGATACGATGATACCCTTTTTCAAGAGCTCAGAGAGGTGAATTACCAGGCTTCGATTCATATGTTGAAACAGGTTGCAACTAATCAAATATGCATTTTCCTCTAGGAATTAGTTTGATCATGAAAATTAACAACACGGCATTTCTTATGGTTACTTTTGGAGCAGCACGGCTCAAAATGAAGTTTAAGGTCTACCTTCATCAAAAGGGGGTAGACAGCTGCATTTTGAAAGGAGAGGTCCCAGTGTCCAGGAGAGGACTGGGATAAAGGATGGGTGAGGGAGCTCTTATGGGTATTTTTGAGGAAAGGTCTCTCTTGTCTTCAGCCATCATACCTAGGACTAACTTTGACCTAGGAATAGCTTTTCATCTCACACTATCCATGACCCTCATATCTGCAAAATGTGGGGACGGGTTGGCAGAAATATGACTTGCATACATAGAAATCAGTTCTCCAAATTCAGGGTTTAAGGATTTTAAATGTTTCCAAATGTCCAAATGTTCTGGATTATGTAGAAGGAGTCAGTAATTTCTGTTCCTAAAGCTGTGCTTGAATTGAAAGATCAGGAATCGGAACCCTGGTTATGTGTCCAGTTTCTCAGAATCAACAGGCATGTGGTTGGTGAGCAGTGAACACTTCTTGGCCTCAGTTTTCACATTATAAACTAGGGATGGTAGTTTCTGCTCTGCACCATTCCTAAGGAGAACAGGAGGACTACACAGTATATATCTAAACGCCCTTCATAAACCTCAAATCATTAAAAATTCTCCAAGTTCTTAAGCTATTTTAAAATATAGCCTTTGCAATTCTATGAGTGGTATAATTCTGCTTCCCATAAAAACGTTCAAATGCATGTATACAAAAATTGTAAACAAAATTATTTCAGATAGTTCATGGAATCCCCAAAGCCATAATGAGTCTCTTGTAAATTAGTGATGAGAAACTCTCCTAGAAGTCCCCTCCACAGAGTCCAAGACCTCCTCACCCCTATATGTGATGATTTTTCCTTCCCGCAGAAAGCCAAGACTAGTAATTTGACTATTTCTATCACTTAAATAAGGTTTGTAAGGATCTGCACCTTTTCTCAGATTTGTCACATATTTGCAAGAAGAGGTGAGAACACGGGAAGTCTGCAAATATCTTGTAACGAGTCCCTCCTTACCTATTTTATGATTTCTAGAAAAGGATGGGGAGAAATTAAGTAAAGGCTCAAATTAAGTAAGGAACTTAGAATTTCTGCCTCAAGGAAAGTTCCAAAGGAAACAGAACATGGCTCCCTGACCACTATGGAAAGTTATCCAACTGCCCCTAACAAAGGGCTGCTTGTGGCCTTGAGCAGAACACTGACACCCCCATCACCACCCCCATCACCAAGCATGGGCGCTCCAATTCCAGGAGTGCCACTCAATCAAAGAATCCCATATCTGTCAGAGAAACAAAAAGGCAACAGTCACGTCTGGATGGTGCATTACCTGGGAGAAAAAAAACAAAGACTGAAACTCTGAGTAGATCCCTGTGTCCTGAGTTCTTGAACTCTGTATCTCCTCACATTGAAAAGAATCCAACTAAGGTCTGTCCCAAAGAAGGGAGTCATCCCTGATTCTGGCAGATTTGGAAACGGCTCTTCCCCTACACGTTTCTGGCTGTGTTCTCTCCCAGCACACATACCCTTCCCTTGTGAGGAACAGCCTGGAACGCCAACCTGTCAGGGGGACCCTGCTCACAGTCTCCCTGCCGGAACTGTGTTCTTTTGAATTTTTTAAGTGAGTTATAAAAGAGCAATTATACAAATCTGATTACATAACGTCATAAGCAAATGTAGCTGCTGCCAACGCTAATTAGGGATATCAACTACTCAGGTGTCACATGCACAGCGCCTTTGAGCTCAGAGAGGCTCACAACAGGTTTCTGGCTATGCAAACAGCTCCTGGAAGTACCCTGAGGAGGTAGCTCCCATGATCCGCCCTCCCCGCCACTGAAGAACCTGGCAGTGATGACAGAAGAGCTCAAACGCTGAACTCAACTAGTCCCCATCTTACTCCCGCACCCTGCCCGCGACCAAGATTTGCTGATTCTGTCTTTGCAACAGGAACTTTGTCATCTCCATCTGTCTTCTGCCTTCTAGCTCTCTGCTTCTGACCTTGGGTAGAGCTCCCACTGTCCCTTGCCGGGTGTACCTGGACTATCCAGGTGGCCAGACAGATCCTAGTGATCAAACTCACACATGGATAAACAGATAGTCTTAGGCGGAAAAGCACATTTGGCTGACAGTGACACAGTATAGGCTGGGGGTGGGGGAGATCCAGGGATTGGCGTTAACTTAGCATGCAGGTGTGGGCTCCCCGGCTTCCATGCGGACACTGGCCAGCAGATCCAGCTGTCAAGGGCTTTCATAAAATGGGCCAGGTCAAGGCTGAAGAAAAGCTCTCAGAATCTCTCACTGGTCCATATATCCCTTCAAGTCTCTGAGCCATAGCTTCTACTTCCTTAAACAACATAATCAATCCAACAAGATGTACCTGTGCACCACACTGTCCTGATTTGCTTGCACCTTACAGAGCTGTGTTCCTCCTTCCCATGATCCACTAAAGACGTGTTCTCAAAGTTTCACACAGACATGAATGACCCAAAGAGCTTGTTAAAATGTAGATTCTGATTCAGTAGGGCTGGGTGGGTTCCGTGTTTCCAACAAACCCCAGATGGAGGCCGTGTGGCTGGCCTGTGGGCTGTGATTTGAGTAGTGTCTCTGTGGGCTAGTTTGGGACCTCCAACAAGGGTGGGGTGCTCAAATCTTTACACATGGTATGATTATAAGCCTTGGGTCATACTCTAGGATCTGCACCTTCTTTTCCCCCACTCTCCATTTAACCTTCCTCCTAATCAGCTTCCTTGTCTCTGGTCTACTCTCATCCATCACCACTTCTTCCAGTTCTGTTTCCAAAGTTTTCCTTATAAATCAAACCCATGTCTCATTGGGTCACTCCCTTGCTTAAAATTCTTCAGTACCTCTCCACTGGGCTTAGGAAACCAACTTCTTAATATGGCACCTGTGGCTCATTGTAGCATAGGCCCTGTCTCTCCACCACAGCCTCACATCCTCCCACTGCTGTCTTCTTATCCTGAGCTGGTGCAAATTTAGCACCCTGCAATCCCAGCGTGTCACGGCTGTCTGCCTCCAGGCTTTGAGCATGGTGCTGTGGTCTCTGAAACCTCCTCCTTCCAGCCTATCCCCTTCTCCACCAGAGAAAGTCTTCCAGGCTGCACAGATTCCATTGCCTTGGGGTACTAGGTCCATTCCTTCGTGTTGTCTGTTTCCTTCTCTGTTTCCCTCACTTGACAGAGCTCCATGGGGGTGGCAGCTGCATGTCCCTTCCATCACATCCACAGTGGACTGACAGCATAGGGCATGGGGCTTGGCTCCGAGAAGTGCTAACTCTCTGAGGGAGGGAGGGAGGGAGGGAAGAAAAGGAGGGACCCAGCACCAGCCCTTGGTGATTGGCCTTTCCCTTGCCACCCCAGCCAAGGAACCAGGTGTCAGTCACCAGGCTTGAGTAAAGACGTTATCTCCAAACTAGGTGAAACATTTTTAACTTTTCCTGTCGGACTTTCAAAGAAAATAAACGAGCTCTTCAGACTCTTAGTCACAAAATATTCATTTAATAACTAGGCAAACTACCAAAGTATAGGAACAGATGCCGAATAAATCATACAGGCTGGAGAAAATGTTAATGGAAGAAGACACTTAGGATTATTCTTTTTGAAAATTTCTTACAAAAAACAAACTCAATAGCCTTGCCCCAGAGGAGATGCCAAATTTTAGTATTGAGAACAATGGAATTACCTTCTGGTAATGTCCTTCCTCCCTTCCTCCCTCCCTCCCTTCCTTCCTCCCTTCCTCCCTTCCTTCCTCTGTTCTTTCCTCCCTTCCTCCATCCTTCCTTCCTCCCTCCCTCCTTTCCTTCCTTAGATCCTTCCTCCCTCCCTCCCTTTCTTCCTTCCTTCCTCCCTCCCTCCCTCCCTTCCTCTCTCACTTCCTTCCTTCCATCCTTCCTTCCTCCCTCCCTTCCTTCCTCTGTTCCCTCCTTCCTTCCATCCTTCCTTCCTCCCTGCCTCCCTCCCTTCCTCCATTCCTTCCTCTGTTCCTTCCTTCCATCCTTCCTTCCTCCCTCCCTCCCTTCCTTCCATCCTTCCTCCCTCCCTCCCTTCTACCCTTCCTTCCTTCCTCCCTTCCTTCCTTCCTTCCTCCCTCCCTCCCTCCCTCCCTTCCTTCCTTCCTTCCTTCTTTCCTTCCTTCCTTCCTTCATTCCTTCCTCCCTCCCTCCTTCCCTTCCTCTGTTCCTTCCTTCCTGTAGTACCTGAATGCCTACCAGGCTGGACACAGAGAAAGCCAGAGAAGATGTGGTTCTGGCACTCACAGAGAGGTACACATACTTATGCTTCCCCACACACATGAAGCCTGCAGGAGTCACAGTCAACATATGCTGGACACAAATGTCACAGCATGGACACATCTGCCACATGGAGAACCAATCAAAGGGGAAAAGGCTCTTCTCAAAACTCGTCTGCTTAAGAAATCCTTTATAATTCCATATTGTCATTTTTGGATTTAATAAAGGTCACACAAGAAGCAATATTCTTTTCTTCTAAGGAACCAGGCTTTGAATTAAGGTCTGCCTAAAACCACATTTCACTTTAATGAAGACTATATTATTAAAATGTATTTTAATTTTAGTGTTTTACTCTTAACTTTGGAAAAACAGTGATTAATTAAAGAGAATACTTTCCTTTCTTTTCTCCCCCCAGGTGGGTTTTCTCACCCATTTGGCCTAATTATCCCTGGCCGGGGGCACACCCACTTGCAGCTGAGTGCAGCGTGGCTCTCCCTGTGCGGAGAAACGTCTGGCTGCAACTCCAGGGGCTGACGCACTTGCAGGGACAGTGGCTCTAATGCCACTCTAGGGAAGCCCGTAACGAACAGTATTACATCAAATGATTATGTAAATTTGACTTCTAAAAAGTAATTGAAATAGATTTTCTCATTTCTTCCCTATGAAAACTCCATGAAGCATCAGCCCCAAGCCCCCAAAGAGGCCAGCCAAATAGCTGTGACTCTCAGCTGTAACCGACTGACATGGAAATATTCCCCAGCTTCTTCTCAAGGGATCCACCTCCATTCCACCATTAGAGCATGGAGTATTCTTTGGAAGGCCCTGGAGGAGTATGGCTCTGGGAAGGCAGGGCCGGACCTGGCTCACTCAGGGTTCCCACATCCTGGTACGGCATTGGGCACAGGGTGGGCACCAGTGAAGCCGTGCTGAGTGCACGCACGGTCCCTCACCCATGCTTGCTGCTGGCTCTGTCTTGTTGCCAAACGATGCCTGTCTTCCTAGTATGTTGTCTGTTTGACTTGTTACCATAGATCCCTCCATAGTACAAATTATTCCCAAGCTTCTAATAAAAAATTAAACGAGGTCTTCTCATAAGTGGCCAGAGGTGATCTCTGAAAATGGATCTCTATTCACTTGACCCAGAAAATCCCACAAAATCACGCAAATCAAGAGGTTCAACTCTTCATGTCCAATTTCAGAACACTCATGAAACTGCCCAGGCCATCAGGGTAAGCCTATGTGAAAAGCTACCAAGTATCTGAAAGACATCTTTTTACAGATGTAGTACGTGCCATTCTCTCCTTACATGGTGGAGCTGGTGGGTAAACCCAGGCCAAACAGTAGGGCTGGACATAGGGTAGGTGGCCCAAAATGAGTGCTGAGCTTTTCCTGTACGTGTTTAAAAAAGCACAGAGTAATGCTGAACGTAAGAATTTAGATGTAGAACCTTTGATCGTAAAGCACATCCAGATGAACATAGCCCCCAGATGGGCCTCTGTGCTTAGAGAGCTCATAGGTAGAATCATCCATACATGAGCTCCACCTGTCACATTGAGATGATCCTTCCTGAAGAAGAACAGATTGTTCCTAAACCACCAGAGGAGATTGCACAGAAGAAAAATACGTCTCAGAAGAAACTGAAGAACAAAAAACTTACGGCCCAGGAATGAATTCAGCATAAAATGAATGCAGAACAAGTTTAAAGAAATTAAGCAGGTACCTCGTGAAGAGGGGTTATTCACTATTTGTTAAATTGACGTGATTCCTGGCTAGCACCTGAGGTCACACTGCTGTCTTTCGGGCTCTCCCAGCCAGCCACAGGCTACAGCCAGGATGCATGGCTGTGTCAGTGCTTCTGTTGCTGCAGCCCATTGCCCTGCTGGGCAGGGCTCTTTCGTGACTATCCTAATCTGACACCTTTCCAAACCCCTCACTGACGTCTCTAAACTCCAGCACTCCCAACTTCCCTTGAATGGCACCCATGGATTATAGTTTTCCAAGAATGGTGGGTGAAATAAGGATAGCCAGAATTTAGTACTTAATGGAGGAAAGGAGATAGACTTTCATGCCACACTGACTGGGGCACGAATCAACTCTCCCCTTATGAACCTCCAAGCCTTAATTTTCTCACCTATGAAACAGATCATAATGCCCTAGGGTCTGGAAGACAATTAAGTGAGATAAAGTGTGCAAAGTGCTTACACTGTATGTGAAACATAGTAGGTGCCCGGTATGGAAGCCATTGCTGTTATCCCCTAGCTCACTCAGGTCCTATCAACCTGTTAAACCAGAATCCATCCCCTTTGACTCCCCCTGATCATTTCATGCCTCAGAGCAGTGTAGTGCCAGATTCGCCCTCTGCCGAGCGTTCCCTCAACCCCCGGCCTTGTCAGACTTCTCAGACTACAGGCTGGCCACGTTGACTAAATGTTCTTGTGTGAGCTGTAGGGAAACTGCTCTGGCTAGAACAGCTGTCGGTGTCAATTTATCTTCATCTAGGCTGAGATTTGCAGCTGGAGTTGTTTGAGCAGGGAAATAACTTTAGGGGCAGGACAGTTTCTCTTGGGGCCCTGTTTGTTGGAATGACATCTTCACAGGGGTAGCGGGGCTTGACGTGAGCCAAGCTGGCTGGCATCGCAGGCCCTCTGAGGCTCCAGAAGTTGCAGGGATGTGCTTAGGAGAAGCAGGGATGGAGTAGGGGACTACGAATGAGAGCAAGGAATCAAAGATCCATGGGCAAACACTTCCTGAAAACCCTCTTTCTCTTTACAAAGATACTGTGGTAAATTTATTTTATTTTTATTTATTTCTTTAATGCTTATTTATTTTTGAGAGAGACACAGTGTGAATGGGGGAGAGGCAGAGAGAGAGGGAGACAGACTCCAGGCTCTGAGCTGTCAACACAGAGCCTGGCGCAGGGCTTGAACTCAGTAACTGCGAGACTATGACCTGAGCCGAAGTCGGATGCTTAACCAACTGAGCCACCCAGGCACCCCATATACTGTGGTAAACTTGTGTGTCATCTTGACTGGCTCCAGGGTGCCCGGATGAAACATTATTTCTGGGTATGTCTGTGAGGGTGTTTTCAGATGAGATTTTGCCCTTTGAATTGACAGACTCAATGTAGTAGATTGCCCTCTCCAGTGTAGATGGGCATCATTCAAGTCTTCAGGGCCTGAAGAGACCAAAAGGCAGAGGAAGGAGGAATTCATCCCTTTTTTCATGCCTCACTGATTGCGCTGGGGCAACTCACCTCATCTTCTCTGACACTTCTCTGCTTGCAAACTATAGACTGTGAGACTTCTCAGCCCCCACAATCACACGAACCAATTCTTCATATTAAACATTTATTTGATGAGCACTGGGTGTTGTATGGAAACCAATTTGACAATAAATTTCATATATTGAAAATAAAATAAAATAAAATAAAATAAAATAAAATAAAATAAAATAACACATTTATTTATCTATAGATGTATAGATATAGATCCATGCCTGTTGGCCCTCTTTCTCTGAAGAACTCTAATACAGAAACTGAGCTAAAAAAAAGTCCATGAATTCCTAAAGTGTCAGTGCTAAGGGGTCTCCTAGATATCACCTAAGCCACATTTCTCATTTCAAACTTGGGCAAATGGAAGCCCAAGGAGGGAACGTACCTTGCCCAGGGTCATTTAATTACTTAGTGGGAGAACTGAGGTTGAAACCTGAGCTCAAGATGGGTAGACTGCAGTTTCTTCTAGCTCGTGTGCAGAGAAAAATTTCATAATAAATTAATCTTAAAACATTACGAAGGACCTCCATTGGAAGAGCGCTGTAAGGACGTTTTGTTCATATGCTGATCCTGCATCAACAGAAAACTGGTAAAATTGTTGTTGCCGGGCCCCAACCCCTGGGGATCTGTAATGAGCTAGTCTCTAGTCTTTCAGTCCCACCTTCCTGGCCACAGCTTGTCAGCCACCCCTCTTCTGACCACCAATGCAGGTCTTGCCAGTTCTTACAGCTGGACATTCTCTGGGTGAGTTTCAGACCCATTTGAGAGCAACTCCACTTAATGCATGATGGCTCAGCCAAGGTCTGCTGCCCACAGCATTTGGGAAGGATCCTTAGCCTGTTCTACCACCACTACCTCCTCCTTTGTGCTTGGGGCTGCTGTCATTCTGCAGACCCAGCTATCACTGCCTGCAGGGTCCAGGACAGGGAGCCTTGTTCCTGATGTGTGGCACTCCCTCCCCAGCAGGGCCCCTAAGCAGTACGGCTTGTGTTTGTTTCCACTTCAAAATGGCCCCTTCGGCTTAACCTGTACCCCCATTGTTCTGTGCGATGTCAAATCTAATGCTCTGTTCGACTCAGGGAATGACATCATCGCCTCTCATCTCCCCTCAGATACCCACAGACGGGTCTTTGAAGTTCCCTTCTCACATGCCTATTAATTTGTGCCCTCAGATGCCTGGGAAGTAGCAGGTCTGAAATGTGCTGGCATTTGGAACCACCTACTGTTCATACATCCTGTTTGATTACAAAAGTGATCTCGGTTCTGGCAGCACGTTGGAATCACCTCAGGGAGCTTTTAAGGAATCGTAATGCCTGATCCAATCTGGGATCAATTAAATCAGAGTCTCAGAGGGTGTGCCCTGGGAATCAGTATGTTTGAAAAGCTCTGGCATGCAGGAAGAATGGTGCCTCTGGGGTACTACCTGGGCAGGGGTGTGGGGGAGAATGCAGGGTGCCCCAGACACTCCATGTCTTCGTGTCTCGCTATACGAGGAGACAAGGAAGGTTTTGGGAAGGTTTTGGGAAGGTTTTGGGAAGGTTTGAGGGGTGGGGTTTCTCATTGTCCATGTGCTCTGCACCCCTTCAAACATGAAAATGCCTGCATTTCCAACTCAGTGATACACATTCAAAAACAAACAAACGAGCACACCAACAACCATTAGGAGGGAAGAACAGTGGCAAATAAGTCACATCATTTTGTTTTAGAGACCCAGGTGTTCTGTGTTCTTGTGGTTGTTTTTTAAAGGAAAGAAATCTAATATGCCAGTTTGAAGTTGACCTTTGTTTAGGCTTAGGAAAAAAGGGACTTAACACAAATGTAATTCTGGGCACCATAAGGATGCCAGGGCTTTACAAGGGTCACCTCTCATCTGCAGGGTAACAATTAGGGGCATGAACCATCTAATTTTCCTGGAAGAGGTTGTTTCCTAGGACACAGGGCTCTTACTGCTAAAACTGGGAAAGTCCCAAGAAAACTTAGCAAGTTGGTCACCCTACCAAGAATTAGGTCCCAATTGCTGGATTCTTGACATGGCCATGAAGGAAACACAGAGTTAAGAACTGGACCCTCTTGGGACAGATATCATTGATAGCCAAGTCAAGATCCCAAGATCTATGTCAACGCCCTTTCATGATCTTCAGCTCACTTTTCTGAAAACCAGCCACAATCTCAATGGAATTCATCTCCAATTTGAAGAGGAATCTTCATACGCCATTATGATGGTTGTGTCCCCCATTTTATGTTTTCTGGTATCAGTTCATAACCACGCTCCCAGGTACCTGGCACCAGGAATTTAGATGACAATTTTATCCATTATTCATAATCCTCAACAATAACTAAAATAGCATTATTATACCCATATTAATAACTCTAGAATTAGACTCCAAGTATATCTAAATTCACAGCCCATGCCCTTTCTACTACATCATGCTGCCTCTCAGGAGTGAGGATGCCTAACACCCGCTTCTGAAATTCCTCCAGACGTGCCTTCCTACCTGTCAAGATGTGCCCCCGATCCTCTCTGCCAAGCCCTTCCTGAGACTGGTTTATTAGTTTGAGATTTCTCATTTGTACTGAGACTTCAATAAAACAACAAGAACAAGAACAAGAATAACAACAACAACAACAACAGTAATATGAGGTGGGCACCATGCCCCCTGCACAGCTGAGGGAACTCAGGCTCAGAAAGATGAGATAACTCATCAAAGCATGTGCAGCTCCCCCATGGGAAGCCTGGTTTTCACATTCACATGTGTCTGAGCCCTTCTCCTGGCTCAGAAGGGGAAAGGCATCCCCGGGGATTCTTGGGACTCATGGCAGTGGAAGCTCCCCCGATAGCAACTGCCCACTCAGAACCACAATTATTTAGTAGGAATATCCTCTGATTGAAGGGGCAGGAGGTGCATTCAATTAACATTTCATGCAGAGTCAAAATTCATGACTCTCCCGGGGAAAATAATAAAACGTCACCTTAATCATAATTAAAAATGATACTCAGCTTCCATCTGATGTGCATCTAAATCTATTTTAGTGTTATTAGTATGGAAACAGATTCTCCATCAGTGTCATCCCCGGCTCATAAATAAACTAAAGTAAAAGCAAAATAAATTTTAAGTTGGAAGTATCAACGTAAACGCATTTTTACAAGTTGTCTTATTTACAGTCACTGAGATTCACAGTTTATTGATTGCAAGCTAAAAAAAAATTATGCATATCGTACTGCATAACAAGAAGACTTTAAGAAAATGAGAGATTCACTGGCACACATGACCTCAGTAGATGCCCTGCTGGCTAAAGCAGGGGCCATGTGCCATGGCAGCGTCCCTCAGGTCCTGGACCAGCAATTCAGTGTGAGCTCACAGGGGTGAGGCCACTGTCCAAAGCCACCACGGATCCCTGAAGTCAGGAAGTGTGGTGCCTTCCTGGATCAGAGTAAGACATTGTCCCCACAGAGCTGCACTGCCTCTAGGAAAGTAAAGAAGTACACACTGTGACCAAGGACAGTCTCAACTCCAACATCTGTCAGTCTTTACATTTTCCTTTTTGGAAAGCGCTAGTCTCGGGGACATGGCAATGTGTTTCCACCAACGTTTAGAAACCCCTGACCATCCAGGACTCTCTGTCTGGATTGTTCTCCCCTATGCTTGTCACCCTGGTAAACTCACTTACCCTTCCAAAACCTACTTTAGTCATCGTGTAGGTAAAGGATTCAACACTCCTTTTCCTTTGCAGCCTCTAAGCCTCATATATCCACCACTTGTTCCACTTATCCACAGTTAAGCAATTTCTTCATTTAAACGGCAGTATCTCCTTCAAGCTTTTGAGCCTCCTGGAGGTGCTCAATTCTGTATTCACCACGCCTACCACCGTGCAAGGCACGGAAGCAGTTACCTGCACATTTCACTGCACTGGATTAAAACTAAACTGAATATGTTTTACCCTGAAATTTATGTCTGTTTGACTTTCTCACAAGCTTACTTTTATCTCGTTAATCATTCAAACAGGCACTCCTTGAATACCTACTATGCCCTCAGCCTTGAACACTAAAAGCCAAGTACAAAACACGTCGACAGCCTCGTAACACGTGGTTGCCAAGTTAGGAGACAAGTGACGTGCATACCAAAACAACTCGATTTGTATTTCCCAAAGTGTCTCCTGAGAAAGCAAGACTCTCTGTGAGAAAGAGGATCTGTGGTGAGGCAAGTGTGGGGAGCCTTGCACAGTCCTGCTTCCTGGGGAGTCAGCCTGCACGCTCGTGCAGCTCAGGTCTGAGAAGCCTTGTAGCCACACACACCGTGGCCTTTTAAAACCCTAATATTCAAAATTTATTGGGCAACGGGAACTTTTTAAAATATAAATAAAATTAACATTCTGTAGGAGCAAGTGTTACAGAGAACAAATTACAATGGACCTCAAGCTAGAACTATAAACCTAATAAAATACAAGCACAAATGAAAATCTGTTTAGGAAGAAGTTCAAAAGGTCTGACCTCTCCATTAGGTAAGTGAGGCCTTAAAAAAATGTGTGGCTCCATTGATTGAGTGCCTGACTCTTGATTTCAATTCAGGTCATGATCCCAAGGTCGTGGGATAGAGCCTCGCGTCGGGCTCTGTGCTGAGTGTGGAACCTGCTTAAAATGCTCTCTTTCTGCAAGATTCTCTCTTGCTGCTCCTTTCCCTCCTTTGTGTGTGCTCTCTGTCTCAAATAATAATAAAGGAAGGTAAGCGAGGCCTTGTCTTGGAGAAAGTCCTCCTTTGTTCTGCTATTGCACTTGGGTTTGCTCCAATAAACTTGTCTTGAGCAGCTATTATGTGGCAGGCATGATCCCAGGGGCTGTGGCCACAGAGATGAACCAGACACCAGATCAAGTATAAAGCTGTGCCTAGATTTGTGAGCATGTGAGTGTAGATGTACAAGTGTGTGCGACTGAATGTGTGAGTGTGTGTGTGTGTGTGTGTGTGTGCACATGTGGGCACGTGATGCCTAAGACAGAGACTCCTC
Organism: Lynx canadensis; assembly: GCF_007474595.2. Classification (NCBI taxonomy): domain Eukaryota; kingdom Metazoa; phylum Chordata; class Mammalia; order Carnivora; family Felidae; genus Lynx; species Lynx canadensis. Next base: position 35,780,246 of record NC_044311.2, on the reverse strand, counting down.
CTACAAAGAGCCTAGACTCCTAGATAGATGTAGAGTGAAGGAAAGGAGAGATGACATTTCCTCAGGTGTGAGGCAGGGTCTCATATGACATAAAGTCCTGAATGGCTGTGATGTGAATTTAACTTCATGCTAACGTCATTCTCTTGATAATAACCACACTACAAAACCCACCCCATGTCAGGCAGCCCCACTCTGCAACCATTCCATTCCCTGCCACACTGGTCGGCCTGCCACCCAGAGGGCCGCCCAGGTACAGGCAGCACCAGGAAGCCCTGTGGCATATTGCTGCATAGCCCTGGCCTCAAGGCTCTAATCCTCTTAGCCGTGACTGAGGTCAGATGTTAACGCTCCTCCCTGGCACTGAATGCAGACAGCCTTCCTCTCCACTCCCCCAGCATTTCTGACGGACAGACTGCACTCCTTATAGGAGAGGAGCTGCACACTGGGCAGAAGAAACATGGGCACAGACCTGGGCTACACCAAGGAGGACCAAAGTGTGCTCTCAGCATTACCAGGCCTGGTTGTGGTTCCAGCTCTGACATGGACTAACTTTGGTGTTAGTCTAGGCCTTTGGAGTTAGTTAACTCTAGGCCTGCTCATCACCTGTGCCATGCAGGTAGTGGACTCTAGGCAAGCACTGCTCAAACATCCATGTGCTTGTGAATCACCTGGAGGCTCCATTAGGATGTAGATTGACTCAGTAGATCTGGAGACCTGAGATTTTGCATATGTAACAAGCTTCCAGGTGATGCTGAAACTGCTGGCCCATGGACCACACTTTAGGAGGCATGAAAACCCTCTTTTCCCTCTCCCAGAGCCTGCAGTCCCACTTCTTAGCACTCCCTGGGAAGGCTGAAACCATGGAACTTATGGAGGCCCTGCATTGTATATAGTTATGATCATTACCTATTGCCTCAGCTGCATACAGCCCAAATGGGGTGCTTTCACTATGTACTCGCAGTCACACGGGGGAACAACAGGTATCCACACATCATGCACTACTGTACAGTCATGCACACATACATACACATGCCACACATCCTCCCTATTCACCATCTTGTGATCACCCTGAGAGATGTCACAGAGAGATGACAGCAACAGCACCCAGGATGTCCCAAAACATCAACACCCTTGCATAACACACTTCTGGGAAGCACACCGCTAGCTGACCATTTACCTGGCAATGGCTTTCTTTCTAAAGCCTGGATTAAAATTTTGAGCCCTGAATTAGCCTTTCGACAGTGAGCATTCACATCCTAACTTGGAAAGGGGAGACCAAGAGCACACTGCTGTCCTTGTCCATTGGTAGGGGGTTTTAATGCATATACCTCCCACTGACTTTGTGCTACACTCCAACATGATGGGGAAAGACTGAGCCATGAGATCTGAGAAGCTCTTTGTTCCTAGAGCGTGGTTGAGAAAATGGGACTGATATAGATAGGAAACATGTGCTTCCGAAAATCAGGGAAAGAAAAAAGAACCATGGGCTATAGTGGCCTGGCAAGGGTTCTAGAACAATCAGAGCTTCACAATGAGTGAGGTGGAAGAAAAAGAAGTGGTGTTGATGAAAAGCAGTATATAAAAAGTACAGATAACCATGGCAGCACGTATATGTACTTCTCTATGTGAATGGAGAGTGAGGGATGATATGGGTAAGCTCGGGCCCTTCATCTGGGGAGGGGCCTGCAACACAGCAATGTTCATCCCCAGAGAATCACTTCGGGAATATGCACTTTTCTTCCACAGGCTGTTGGGCAGTGAGGACTCCGTCAGGCCCCATTGCCTCTGTGAATGCCAGACATGGCAGCCTGGGGAATGGGAGTCATGTCCTCTCATAAAGTTCAGAGTCCCGTGAGCTCTTGCTGCTTGTAAGCTTCCCCGTGGGAAGGTGATGGCTGAGTGTCAAAACCCTCCAGGTCCATAAAAACTCTGTAGTTACCAACCAAGTGGGAAGTCACTGTGGTGGACAACTGCATCTCTGTCTTGTATAGGCAGAAGTTAGCTTCCCTGGTCTCTGGGAAGCCAGAGCACAGAGAATGATGTTCAGCATAGAGCACACGAGCCTTTCAAAATGCAAAGTAAACTTAAGTAAAAAATACTCTCAGATGTCGGCCCATGGAAGACACATGGCCACACTTTTCAATATTTTATTTCAGATATGCTTTCTTCATATTTCTGCTCATATATCTCATAGGCAGGTTTTCCTGAAAATAGTGAAGATGCATTTTAAAACCACGATGTGGTTTCTATGAGTCTTTCTCAATGAAACCTTCACTGATCCCTGGAATAGGTCAATTTCCCCCACTTTTACATATTCACAATATACTGTATAGGTCCTCTCCTCTGCAGCATGTAAGGCAACTATATTAAATAGTTTGTGTGCTTATTGAAGGCCCATATTCCTTCCTGACAGAACTCCAGGGACTTCATCTGTCTTGTTTATTTCCCAGATTCAAGTACAATTCCTGATACATAATAAGAACCCAATCAAAATTTGCCAAGCGGAGTCTGGGGCCAACATGGCAGAGAAGTAGGGGAAACCATATTTCCCACGTCTCTCAAACAAAGAAGGACTGAAGCCAAAGGACTTTGAACCCCAAGAGTCTGGGGGGAAAAGAGACCGAGTCTAAAAGGAAGACACCAGGACATCCTTGATGAGCTATAGGGCTACTTCAAGGAACAAATCAAAGCACACCTGGTGGAAGGTCCAAAACATCACTATGAGTAGGGAAATAAATAACCAAAGTCACAACAAGAGAGAACAAGTAACACTCTCCAAAAAACACCTCCTGAAGGGCTAGGCCCTGGACAGTATATGAACCCCCTCCCCCTCTTTAAGGTAGCAGTGCTTGTAGGTGCAGATCACATAACAAGCTTTTAAAACTCTTAAGGGACAGAAAACTAGCCAAAATGACAAAACAGAAGAATCCTCCTTAAAAGAAATTGCAGGAAGAAGTGACAGCTAAAGAATTGATCAAAACAGATATAAACAACGTAACTGAACAAGAGTTTAGAATAATAGTCATAAAATTAATCGCTGGGCTTGAAAAAAGTATAGAAGACAGCACAGAATCTATTGCTGCAGAGATCAAGGGACTAAAAAATAGTCACAATGAATTAAAAAATGCTATAAATGAGGGGCAAAATAAAATGGAGGTGGCCGCAGTACAGATTGAAGAGGCAGAGGGGAGAATAGGTGAATCAGAAGAGAAAATTATGGAAAAAGAGGAAGCTGAGAAAAAGAGATTAAAAAAAAAATCCCAGACCATGAGGGGAGAATTAGAGAACAAGTGATTCAATCAAATGCAACAGTATCCATATCATGGGAATTCCAGAAGAAGAAGAGAGAGAAAGGGGCTGAAGGTGTACTTGAACAAATCATAGCTGAGAACTTCCCCAATCTGGAGAAGAAAACAGGCATTGAAATCCAAGAGGCACAGAGAATTCCCTTCAGATGTAAATTGAATTGATCTTCTGCACGACATATCATAGTGAAACTGGCAAAATACAAGGATAAAGAGAGAATTCTGAAGGCAGCTAGGGATAAATGGGCCTTAACATACAAAGGTAGACACATAAGGGTAGTAGCAGACCTATCTACTGAAACTTGGCAGGCCAGAAAGGAATGGCAGGAAATCTTCAATGTGATGAACAGGAAGCATATGCAGCCAAGAATCCTTTCCCAGCAAGTCTGTCATTCAAAACAGAAGGAGAGATAAAGGCTTTCCCAAACAAACAAAAACTGAAGGAATTCACCACCACTAAACCAGCCCTACAAGAGATCCTAATGGGGACTCTGTGAGTGAAGTGTTGCAAGGACCTCAAAGTACCAGACATCACTACAAGCATGAAACCTACAGACATCACAATGACTCAACCCGTATCTTTCAATAATAACACTGAATGTAAATGGACTAAATGACCCAACCAAAAGACACAGGGTATCAGAATGGATAAAAAAATAAGACCCATCTATTTGCTGTCTATAAGAGACTCATTTGAGACCTGAGGACACCTTCAGATTGAAAGTGAGGGGATGGAGAACTATCTATCATGCTACTGGAAGTCAAAAGAAAGCTGGAGTAGCCATACTTATATCAGACAAACTAGACTTTAAGTTAAAGGCTGTAACAAGAGATGAAGAAGGGCATTACATAATAATTACACGGTCTATCCATCAGGAGGAGCTAACAATTATAAATGTCTATGCAACGAATTTGGAATCACCCAAATATATAAAACAATTACTCACAAACATAAGCAACCTTATTGATAAGAATGTGGTAATTGCAGGGGACTTTAATAGTCTACTTACAACAATGGACAGATCATCTAGACAGAGAATCAGTAAAGAAACAATGGCCCTGAATGGTACATTGGACCAGATGGACTTGACAGATATATTTAGAACTCTACATCCCAAAGCAGCAGAATATACTTTCTTCTTGAGTGCACATGGAACATTCTCCAAGATAGATCACATACTGGATCACAAAACATCTCTCAATAAGTATAAAATAATTGAGATCATACAATGCACACTTTCAGATCAAAATGCTATGAAACTTGAAATTAACCACAGGAAAAGCCTGGAAAACTTCCAAAAGCATGGAGGTTAAAGAACATCCTACTAAAGAATGAATGGATCAAGCAGACAATTAGAGAAGGAATTAAAAAATATATGGAAACAAATAAAGATTAAAATACAACAATCCAAACCCTTTGGGATGCAGCAAAGGCAGTCCCAAGAGGAAAATACATTGCAATCTAGGCCTATCTCAAGAAACAAGAAAAATACCCAGTACAAAATCTAACAGCACATCTAAAGGAACTAGAAGTGGAATAGCAAAGACACCCCAAACCTAGCAGAAGGAGAGAAATAATAAAGATCAGAGCAGAAATAAACAATATAGAATAAAAAAAAATAGAACAGATCAATGAAACCAAGAGTTGGATTTTTGAAAAAATAAACAAAATTGATAAACCTCTAGCCAGGCTTCTCAGAAAGAAAAGAGAGGACCCAAAGAGATAAAATCATGAATGAAAATGGATTTATTACAACCAATTCCTCAGAAAGACAAGCGATAATCAGGGAATGCTATGAAAAATTATATGCCAACAAACTGGACAATCTGGAAGAAACTGACAAATTCCTACACACCCATACACTACCAAAACTCAAACGGGAAGAAACAGAAAATTCTGAACAGACCCATATCTAGTGAAGAAATGGAATCAGTTATCAAAAATCTCCCAATAAATAGGAGTCCCGGACCAGATGGCTTCCCTGGGGAATTCTACCAGACATTTAAAGCAGAGTTAATACCTCTCCTTCTCAAGTTGTTCTAAAAAATAGAAATGGAAGGAAAACTTCTGGATTTCCTTGAAATCCTATGAATTCCTAGCACACCAGCATTACTTTGATTCCCAAACCAGAGACCCAGCAAAAAAAGATAACTACAGGCCAATATCCCTGATAAATGTGGATGCAAAAATTCTCAACAAGGTACTAGCAAATCGAATTCAACAGCATATAAAAATAATTATTCACCATGATCAAGTGGGATTCATTCCTGGGATGCATGGCTGGTTCAATATTTGCAAATCAATCAGTGTGATACATCACATTAATAAAAGAAAAGGTAAGAACCAGGAGATCCTGTCAATAGATGCAGAAAAAGCATTTGACAAAATATAGCATCCTTTCTTAATAAAAACCCTGAACAAAGTAAGGATAGAAGGAACATACTTAAACATCATAAAAGCCATTTATGAAAAGCCCACACCTAAAATCATCCTCAGTGGGGAAAAACTGAGAGCCTTTCCCCTTGAGATCAGGAACACGACAGGGATGTCCACTCTCACCACTGTTGTTTAACATAGTGTTGGAAGTCCTAACATCAGCAATCAGACAACAAAATGAAATAAAAGGTATCCAAATTGGCAAAGAGGAAGTCAAACTTTCACTTTTCACAGAAGACATGATACTCTACGTGGAAAACCTGATAGACTCTGCCAAAAGTCTGCTAGAACTGATACATGAATTCAGCAAAGTTGCAGGGTACAAAATCAATATACAGAAATTGGTTGCATTTTTATACGCCAATAATGAAGCAACAGAAAGAGAAATAAAGAAACTGCTCCCATTTATAATTGCACCAAGAACCATAAAATACCTAGGGATAAACCTAACCAAAGATGTAAAAGATCTGTTTGCTGAAAACTCTAGAAAGCTTATGAATGAAATTGCAGAAGACACAAAGAAATGGAAAAACATTCCATGCTCATGGACTGGAAGAATAAATATTGTTAAAGCATCAATACTACCCAAAGTAATCTACACATTCAATGCAATCCCAATAAAAATTGCATGAGCATTCTTCTCAAAGCTAGAACAAACAATTCTGAAATTTGTATGGAACCACACAAGACCCAGAATAGCCAAAGTAACAGTGAAGAAGAAAACCAAAGCAGGAGGTATCACCATCCCAGATTATAACCTCTACTACAAAGCTGTTACCAGCAAGGCAGTATGGTATTGGCACAAAAACAGACACATAGACCAATGGAATAGAATAGAGAACCCAGAATTGGACCCACAAATGTATGGTCAAGTAATCTTTGACAAAACAAGAAAGAATATCCAATGGAAAAAAAAGTCTCTTTAACAAATGGTGCTGGGAGAACAAGACTTCTGCAACATGCAGAAGAATGAAACTAGACAACTTTCTTACACCATACACCAAAATAAACTCAAAATAGATAAAGGACCTGAATGTGAGATAGGAAACCATCAAAACCCTGGAGAAGAAAACAGGCAACAACCTCTTTGACCTAAGTCGCAGCAATTTCTTACTTGACCCATCTCCAAAGGCAAGGGAATTAAAAGCAAAAATGAACTATTGGGACCTCATCAAGATAAAAAGTGTCTGCACTGCAAAGGAAACAATCAACAAAACTAAAAGGCAACTGATGGAATGGGAAAAGTTATTTGTAAATGATATATCGGATAAAGGGCTAGTATCCAAAATCTATAAAGAACTCACCAAACTCAGCACCCAAAAAAACAAAGAATCCAGTGAAGAAATGGGAAGAAGACATGAATAGACACTTTTCCAAAGACATCCAGGTGGCCAACAGACACATGAAAAGATGCTCAACATCACTCCTCATCAGGGAAATATAAATCAAAACCACACTGAGATACCACCTCATGTTGGTCAGAGTGGCTAAAATGAACAAATGAGGAGACTATAGATGCTGGTGAGGATGTGTAGAAATGGGAACCCTCTTGCACTGTTGGCGGGAATGCAAACTGGTGCAGCCATTCTGGAAAAGTGTGGAGGTTCCTCAAAAAATTAAAAATAGAACTACCCTAAGACCCAGCAATTGCAATGCTAGGAATTTACTCAAGGGATATAGGAGTGCTGATGCATAGGGGCACATGTACCCCAATATTTATAGCAGCACTTTCAACAATAGCCAAATTATGGAAAGAGCCTAAATATCCATCAACTGATGAATGGATAAAGAAGATGTGGTGTATATATACAATGGAATACTACTTAGCAATGAGAAAGAATGAAATCTGGCCATTTGCAGCAATGTAGTTGGAACAGGAGAGTATTATGCTAAGTGAAATAAGTCAGGCAGAGAAAGACAGATACTGTATGTTTTCACTCATATGTGGATCCTGAGAAACTTAACAGAAGACCATGGGGGAAGAGAAGGGGAAAATAAAGTTACAGAAAGGGAGAGAGGCAAACCATAAGTGACTGTTGGATACTGAGCACAAACTGAGGGTGGATGGGGGTGGGGGAGAGGGGAAAGTGGGTGATGGGCATTGGGGAAGGCACTTGTTGGGATGAGCACTGGGTGTTGTATGGAAACCAATCTGAAAATCAATTATATAAAAAATTTTCTCTAGTGAATTAATGACTGAGTGAATTCATAGTCTAATCATTTGGGCTAGAAGGGTCTGGGACACTAGCATTGGAGCAGGATGTCAGGGAACAGTTACAGGACATTAATATCAAGGTTGGAACTAAGTGAAGGACCAACTCCCTCCTCTGCCAGCTCTTAAATGTTTATTCAAACAAAGAGATCTGGATGAGTGGTCTGGACCACAGGCCACTGTAAGTGCATTTATGGAACGTTGAGTCTATTCTCTTTTCCCTCATCCATGCCAGATAGTAATACTTAAGTCCTTACAGAACACTTACTTGCTGAACATAAACATATCCTGAGAATATTTTCCAACATAGCACTTCCAGTAGTCACTGACACCTGATGAAATGACAGGAGATAAGAAACCTATTTATCATCCTGACCACAAGTGACAGGGATGGGTAGGCACAATTTGACATAATAGGTGTAAGTCACGCCATGAAATGGCACTCTTAATATTCCTCTTTTTTTTTAATTATCTTGCTAAAAATACTGGAAAGCAACACATAGAATAACTTACAAATTATAATATCTACAGCTGATTTCACGCATTATCATTTTTCATGTTGTGTCACATTGTCAACAGTTACAATTTTTCATCTCCTGGGATGTCAATACATTACAACTAATTATCAGGGACCTATACCACTTCCCCCACTCTGAGTCTCCTAAAGGATGGTCATCATGTCATCGGAAGAGGAAGATTCTCTGATGGAGATGGCAAGTATAAAGGGAGGGACCCTAGGAGTGCCCTGTAAAACTTTGGCCACCTCTTTTAACCATCTTTAGAATACTCCATATCCCCTGGTGTGTCTTCATTGCTTCAATCTTTCAGAGCTGGCATACATCCTCTCTAGTTCTTTATTCTTCTTTGCTAGGAGTAAGCCCAGGGATCATCCACCATTAGCAAAGGCCTCACCTCCTGGCCTGTAGGACTTGTGTCAGCACACTGGCAGTATAAGTGAGATTCATGTGTGTTATCATTTTATATCTGTATAAATGTTGTCTCATCTGCCCTCCCAACAAACTGTATCATTACTTTCAAATGAAGAAATGAGGATCTGTGAAGGTATGTAACTTGACTAAGCTTTCATAGCCAGTGAATATTACAGTTCAGTGGGGCTCAAATGTTGTCCCTTTATTTCCAAATCTCATTCTTTTTCCACAATGCTATGCAGTGTCTCATGCTTGTTTTCTTTGATCGTGATAACTTGCTCAGTAAGCACTACTGTAAAAAGAAAACAGAACATCCAGCTGCAGTTAAGGTAGAGCTCTATGGCTGGGGCTGGGGCTTAGAGAAATGTCAAGGCCAGAGGGAAATGCACAGATGTAATGTCTGTACCTGGGAAAGACAGAAGCATATTCTATTTTTCTGGAGTGAAATTCTACAATACAGGATGTTTTTTTCTTTTCAAAATGTCTATTATATATGTGTATATACACACAAATATATACACATACACACACATATGTATATACATACATAATTTGATCTCTTTTAAGATGCATTTTTTTCATATTTCATCATCATTGAAATCAGGATGTATCTTACAAACAATGAATCAGTGGCATCTCTCAATGTCAGGCCAGGCTGTAGTCATAGTGCAGTTGTCATGGACAGTGTATACACATCAAAATTTACAAAATGGCTTTTAGCACTTGAACAAAATCCTGGATACAATAATGGGAAACTTGTAAGACATGTTGCCCTAGCTATGCTCCAGTGGTACCGAGGATGATACTATACAGAAAAAGTTGGACTTAGATAGCACTAAGTGATAGATGATACTTGATTAGAATTTTCAGCCTCTGAATGTGAGGATAACTTGTGGACAGCTCAAGTACTGAATTTTAGCTATATTTTCTAGTATCTTAGAGTATACATAGGAGTGATAATAGTATTCTGATTTTGAAACTCTTAATACATAAAAAATAAACTTTTATCCAAAGTATCAAGAAAGCATGTGTCATAGGTTAGCTGGCAACATTTTCCATTTTTAGTGGCACATAAAAATATGGTGCATCTTAAAATTGATGGCACCTTTGCACCGATAAGTAGAGCTCACATACATATTGTGTGTTAATTCACATGTGTATGTGTGTCTATTCTACAACCCTAAAGAAAAACTGAGTTACAGGTCTGGACTGAACCAGAATTGTGGAGTTATCATTTTGCTTTTCATGCGACCGACCAACCTGCCCCGTCCTCACAGCCAACCTTTGGGGAGACTGGCAGCAAAAATTGTGTCTATTAAGGACTTTGTACAACCCAAATGCAGAAAAAGATTACTGGGACAGGTGATGAGATGTACAGCACATATGAAAAATATACAGAAGTATTTTTTTCCATGTGTCGCTTTTATTTTCCCCCAAAGGAATGTGTTAAATTTAGCTGGGCAATCTAACTTCCGTTTTAGATCTACATCCATTGTACTTTACGCCATGAATGCTGAACTAAAACTCTGGAATTCAAATCCCTTCTTGCCTTAATCATTCTGTTCTTTCAATGCATCACAAATTTCTTTGTAGCCAAACCCAAGGCTCTGAGGCATTCTTGAAATAGTTCTTTTAAAGCTGACATTTAAAACTCACCCCTAACTCAAATTATAATGGTTTTGACATGGTGTTCTGAGAAGGTACAGGGCTTAATAGCAAACACTTCTCATGTATTAAGCAGGATTAGTCAACCTAATTCTAAAAAGATGTCATAATGAGAACACCACAACAGATGTTTTAAAATTTGGATGAAATTTGCTTCTATTTTTCCCTTAATGTCTTGGAACATGAAAGGAAAGTTCCACTTCTAAAAGTGAATAGAAATCTCTGGTTACTAATTACAAAACAGGATGCAAAGAAAATGGGTGAGGTTCCTAGTAGAAGTGAAATATATTAAAAGTAGTTTCTTCTGGACAGTATAGATTTTTTTTTCCACTCTGTGAAGGAAATGTTCTTAAAATAGAACACAGAGAACTTTACCTAGCTGAAAACCATGCATAATTCAGCATAGAGAGTGAACCATAATCTCTTTACACTGTTTGGGTAAATGGTTTGTGCTCTGAAAACAGGAATTTTCCAGATAGCAGTGAAAAGTCAGATTGTATTGCTCTTCAATACAAGTATCTGCCACAACTAAAGGCCCTAGCAATCTATCCTATGGCCCCAAAGGGTCAGGAGAAATGTTGTCTGTCCTCAGATCTGAGACAGGATGCAAATATAGCATTGAGGCTGACACTTGGAAAAGCATCCATGTTTAGCTCTGAGCACATAGATAAGTGGAATGGGTCTGTCCCTCTGAATGCTGGGTGGATTTATGTGAATGCATGTTGATTTCTTTCTTCTGTAATTGGGAAATACCAAATAATCATTCATAAAGGCTTTGATTTGTTTTATATAAATACTTTTGAGACAGTACAGCCTGGAGTTTAGAAACATCATTTCAAATCCGTGGCTACTTCAATTGTTAACTACACAAACTACACAACAAGCAGCACTGCATAGAGATCTCTGTGAGAAGAGAAAGAAATGAGGTGAAACTTATGCCCCAGCTTACTGTTTGGCAAGTGTTTCTGGGATTTGTCATAGGGAGAGAGTGTCCAGAGAGAGAGAGCTCAGCAATCCCCCTGAGCTAAGAAGTCAGATTCAGAAGTTTGAGAAGATCAAGGCAGCTAGAATCTGTGGGCAAGAGTATCAGAAAGGAAGGAGATGCAGAGAGAAACAAAGACAAAGAGACACAGAGACAAAGACAGAGGGAAGGAGAACACGCTCTGGAGATAGCAAAGAACTTCCCTTGGGTCTTTGATTGAGTCCCAATCAGAACACACGAGTAAGAAAACCACCAAGGCTGGGGAAAGAACTACTAAAGGAACAGGAAGTATAATCCCTGGAACTCACCTGGTGCGAGGAGTAGTTTGCATTCCCACCATCCAGTGAGGAAAACCTTGTAATACATGAGGCATGGAGTATTGCTTAGGTGTGGGGACAAATTATCCGTAGACTTACGGCTGATCTGGTCCAAACTAACCATACTTAAAAGTAAGTCTTGAACACCTTGAACTGATTCCAAATCACTTAACTGGGTTACAAAATGAAGTCCTCAAATATTTAAAGGTATAATAAAAAATGCTGCAACTCAACGTAACATTCACAATGTCCAGAAACCAGTAAAAATCTACCAGGCATGCAAAGAAACAGGAAAACATAGGAGAAGAACAACCAATTGATAAAAACAGACTCAGAAATGACACAGATGATAGAATTAGTAGACAAAGGATTTAAAACAACTACTATAAATATATTTCATATGTTCAAAAAGCATGGGCAGATATAGGAAAGATGGAAAATAAAATAGATGAACAGATAGGTAGATAAATAACAGATGTAGACACATGAGGATGATTTTATACCTATCTATTTATCATAGAACTTCTATAAATGAAAAAAAATACATGAGGTTAAAATACACTGGATGGGAGATAACAGCAGATTAAATACTGTAGCAGAGCAGTGAACTTGAAGGCATAGCAATGAAATTATCCAAAATGAAATAAAGAAGGGAAAAGAATGAAAAATAAAATTAGTACGGCATCAGTGCGTCAGTGAGTTATGGGACAATATCAAACAGCCTAACATACTTGTAATTGGAATCCCAGAAAATAGGAGTGGAGATGGAAAAAATGTTTGAAAAAACAATTATTGCAAATTTAACAAATTTGATGAAAACTCTAAACTCATAAAAAGCTCAATAAGCCTCAAGGAGAAGAAATAAGAAAACACATAAGGCACAGTATATTAAAGAGTAAAATCTTTAAATTCACCCAGAGAAAAAAAATGCCTATTACACACACAAACAAAGGTAAGATTAAGAACAGACTTTTCATCAGAAAAGTCTGTCTACTAGTCAGAGACAGTAGAGTAACATCTTTATAGTTTGTTTGTTTGTTTGTTTGTTTTTAATATAATAGGAGTTAACTCGTAAGGGTGTGTTAAGGTTTAAAAGAGGTAATATTTTTATTTTATAATTCTTAGGCTAGCACAAAGTGGGTGCTATTTTAAGTATTTAGTAAATTAAACAAACAAAAACAAAAACAATTGTAGGCTTCCTTTCCCAAAAGATCCCAGAATTTTAGGTGTGCAAAGAGGCCCTTAGAAATCATCAAATCCAAATCAATGATTTTACAGGATTGATCCCTGAGGCTCAGACTTGGCATCACCCTTGGTCAAGGACAAAAATGAGGTATAGGCAGAGGGAGCTTTGGGACCCCAATAACTCATGGGTCTTCTTGATGACACCATCTACCATAGTCACTATCCACGGTCAACCATTTGATTTTCTCCAGCCTCATTCCCAAGTATCACTCTTCACTGCAACCTTCTTTTTGTATCTGTGGCTTTTCCCTAGAAATTACTCTCCTAAGAATTTGCTTTGCTCAAGCAATTTATTCTTCTTCATTTTCCTCCTTCTAGCAAATAAAGTGGTCTCATCTATAGTCATCTAGTTCAAAGCAGAGTTTAAATCTTGGATGAAGATAAGTCCCCCTACTCACTGCCAGCTTGTGAAGGCAATGGTCTAGTCACTTGGAGGGTGTTTAGGATCCCTGGGGAGATTCTGGGGCTACCCCTCTGGGCCCCTACCTCCCCCAGTTCCACTGGCAAAACAGCTTTGGAGCCTGCTGGCACAGAAAAAACAGACAGCAAGGGCTCCTCACCGGAGCATATTTGAAAAGGTAAGACCAGACCCTCTGTTAGTCACAACAAACTAGAAGATTAATTAAAGCCACTCAGACTAACAGGTGGGTCTCCAGAGGTGCACAGCACTGGACACACCTTAAGCCCTGATTTATCACTTAAAATTGTTATCACCAAGCGTGCATTTAAGTTTCTCCCCAAACACACCGCTTCTGCACCCAGCACACTTAAGCTCCCCTTTACCACCACCTTTCTTCCTGCAAAGACTTCAGGGAAAGAAGAGGGTTAAAAATGCTGGTGTGCAACTGTCAGGCCCCCCCCCCCAATCTGGCCCTAAGAGGCCAATAACAGGGAGCAGCAATGCACATTAATCAATCCATGTGCCCCGCTATATACAAGGAGTCATGTGTTAAAAACATGGAGGACAAAATGAATATATCTTGAACTTAACTACATGCAAGAAACAATTACTATAGTTAATCCTTGCAACAACATGGAGGTATAAATATTATTATTCCTACTTTGTAGTTGAGGAAGTTGATGCTTAGAGAGGCTAAGTGAGTCATAGAGCGAAATAAAAGCTGAGGAGACAAGTTTCACACACAGGGCAGTTGTCTCTCTTGGTGCTGTATGAGCTCAGGCAGGAGGAGAGCACTGTGGGTGGTGGCCACAGTCACAGGTGGCTTCCTGCAGGAAGTGGTGTGCCTGCTGGGCTTTGAGGCAGGCAGAAAGGAGGGATGAAAGAAGGCAAGCTTAGGGATACAACATTAATAAAGCAAAAGAACAAGAGTGACCAGGGCGGGCACAAGACCCACTGATAGTGATAGAGGCGGAAAGAGATCAGAGTGGATGAAACGGATGCAATCCTTTTACGATCTTCTCATGTGGGCACTGAGATAGACAGACGATTTCATGTGGAGGAGTAGTATAAAGAAAAGAAGTTTTAGGTATCTGGCTATTCCTAGATAGCTAAGCTATTCTTTTTTGGGAAGGAACAAACAAATCCAGGAGAGCTTCTTGGAATCTCTTACCATGGTGCTGAGCACACAGCTGAATAAGACCATAACAGCTGGCACTTATTAAACATTTTGAATAAACCAAACACTTTGATAAAATCTTTCCATGCCCCATCTATTCTCCACTGTAACTTTGGCAGTATGTCACTTTCACTGAGCACATTTTCCAGAGGAGGAAACTGAGACCCAGAGGGTCAAGCACCTTACTTGCTCAAGTATACACCATTGGTAAGGAGCAAGCCTGATTTAGACATGAGACTCCAGAGCCTTTGCTCTACGGACTTGTAACTCGAAGTATGATCTGCAGAGCAGCAGTGTGGGACTCACCTGGGAGCAGGAGTATTTGTATTTGAAGATCTTTTCCTTAATGAATATGAAAGCTCTTAGAAAAACATAAAGCATTATCAAAGGGAAGGTATTAGAAATGCTTTTCAGCCATGGAAATTGGATTTAAGACTGTGACCCTTTCTTGGTTTATGTCTTGCATATTTGAATCTCAGCACAGAGCTGAATGGGTCCAGATGCTCTTGAGCAAAGCCCTAGAGCAGGTGTCGTCAAACCTTTTATATAAAAGACTAGGGAGGAAATATTTTAGGCTTTGCAGGCCATATGGTCTCTGTCATGATTACTCAACTCTTCCACTGTAGCATGAAAGCAGTCACAAACAATACATAAATGAACAGCGTGGCTGTGTTCCAATAAAACTTTATTTATAAACACAGGAGGTGAGCTGAATTTGGCTCCCAGGCTATGGTTTGCCATCCCAATGCTAGAACACCAGATATTCCCTCTCAAAGAGGGGCTGTAGAAAGGAGGGCAAGGTAAGAAAATATGTTTTTCTTTGAATGGACATTCTAGTAGTCACCTGGAGGCAGGACATTCCAACGAGTCCAAGAAAGGTTTGGATTCTGAGTATCTAGAATGAATACAAGATGTACTGACAGACTGAAGAACAGTAACAGGCTATTTATGGCAGGGAAAACTTTTTTGCTCCTTCATGTCAAACTCTTATCAGACGGGCTCTGCAGAAGAGAAGGGCATGTCAACTAATTTCCATCAATTCTGTTTTATTCATTCATCCTTACTGAGTGACTACTATATGCCAGATATTATAAATAAATACAGGATAAATGATGTAATTCCCCTGTTTTCAAAAAGTTCATAACCCAAAGGGGGAAGAAGGTATAAATACACAGCCCAAGCCAATGTTGTGTGTGCTAGAAAGGTGAAAGTTAAGACGTACTACATGAGCTTGGAGGAGGGTACCATATACAGACCAGGAGAAGGGAATTAGAAGCAGCTATCAGGGAGAAGGTAAGCCTCTATTGATATCTCAAGTCTTGGAGGATGCAAAGTCAACCAAGTGAAGGAGGGGCAGAGTGAAAAATGTGCAAAGGCTATAGGTGGAAGGAGCATGTGAACTTAAAGCAATGTGACTGCAGAACCAGAAAACTGAGTCTAAGTAGGAAATGCAGGGAAATGGGGTGACAGACAATCTGGGACCAGACTGTCAAAGACCTTTTCAGTCTGAAGAGAGGGGGTCCAATTCTTAGGGCAATGGGAGTACAATGAAGCCTTTTAAACCAAGGAGAAACAATGTCTGAATTTTTTTTTTTAATGTAAAGACATTTTACTAAGACTTTGGTATAGAAATGAAGGGACTAAGGGGGTGACAATATAGAGGAGAGGCCAGTGTTCAAGACACTCTGGAAGTCACCTAGGAAAGAGCTGGTGCCCTGACTAAGCTACTAAAAGGGGTCAGAGAGAAGGGAATAGTATCAGAAAGAATTAAAAGCTAGATCTGATAAAGCTTGGTGTGAGAGAGTGTTTAAGAAGACACCCAAGTTTCAGACTAACTGGGTGGGTGCTGATGTCATTTAGTGCAATATTCAATACAGAGGAGGATTGGGTTTGGAAGAGGGGTGATGACTTCAGCTTTGGACTTGTTAACTTTCTGTGGCTGTAAGCCACACTAGTGAAGATACTGGAACTGGGACTTAGGGGAGAGATGAGGGCAAGAGGCAGGAATTTAGAACACTGGGACTGTGATAGAAGCCATGGTAGCGATGAGATCACACAGAAAGAGTGCATACAGTAAGAAGAACAGAAGGCCTAGGAGGAATTCCTGGGGAGAGATGGACAGAGTAGGGAAACCATGAGGAAAGGAAAGGACACCCAGGAGGAGAGGAGGAGGACCAAGAAAGAGTGACATAACAGTCATTGTCAGGGATGGCACATGGACTATCTCCTATAACGCTTCCAACAGCTGTATGTCTGGATCTGATTATTCTTATTTTACAAATAAGAGAAGGAAGCAAACCATAAGAGACTCTTAAATACAGAGAACAAACTGAGGGTTGATGGGGGCGGGGAGAGGGGAAAATGGGTGATGGGCATCGAGGAGGGCACTTGTTGGGATGAGCACTGGGTGTTATGTGTAAGTGACAAATCATGGGAATCTACTCCTGAAAACAAGGGGACACTGTATACACTTCATGTTAGCTAACTTGACAATAAATTATACTAAAACAAACAAATAAGCAAACAGGAAAACAAAAAAAAAAAACCCAAAAAAATGGAAAAGAAAGGGGAAAAAAGAGAGAGCGAGCTGGGAATCAGTGGGAAAAGCAACTTGACTAGGTTTGCAGTGCCAGTAGATTTTGGAGGTGGCATTGAAACATACATCCGTGAGGTGTTTTGTCTTGTTTTGTTTTGTTTTTGAAGCCTATGCACTTCTATTCCATCAGCCACATCAGAGATTTCAATAAGAAAATGAATAACATTTATTTAGTAGGTACTGTACTTTACACACCGTTATAAACATTTTGAAAATATTTACTTATTTAACTCTCACGACAACCCGGTGATACCCAGTACCAATACTCCAGTACCATTATTATCCTCTGTTAAAAAACAAAAACAAAAACAAAAATCACCCTAGATTACATGGCTTGAAAATGACAGAGCTGGGTTTTAAATATTGGAAGCCTGTGCTCCTCACCACCTCATCATACAACTCAAATCTGAAACCTTTAAGCCTTTAATTCAGCAGAGGCTAATAAGGTGACTATCACGTACCTGGCATTATGCTCCATGTTGCAATTCAAAAATGCACTGAAACATTACAGTCCCTACCTAAATGGATCTTACAGTTCAGTACCTCTTCAATATTATCTAGAAAAGACAACCAAGGGGCAAGAGTTGAGGGATGGAATGTGCAGGACACTTGAATTGGGGACCAGGTAAGAGAAACTCAGGTTCTTATTGCCCACCTCTGTGTGGAGTACTGCTCTAGACCTGAGATGAGCTATAATGGGAAAACTAGTTTAAGGGCATAGTGCTGGGTATTTCAGACTTGCCTGACCTGAATTTGTCTCCTCCCCTTGTGTTTTACTGTGGAAGGTATTTTTGTGATGATTAATTCCCTGCTCCTGAGACAGTCTGCATTTTTTTTTAAATCATAAAACCTTATTTCAATCTCTTTTTTTGTGTGTGATGGGGATACACGTAGATATTTAAAACTTAGAGGGTTACTATTTATGAAATTGTGGAGTTCATCCAGTGCTGGATGATGGGAAGGATATTAACAACTCTGGAGCCAGGAAGGGGAGACAGTGTATCTACTTCAGGTATGAAGGACTCTTGGGTGACATCCTGACATAGTGGGAGCTCCCTTAAAAAAGTCAAGATCCTACTGGTCCCCTTTATCTCTTGATAATATCTTCTTTCCCAATGCTCACCATGGGCTTTGATTGTCATGGGGATGAGAAAGGCCTGAATTAGGGGAGAATCTACATTAAATATTTTACTATGGAGAAATACTTGACTTATAAAATAAATGAGAGAATTATTTCCCAGTTTAAAACCCAAGTTTGAGCTACCTTGCTGCCTCCAGGAATTGCCAAGCTGACCTGCTAATAAAGTCTCCTGAGATCCTACATAATAAGGTTCTTTGTCTCTAGGGAGACTATAATATTCTGAGGGTGATTTGGGAAGGATTCCCTCTACAAATATCAGTTTGGTATCATATGTAGGGTTTACAGGACATTCAAAGGTGGTTTCTAAAATGGCTGTATTTACTATTTGAGGCATGTTTCAGGGACTGGACTATGTCTACTCATTGAGGATATTACAGGTAGGTCTAAAATATCCATGGTTTTGACATATCCCTTTGCACTTAGGCTAGCTGCCTGTTTGACCACACTATGTTGCCATGTGGAACCTTTCCAACAAATATATTCGTCTCATGTCACTGCTGTTAGGATATACTGTTACATACATCAAAAATCAATGCCCAAACTACCTCCTGCCCCTGCTCACTGTGGCCTGATATTCCATCAGTGCTCGCTCGCTCCATCCATCCATCCATCCATCCATCCATCCATCCATCCTAGTCATGCAGGAAACACTGGCTAAGCATTTACTTGACCAAGCCCTACCCTACGGGCAAGGAGATGAATCAGGCACATCCTTCAAAATGCTCACAGACTATTAGAGAAGACAGATCAGAAAGCAATAATTTTAATATAGTGTGATAGATTCTATAATAATTGTATCTCAAAAAAAACAAAACAGTTTGAGCTCCCACCTCACATCCTGTTCAGCGTGACAATCACGAGAGCACTGTGAGAGAACTAGCCAGCTGAAGACTGTCTATGTCCCCACAGGGTGGAAAGGAATTTATTATTAGAAATTTACATTGCACAGAGCAAGATCTTGATTTGCCTTTGTAAGAGAACATCTTTATAAGGAGAAGCCTGGAGAGCTGAATCCCCAGAAGCCCAGGGGGAATCTGTGAAGAAGAGGATGGGAGTAGTATTGGAAGGCTACCAGAGTAATAAGCATGGTGGCTTCCCCACTTCCCCCTTCACTTACTTAGATACCTACTTTCTTACCTCTCTGAATAATTTCTGGCTCTTCTGAATAACCACCTGAGGAGCATAAATACAGTTTTTGCTTTGTCAAAGACAGATAACTCAGGATGCTAGGGAGCAAGTTGGTGGACCGGAAATCCCCAGACCCTCCTTCTCTCATAAAGATACTGATCCAACAACAACGCGCAAACCAATTCCTTTGTGAGAACACCAGAAACCAGTTACAAGGACACTGCATCCAAAGTGAATGCAAACCCAGCTGTTATAATTATAAGATGTTTTATGTATGCCCCATGGTAACCACAAAGAAAATGCCTATAGACAATACAAAAAAAGGAGACAGCAATCAAACCATGCCCCTACAAAAAAAATTAATAAAACACAAAAAAGATAGCAAAAGAGAAAAAGAGGAACAAACCTTCTATAAGACAGGCAGAAAACAATGAACAAAATGTCAATAGTGAACAAAATGTCAATAGTAAGTCCTTTTCTATCAGTAATTACTTAAAAAATTTTTTTTAATGTTTATTTATTTTTGAGGAAGAGAGAGAGAGAGACAGAGTGTGAGTGGGGAAGGGGCAGAGAGAGAGGGAGACAAAGAATCTGAGGCAGGCTCCAGGCTCTGAGCTGTTAGCACAGAGCCCGATGTGGGGCTCAAACTCAGACTACAAGATCATGACCTGAGCCAAAGTCGGACGCTTAACTGACTGAGGCACCCAGGTGGCCCTCTATCAGTAATTACTTTAAATGGAAAAATTTTAAACTCCCTAATCAAAAGATGGCATGTCAGGGTGACAGTCAATAAAGCATTCAACTCTTGATTTCAGCGCAGGTCTTGATTTCAGGGTTGTGAGTTCAAGTACCACATTGGGTTCTGCACTGGGCATAAAGCCTACTCAAAATAAATAATAAACTCCCTAATCAAAATACATGGAATGACTGAACAGATTTTTAAAGGGGGCGGGTACCTAGGTGGCTCAATCAGTTGAGTGTCTGACTCTTTGTTTTGGCTCAGGTCATGATCCCAGGGTCATCGGATCAAGCCTTGTGTTGGGCTCCACACTGAGAGTGGAGCTTGCTTGAGATTCTCTCTCTCCCTCTGCCCCCCCACTTCTCTCTGTCTCTCCCTCTAAAATAAAAAAAAAAAGAAAACAAGATCCAACTATATGCTATCTTAGAGTTTCACTTTATATGTAAGAACCAATACAGGTTGAAAATGAAAGGATGGAAAAATATATTCCATGTAAATGTCAACCAAAAGACAGCAGAGATGGCCATACTTATGTCAGGCAAAATAGACTTTAAGTCGAAACTGTCACAAAAGATAAAGAAGACATTATGTAACAATAAAAGGGGAAATTCATCAGGAAGGTATAATGGTAAGTATATATGAACCTAATATCACACTATACAAATATATTATGCAAACATTGACCGAATTGAAGGAAGAAATAGCAACATAATAACAGTAGGAAAAAATAATAGTGGGAGATTTCAATACCCCACTTTCAATAATGGATAGAACATCCAGATAGAAGATCAATAAAGAAACAGTGGACTTGAATAACATTATAGACTAAACAGACCCAACAGACAGACCACCTAACAGCAGCAGAATACATATTCTTCAAGTGCACACAGAACATTCTCAGGATAGATTATGTGTTAAATCACAAAAAAAGTCTTAACTTTAAGAAAATTGAAATCATACCAAGTTTCTTTTCTGACCACAATAAAATAAACTAGAAATCAATGGCAGAAGATTGCAAACTACACAAGTATATGGAAATTAAATAACATACTCTTGAACAACCAATGAGTCAATGGAGAAATCAAAAGGGAAATTAGAAAATGTCCTGATACAAATGAAAATAAAAACATAACACATGAAAAATTATAGGATGCAGTAAAAGCAATACTAACAGTGAAGTTTGTAGTGGTAAACATCTACATTAAAAAAAAAAAGATCTCAAACAACATAAATTTAAGCCTCAATGAACTACAAAAAGAATAATAAACTAAGCCTAAAATTAGGATAAGGAAATAAATAATAGAAATTAGAGTAGAAATAAATGAAATAGAGAATAGAAAAGGAATAGAAAAAAATCAATAAAATTAAGAGTTGGTTTTTTGAACACATCAGCAAAATTGACAAACCTTTAGCTAGACTACCTAAGAAAAGAGGAGAAAAAATTCAAACAAAATTAGAAATGAAAGAAGAGGCATTTCAACTGATGCCACAGAAATAAAAAAAAAAGGGGTACCTGGGTAGTGCAGTTGGTTAAGCATCCGACTTTTGATTTTGGCTCCAGTCATGATCTCACGGTCGTGAGACTGAGGTTTGCATTGGGCTCTGCACTGAGTGTGTAGTCTCTTGGGATTCTCCCTCTCTCTCCCTCTCTCTCTCTCTCTCTCTCTCTCTCTCTCTCTCTCTCTCCCTCTCTGCCTATCCCCTGCTCATGCTTTTTTTTCTCTCTCTCTCAAAATAAATAAATATTTTCTTTAGAAAAGAAATAAGGAATGATGAGTCTTCTGTGAACAATTATATGCCAAACAAATTGGTTAACCTAGAGGAAATGGATAAATTATTAGAAACATACAACCTACCAAGACTGAATCATGAATAAATAGAAAATATGAACAGATCTATGACTAGTAAGGAGATTGAACCAGTAATCAAAAACTTCTCAACAAAGAAAAGCCCAGGACCAGATGGCTTCACTGGAGAATTCTACCAAACATTTAAAGTAGAATTTACAGCAATCCTTCTCAAACTTTCAAAAAAAACTGAAAAGGAGGGAATACTTCCAAACTCATTTTATGAGGCCAGCATTACCCTGATACTAAAGCAAACAATGACACTACTAAATAAATAAATAAATAAATAAATAAATAAATAAATAAAATAGAAAAAGCTACAGGCCAATATGTCTGACAAATATCAATGCAATAATTTTCAACAATATGTTAGCAAGTTGAATTCAACAACAGTCTGAAAGGATCATATACCATGACCAAGTAGGATTTATCTCTGAGGTACAAGGATGTTTCAACATATGCAAATCAACCAATGTGATACACCACTTTGAAAGAATGAAGGATAAAAATCACACGATCCTCTCCATAGAAGCAGGAAAAGCATTTGAAAAAATTCAACACCTTTTCATGAAGAAATGCTCAACTATCTAGGAATAGAAGGAAATTATCTCAATATAATATAAGCCATATAACTCCACAACAAACATCATTATCAAAGGTGAAAAACTGAAAGCTTCTCCTCTACGATCTGGAACAAGGCAAGGAAGCTCACTCTCACTTCTATTTAACATAGTACTGGAAGTCCTAGTCAGGACAGTTAGGCAAGAAAAAGAAATAAAAGGCATTCAAATCAGAAAGGAAGAAGTATAATTGTCCCCATTTACAGATAACATGGTCTTATATGTAGAAAACCCTAAAGATTCTCCCTGAAAAGTTAGAATTAACAAACGAATTTGGTAAAGTCAGAGAACACAAATTCAATATGCAAAAATCAGTTGCATTTCTATACACTAACATTGAACTATGTTAAAAGGATATTAATGAGTGATACCATTTACGGTAACACCAAAAAGAATACAATCCTTAGGGATCAGCTGATTAGGTGAAAGACTTGTACACTGAAAACTACAAGACACGGATGAGAGAAATTGGAGACAAAAACAAATGGACATCCTATTTTCATGGACTGGAAGACTTAATATTAAAACGTCCACACTATCCAAATCATTCTGTACATTCAATGCAACCTCCTTAGAATTTTAACGTTACTTTTTGCAGAAATAGAAAACCAATCCCAAAATTCATGTGGAACCATAAAAGATCCTGAATAGCCAAAATAATCCTGAGAAAGAACAAAGCTTCCTGATTTCAAAGCATATTCTAAAGCTACAGTAATCAACACTGGATTGTACTGGCATAAATCAGATTAGATACCTAGAGAGAACAGAGATAGGGAAAAGAACGGATAGATAGATACCTAGATAGAACAGAATAGGGAAAAGACAGTCTCTTCAATAAGTGGTGCTGGGGAAAACTGGATATCCATCTGCAAAGAATAAAATTGGACACTTATACCATAAACAAAAAGAAACTAAAAAGGGATTAAATACTTAAATGTAAGAACAGAAATGTAAGAAACTACAAAACCCTAGAAGAAAATGTAGGGCAATTGTTTCATAAGTTTGGTTTTGGCAATACTTTCTTGAGTATGACGCCAAAGGCAGAGGAAATAAAAGCAAACTTAGACACGTGTGACTATCTTTAAACTAAAAAGCTTCTGTGTAGCAAAGGAAGCAATCAGCAGAGTGAAAAGGTAACGTATAGAATGGGAGAAATTATTTGCAAACTTATAGCAGGTAAGGGGTAAATATCCAAAAACCACAAGGAACTCTTAGAAGTCAATAACAAAAAACTAAATACCTGACTTGACAATAGGCAAAAAGATTTGAATAGACATTTCTTCAAAGAAGACAAATGACTAACAAGTGTATGAAAATTTTCTCAACATCACTAATCATCAGGGACATGAAAACCACCATGAGCTATACTTTATACCTGTTTGGATAGCCGTTATCAAAAAAACAAACAAACACAAGAAGAAAAACAGAATATAACAAGTGTCCTGTCAGGGCTATTGCTCACATTTCCAGTATATTTTTTCCAATAGCTTACTGTGAAAATTGTGGAAGATGGAGAAGAGTGGAAAGAATTGTACAATGAATATCCATACTAATTTGTACAATGCCCAATTGCACAATGGATCAAGTTTTGTTGCATAGCTATACATGTATCTAGTCACTTCCCTGTGTTTTTCAATGTGCTTTTTAGATTACACTTTTATTTTGAGATAATTATAGATCCTCACGCAGTTATAAGAAATCATCCTGTGTACCCTTTACTCGTTTTTTCCCAGTAGCAACATCTTGCAAAGCTATAGCACAATATCACAACCATGATATCAACGTGGATGCAACCAAGATACAGATTCCTTCACCACAAGGATCCCTCCCTTTACCCTTTTAGAGCCGCACCTACTATCCTCACTTTCCTCCCCCCTCCGAAACCTGTGGCAACCACTAAGCTATTTTCCATTTCAATAATTTTGTCTTTCAAAAAATGTTATCTGAATGGAGTTATGCCGGTTGTAGCCTTTGGGGATTGGCTTTTTTCATTCAGTACCATTTTCTAGTGATTCCAGTTGTTGTGTATATCAACAGTTCATTCCCAATGTGTTTTCAAAGGCATTTTCACACCTAGGGGACGTTCTTCATGAGCTTGTGCCAGTAAGTATCACCCCATAAAATCCCCAGCAATGTTAGAAAAGGAAATATACTCTTTAGAGTCTTTTCTTTGAAAAAACCAACAACAAAACAAAACAACTTATGGAGGTTTTGACATTTTGCAGTATTGGCCACAAACATTTTGAAAAGTTTCCAATGTGGATTTTGTATGTGTGAACTTGAGAAGAGAATAAAAATGTCAGTGGCCGTATTCATCTTGCATAAAATATTTGAACTTTATGCTGCACTAAAACAATAAATTGTCTCTGTAATAAGACATGGGCAATTAAACAAGCAAGAGAAACAATTCATGTAGCTTGAGTTGAATGGAAGCCCTGCAATTGAAGTAATGTAATCACACCCCAGGAGTCTGAGGAGGGGGTGTGTGCCCAGGAGAGGTGACTGCTTTATGCTTCTTTATATAATGGATAAGGGAAGTGTAATTTAATTTGCAAACAGCAATCTTTAGAAATCAATTAGGAGTTTATTCCAAAGGGGGCAAACGTTGGTTATAGATTTATGGACCTCTCTGCAGAGGAGGGAAAGTTTAGCACTTAGGGCTCAAGCCCTGCCCTTCCCGCCTCTCCACAAGTAACTCCCAGTGGGGAAGGAATGTAGCGGCCCACAAGGGAAGGAGTCCTGTGCAGGGGCTGCAGGAGAGAGGTCTGCAGTGGGAGACGTGAGCCTGTGCCCCAGAGCTGGGCGTCTGTGGACCAGGATGGTCAGGCTGATGCTCTCCTCTAGTTGTTGATACTGAATTCACACACGGGCAGATGCACCTGGGACAGACCCTGACATCAGGCCAGCGCTGGCTACTGGAGAGAGCCTCCTGCCCCTGAGAGCAGGGAAGGCTTTGTTTCGCAGCTCGGTGAAGTACAGACCCAGGTACTCCTCACTCTATCTTCTACTTGCCTGTTCAGTCATCTCTAGCTGAGCACTGCCTTCATGTGCTCCTCTGAGCGTAGACCCGTGGCCGTCAGTCTAACAGGAATTAGCAACGATTTCTTGTGGTCATGTAAGTTCGAGGAACGCAGGTTTAATCAAAGTTAAGCAGGCCTCTTTACTGTAGGATGGCCCAGACCTATGGATCTGAGGCTGTGCATGGGGCATCTATAGATTATTATAAGACTGGAGAGTTATAATTACTGATTGTAAGATTATAATCAGATTTTTTTTTAAAAAAGTTATCTGACCAGGGACCCAGACAAAAGTGTTCTGGGTCACACTTGGAGGAAGGCTGCCGCGCTGGGTTCCTGTCTGTGAGGCTTGCATGAATAGGACCGCAATGAACACAGAAAGGTAAGTTCTGTGCTAGAGAACTTTCCGTTGTGTTCCCTGCTGTATCTCTACTGTCTAGGACAGTGCCTGGCTCACAGTAAGTGCCCAATGAATGCTGGTTACGTGACTAAAAATAATAGCTATTATTTCTTGAGTTCTAGGAATTGTGCTGAGCTTTTTTCAGCCATTATCCCATTTAACTCTCAAAACAATACTGAGAACCAGTTCTCATTGTTATTCCCTTCTACAGGTGAGAAAACTGAGGGTTAAGACGGTTCCATAATTTGCCCATGGTCACAGAGATAAGAGGGGGTCAGGCTGCGGCTTGAATCCAGATTGTATAACTCTACAACCCACACGAGTAATTGTTTCTCTGCATTGCTTCTAGGAAGGACCAGGTAAGTAGATAAATGAATCCAAAACCCATCCAGGCATCACTCATCGGAAGGGAACTGGCCCTGAGTGGTCCCACCAAAACACCTCATTCCTCCAAGTGAACTCATCCTCAGAGGTGGCCTTCCAGGGTGCGGGGGACAGCACACATTCCCAAAACCTTCCTGGCTGCAAAGCATGGCACACATGCCTGTGGGAACTGTAGTATTACCAAGGACCAGATTTACCTGCAAAACTTGATCTGGTCTTCATTAAGCTGTGTGCAGGTCTCCTTGAAACAAGAGTCAACACTGAACACCGAAGCATGTAGAATAAAACAGCCACAGGAACAGGGTTTGGGGCAGGGGCTGAAGTTCTTGCCAGGGATCGAGTAATCACTAAGGCTTCCCAATGGGAAGTTAGGAGCATTAATTTCAGCACAGCAGACCGAGGCCCAAGAGACAGCATCTCGACCTCTTGATGTTGGTAGTGTGTCTACTAGACATTTCTACCCAGCACTGGGGCAGATAGGAAATAAACCCGCCTAGGAAAGTGGATGGTGATACGGTGGAAAGCCAGGTGCAAAAAAGGCGTTCTCAAGATCCCTCTTTGCAAACAGGAAGTGCATCCCTCAGAAAGGGCCGGTTTATCACCCTAGTATTCAAGGGTCTCCTACAGCTTTGCCCAAAGGCCAGCCACAGGATCCAGGTCCCATTAGGGGCTGGTCCAGGTACTGGGGGCTGGGGGCTTTGCAGAGTGCCTCTCAAACATGACTTAGGCATGGCCCTGTCTTAGGGAAAAGCAGTCTCCACTTTTAAAAATTTTCTTTCCTCGGGGCGCCTGGGTGGCACAGTTGGTTAAGCGTCCGACTTCAGCCAGGTCACGATCTCGCGGTCCGTGAGTTCGAGCCCCGCGTCAGGCTCTGGGCTGATGGCTCGGAGCCTGGAGCCTGTTTCCGATTCTGTGTCTCCCTCTCTCTCTGCCCCTCCCCGTTCATGCTCTGTCTCTCTCTGTCCCAAAAATAAATAAACGTTGGAAAAAAAAAAAATTAAAAAAAAATTTTTTTTTCTTTCCTCTTCTTCTTCTGCCCTTTTTTTTTAATGGATAAGGAATTGTTCAGCTGCCTCAGCAGCATAAATGAAATAAATTATCATTAAGATTAGGGATTGTGTTGTAAGTACACTCTAATTGCTAATTAATGCATTGTCCTGTTGATTTTTCCATGCATCTTATGTTTGACAAAGACGGAGGCTTGTTGCCAGCTCCGGGTAAAACATCGTCTCTGGCCCAGGCAGACAAGGTCGCTGGGTGAGTAAGACATTTCTTAGTTAACGTTACTCCAATTCAGCATTAGAACAGCGGTTAAGAAGGCTGACATTCAAGCAGATTGCCTGGGTTTGATTCTTAACTCTATCGCTTACTGTGTCTGCTTTGAGCAAGTTATTTTATTTCTTTGAGCCTCAGTTTTCCCTTCTCTATAACAGGGATAAAAATGATAGCATCCACTTTTTAAGATTTTGGCAAGGATTAAAAGAGAGAATAGAGTGAGGCATTTAGATGTAAGACCCAGTATGAGTGCTAGCTGCCAATCTTACTATTCCAGGTGTATATTTTCTTAATCAAACTATTTGAGGCCAATTGGGTTGCAGAATTCAGGGGTTTTGTTTTGTTTTGTTTTGTTTTGGTGTTTTGTGTGTGTGTGGAGGGGGGGTGTGGTTTGGCATTTAGGAAGCTAATGTGGCACACACAATTTATATTATGTTCCACTCCCTGCAGGATTGAGGGCAATGTCTCACAATCAAACACGCTAATATTTATGTAGTTAAATATAGAAACATTCACATTAAGTGAGATAAATAAATACTATAAATACTTTCCTGTTACTTCAGTCAAATGTTCTCACCCAGTGAGTTTTGACATCAAATTTATGAAAAGGCTTTCAGGATTCAGAGCTTTTTAAAATTTTGGATAACGGAGTTTTGACCTGTCTGACAGGCACTCCTGCAATAGGTTGCTGTGTCTACACTGGAACAGGTGCCATCCATACTCAGAGCCCTCAGTCATTTTCCTGACTCACTGTGGAGGTCTGTTTCAGCAGCAGATTCTTGGCTCCTGCCTAGACCTTGTGCAGGAAACTTCAGGGAGCCTCTGGGCTGAGCCTGGGAATGGTCAGTGGTCTACAGGGGTCAGGGCCTCCAGCTGTGAGTACCTGCCTGGTGCCAGGTGCTAGGTGCCTGATGCCCAGTGCCTGGCTGGGTTTTCTTGCTGGTCCCTGATGCTGTGTGCACAGGGGCCGGTCCTGCACCTAGCCTGGACTAGTGATGGCTCCTGCTTTACAGCTGGTCTCCTGGACAGATCTCTTCCTTTAAGTGAGGTGAGCAGCCTGATATAGTCATGGGCCAACTTGGGAAGCATAGTGAAAAAAGGGTCAAGAAGCACCTTCTCTCTCGAGGCTCTGAAATCACAGACTTACAGGCAGCTGAGTGAGGGCTGGGTGGGATTCAAATCTGTCCACTCACTCACTCACTCACAGTAAACATTTACTGTGGTCCTACTTTGTGCCAGGACCCTTACCAGGCCCTGCATGGCCAGGAGTCCGCAGAGTCACAATGATATAAAGCTAACAGTGAGGAGTATTTGGAATGTGGGCCAGGCACTGTGCTCTGTACTTTACCAGATCGGCAGACTGGATTCCTCCTTCCCTCAGGCCTGGGGCCACTGGAGTCTGAACCTCTCACCCAAGCCTTAGAGTTCTAGCTCTTAAATTCTCCCCATGAGATTCTTCATGCTCTACAAAAGAGCATTTATCCTCAGTCTATAAAAGAATTAAGCTAGGTTCCAGCTCTAAAGTTAGCAAGAATGGAAATATCAACTTATCTGTCAACATCTGCTTCCCCCAAACTGCATGAAGATGCCACCAAGATGTGGGAATTTTTGCAGTAGGAGACTGGATGGACCAAGGTCTGCCCTGTTCAGGACCACTTATTAGTCCCCTTGCCTTGCGTAGGTCAGAATTTGTGGTAAATAGAGGCAGGAATTTGGGCCTCTGTACTGGGCCTCTCTGTGAATATTGGTGCTTGGTGCCCACTCAAAGATTTGTCAACTCTTTCTGAGCACAATCCTGTCTTTGCAGACATTATCTGAATTCTAACTGCTGAGAAGGAAGTAGAAGGAGGGGAAGCCCAAGGGGACACTGAAGGCTGTCCTTGTGATTAAAATGAACCCATGAATGGCCCCATTTTGGCGCTCAGCCCTGCACCAGCCACTTTCATATGCCATGCCACTTACTCCAAACTTCTGGACTTGATGCTATTTTTCCATGTTATACATCAGGAAAATGAGAAGTAAGAAGTTAAAGCAATTAATGTGGTGGCCTAGGCTATGGTTCAGATCTACTGAAAATCCAAGCTTTCGACATGAGATACAAAAAGGTGCCCTTCCACTCTGGGCCCCACGCCACTGAAGACAATACATACCGGTGAGAGCCTAGAGGCATAAGAGATACTTTACTAATAAAGTGCTTCCTGAGCTAGACACGCTTATTTGGCTGAAGTCTTTTCTTATGAAAACAAAGAGCCAACCTGAAGACAGAGCCCTGCCCACTCGAGAAACAACCAGGGGAGAGACTGTGTCCCTCCAACACATCCTGCCCAGGGCCTGTGGATGGCCTGCTCTTGGAATGAAGATGGACACGATGGAATTTCAAAGTGAATAAAAACATTAAAATGTGAGTTGTCTGACGTTTCCTCCTAACTCTGGTCTTGGACATGTGGTGGTCTGGTTATATTCTTGCTTTTATGTCTTGCTGGCCTTCTGGTTTTAACACCAGCCTCAGTGTACTTAGCTACTGTGTGAGACAGCCTCTTGGTGTTGATCAACTCTGGGGCACAAATAAATTCTAGTTTTGGGGCCGTGTGCCAAGGTCCCAGTCATGGCTGCCCTGTGAGCCTTGTAGACCATAAATACCTGGGTCTCACAGCAGGTACCAAACAACCTTCTGCGCTGTTCATCCCCAACCACCTGAAGGGTGTAGGTGTCCCTGGAAGCCCCAGGGTTTGCTGGAGTTAGAATGAGACCCTCAGGGGCTCCCGATCTAGCCTGTTTTCCTGCCTCCTAGAATTCTGTGTCTTCAGCATTTGGCCCATATTCTAATGAGATGTTCAGTTCTTAGCTGCAGACATGTGGAGAGATAATTGATAATTAAAGTCAGAGGGAAAGACTTGAGGACAGCAATCATGGGTTTAAATTTATTATTCTTCTGCGTATCCATCATGTTTCTGCTCCGTAAGAGCCCTCAACTGATACTATTAATTCATTCTTTCAATAATATAAAACATTTTTTTCAGCCATTATAGAGGTACAGAGAAGAACAAGGCTTGGTCCATGATTTCTGCTTTGACTGGGTGGTTGTTCATTTTGAAGTCAGACCCAGTAAGGTAATGTGTGTCCAGAGCCTGGCTAACTCCTCACCTGTCTTCTGCTCTCCACTTCCCCCACCCCCGCTCTCAACCTTGTCTCCTCGTAGTCACAAACCCATGGTTCCACAGAGCCAGTGCCTCAGATCACTTTCTGTCCTCTCTGGCCCCAGATAATACTATTAAGCTCACCAGCTAGTTGTGAGGATCTAAGGCCACAGCGTAGGTGACAGTCCTGAGCACGCAGTCCTGGACACGCAGAGGCATCTGTCAATTTCACTTTTCTTCCTTCTCTGGATGGAAACTGCCCTGTCTCTATCATCAATCAGCACAAATGGTATTGGGTATTGTGTTCTTTCTCTGAGTTCTTGGGCCTTGCTTTTGGATTTTCCATTAGAAAGCATTATGGAAGAAGGCTCCAGTTCTGCTCAGGCATGCTCAGTACTGGGCACTGAAGACATTGCTGTTAAACTGAATGGAAATGGCTCTTGGCAAATCTGCCTCTGAATATACCCAGAATCTTCTCCATGACTTAGAGAGTTAATAATAATGGACATGGACGGAGTACTTGCTATGCTGCCCAGGCAAGGAGGCCTGGTTCCAAAGTTAAAGACACCTAGGCCAATTTCAGGGTAAAAATGGAAACTGTCCATAAACTAACCATGGGACTCAGGTGGGGAGACAAGGAGCCAAATTCCACATAGTGGTCCACAATTCTATTCTCCCAGGATACTTGCACTCTCTCCCCGGCCAGTGTTGCAGGCTAGTGACTAAACACATCATAACACTGAGGTGTATAGTATCATGAACATATGGGATGGCACCTGGAAGGGGCAACCTCTGCTGGGGGGTGCTGTGGTCAGACTCGCCTGTAGGCCTTCGAGGAGTTCAGCGGCAGGTGACACAGCCCAGTCTGCACCTTAGAGTTGAGCTGATGCATTGATTGTTCTCATCTGGATGTTGTTTTCCGGGCTGCAGGGAACCGTGAGAGGCAGAACAGCACAGTAGGTCAGAGCACAGCATCCAGAGCCAACTGCCTGGGCCTGAAGCCATTTACAGATGCTGAGAACATAGCATAAGCCCTCTCATCCTCTATTCCCCAATCTATAGAATGAGGACAAAAATAGTGCCCCATGGCCCTGAAGGTGGAGTGACCAACTATGGCCAAAGCATGAAGCAAAGAGAAAGCCCTAGGTGAATATAGATATGATAATGACAACAGCGCCTTTTGGAGACACTTCTGTAACCCACGACCTGACATAGCACATTCCCAGGGAGGTGCCATGGTCAGCCAGGAAGCTTGGAGGAAGCCAGGCTTCCAAGAGGTGCCTTCTAGAAGTTTCTCTTTACCAAGTGTTTGTGCAGGAGATCCAGCTGCCTCTGACACCAGAGCTGAATCTGCTGGACGGTCTTGAAGGGCTGGGTACCACCTCTCCATCCTGGGACCACAGGTGTCCCTCCAACTGCATTTACCAGCCTCTAGGATACCAAGATAGGGTTTGCTCTGAACAAGGAGGGAGCAGCATCCATGAAGCATTAAAAAAACACATCAAGAAAAGGAGTCTGGAAGCAACATTACTCCTAGATAAAAAGCTACCTTGTTTTCTTAAGGAGATGTGAATTCTCTGAATTAAGGAATTGTGGTTTTAAAGGTTACCTGAGGGAAATACGGAGTTTTTAAAGCCCTGGGCTTTCATTAAAACTCACTCACACGCAACTAATGTGTGAGCCCAGATGTCCCCTGCATGCTCTCTGGGAACACAGGCCAGAAAAGGTCTCTGATGAGACGAGAAACTCTGAAGTCCTCAGCCCTGCATGCAAGCCCCCTCTTCTCCTATTCCTGTTCCTATTTTTTAGGAAAGGCTGGACACCCTACTCTTCAGACCTGAATGTATCCAGGCTCTGGAAGGTCCATAATCCCTGCAATTTACACATGGGGCAGAACATGGTTAGAGTTGACATACTGGTGGTGTTAAAATAAATTCCTACTTTACCACCTCTGCTCATGTGGTTCACTGTGATGGTTTGAATGGTTGCACCATTCAATCCTGCTGCACATGGCCATGTTTGTGAAGGCTCTTTGGATGTCCTTGTCCCCGCAGGGACTCCACATAATCCGTTATTAGAAGCCAACTCAAATTATCATTTCCCTCAACAGATCCCACCCCAAACATTAGCTTTGCTCCACATTCCATGGGGCTTTAGTTATTTTATAAAGCAGCCACCTGCCTTGAAAGGTCTCTGGGGAGAAGGTTCCTCTGGGCTGAATTTGGTCCCAACACCAGCGAGGTTGACCTACTCAGTGTTTCAAAAACAGCTAGTTGTTGATCTTTAGAATTCAGGAGTTTTTTTTTTTTTTTTTTTTTTCCTTTTCAATTCAGGTTCTTCTCAAAACTCAGAATACCTAGCAACATGTGCCGACAATCAAACAAGGCAGCAATTGGCTGGGTCCTGCTTTCAGTGAGAGCAGCCCCCCTGCAGCTCAGCACAATCCCAGTACCCCTGTGTCTTCCACACTCACTTTTACTTTCTGCTTGGCCCTGGGATGGGTCTTTCCAAACCAAGAAGTAAGTATAAAGTAAGGGAGCAAAGACTTGAGTACCGGGTTGCTGTGAAAGCACCACCCCAAATCCCTCACAACTTTGCCACTAAGGGGCTGTGTGAGGTTGCATCTTTGCTTAAATGGCATGGAGGTTAATACAGGCAAAACAAGAGCATATGCAGGGACTCCAGACAGTCTTATTCCCAAATGTTGGAATCTCTCAGTTAATAGGGGTAGCCATCTTTTTCTGACAACAGCTAGGGAAATTTTGCGCGTCTTTAAAAATGATAACTGTTGGGGCATCTGGGTGGCTCAGTCAGTTAAGCATCTGACTTCGGCTCAGGTCATGATCTTGGGGTTCATGAGCTTGAGCCCTGAGTCAGGTTCTGTACTGACAGCTCGGAGCCTGGAGTCCGCTTCAGATTCGGTGTCTCCCTCTCTCTCTCTGTCCCTCCCCTGCTCACACGGTCTCTCCCTCAAAAATAAACATGAAAAAAAAGGGATAACTATTACATTTTCTTAGCAACATTCTAGTTTTGCTTTCACCTCCTGAGTTCCAGCCCCTTGATGACTTTTTGGATGAGGTGCACGTTCCTATTCCTGGTCATCCTCCTGTTGGGGCAGCTAGAAAACAGGTCAGTTTATGTATGCCGAGTCACTGATGAAGGTTTCAGGGAGGGTCTCGTTCATTCCACAGCTAATGTGCTTCTGAGCGGAAGCAGAACATAGTTTGGTTTCTTCCTTCCTTTCTGCTGTAGAGAACTTTAAAAATCTCAAACCGTAATTTCTAAGCTTTCTCTGTACTTGACTTTTCTTAAATAGTTTCATTTTCTAGTCCAAAAACAATGCTCTGGCTTTCTAAGGTAAATAAGGCCATTTCTGTTCTAGAAGCAGCTGATGGAGAAAACCGAAGGTGAAGGAAGGCTATTAGAAGAAATGGGTCACATTCTACAAATCCTGGAGCCACAACTGTCTCTCAGGACACCAACCATATCTATTTCTCCTATATCTTGAAAAGGTGCAGAAAATATCAATTATACTGAAGAGAAAGGACTTTATTTGCATGTTCTTATTTCCTATAGATGTCACGTACAAAGTAATTAATGAACTTGAAATTAAAAAAAATAAATAAATTTTGGCGGGGGTGGTTGGGTGGCTCAGTTGGTTAAGCCTTTGGCTCTTGATTTCACCTCAGGTCATGATCTCATGGCCCATGAGATTGAGCCCTGCCTTGGGCTCTGTGTCGACAGTACATAGCCTGCTTGGGATTCTCTTTCCCTCCCTGTCTCTCTGCCCCTTCCCGGCTCATGTGCGCGCGCTCTCTCTCCCTCTCTAAATAAATACATAAACATTTAAAAAATAATTAAAAAATTAAAAAAATAAATTTTTTATGTTGACCGTTGAATGATAATCAGTTTCTCCTGGATCTCAGAAAACCACAGAGGATGTGCCACTTTGTGTTGAATGAGGATCTTGGGGCAGTTCTTGGGGCGGGTTATAACTCTGCTCCGTGAGCAGCCATGATGGGACAAAGTTGCTTAATCATTTTGTCAAATTCCTCTTCATAGGAGAGCACATCCCCAGCTTTGGCAAAAGACTGCTTCTAGAAGCAAGAAATAAGGACCTGGGCTTTTAAAAAGTAACCTCTACTCTGAGGATGTAAAAATCATAGTGGAGGGGTGGGTGCCTGGGTGACTCAGTCAGTCAAGCGTCTGACTTCGGCTCAGGTCATGATCTCACGGTCCGTGAGTTCGAACCCCGCGTCGGGCTCTGTGCTGACAGCTCATAGCCTGGAGCCTGCTTCCCATTCTGTGTCTCCCAATCTCTCTGCCCCTCCCATGCTTGTGCTCTGTCTCTCTCTCAGTCTCTCAAAAATAAATAGATGTGAAAAAAATTTAAAAAATAATCATTGTGGAGGATGTAACAGACACTTGGCTACAGTCAGAGCTAGCGCCCAGAAATGTGAAATCAGCCAACCTCAGCCTGTGCATTCCTCCCCGCTACAACACACCAGGTAAGAAACCATGTCCCGGAATCAAACTGTTGAGATTCAAATCCTGGCTTGACCATTTTCAAGCAGTGTGACCTTGGGCAAGTTACTTAACTTCTCCAGACCAGGATTTCTCACCTGTAAAATGTGTATGATGGTACCTCTTGCATGGGTTTTGGTAAGGATTAAATGACTGAGTGCATGTAAAGCTTTTATGATAGAACTTGGCATATGGTAAATTCTTAAATGTGTCAAATTATCCATGGCATGTGACTTCAGTACACTGTCACTTGGTTTCCTAGGTTTTCTTATGCGGTCTTGGATTCATTGTTGGGGCATATTGCTCCTGCTTCCCTCCCGTTATCATCAAAATCTAATACCCGCCTGGAACTTTGAAGTTTACAAAATGCTTTTACACTCTAAATCTCACATAATCTTCACATCAGCCCTGGGTATGCTCCCTACTCTGCCCAATGGGTTTTGGGCAACTTAGTGCCATTTTCTCTCCTCTGTGCTTTCTCCTGTTTCACAGTTGTAGAGCCCTGGGAACTAGATTTCCTGGAATTCTAACCAGCGGTTGACAGGTTTTCTGTCTTTGTAAGAATAACAGCAGAGAGGCAAGGGGACAAGGTGCGGAGTCCCTACTCTCCTAAGCAGTGGTGGGCAGCCATGCAGGCTCTCCAGCAGAAGGCAGACGGGATGGAGTGATGCCAGGAGCATTTGGACGTCCTCTTGCAAGTTACCCCCCTTGGTTCTGCAATTCCTGACTTCCTGAACACTAGCGGTGGCTGATTTTTCATCCCCTTAGTTCCTCTAAAGATCTGCGCCCTCAAATCTCCTCTATGAAATCCCTTTGTGCTGGAAATATCTAGAGTGTTTGCCATTTTCCTGACCAAACCCAGACCTACTTTACATTAGAAAACACACAATGAGTACATACTTTATGTCAGGCACTGTGTTAAGCATTTTATATGAGTTAACTTATTTAATCCTTATAATGATGCAGTTTGAAAAGCAGCACAATTATCCTGATTTTTCAGATATGGTAACTGGGGCACAGAGAGGAAAAGTTCCTTTTGCATGGTTATCACTAGGCTCTACAGACTCTGTTAAGTTACTGAATGTTTACCATGTGCCTGGCATTGTACTGAGTATTTCAACGAAGGATGAGTTACGGTTTCCCAAAGTAACAGGTAGTTAAAAGCCAAGCAGGGATTCCCATCCCTTCCTAACTCTCCACCCAGTGTTTCTTTTCCCAAACCTCTGATGCCTCTTGCGTGGAGAGAACTACCACAGATGTAAGGATGTATAAATAGTTACAGTTAAAGGGTGTCTGTCTAAGAACAAGTTGTCTGCTTCCCATTCTATGCACTCCTTACATTTTACCAAGGAAACTGTTTTATTCCAAAGAATGAATGGTGGGTCTTGTGACCCAGGGATAATTTGTTATTGTCATACATGGCAGAAGTAGGGGGAAATTAAAAAAAGGAGAGAGGGAATGAGGAAAAGAGGAGAAGGTAGATGGTGCAGGAGGGGCAAAGAGAAGAATAAGGAAAAAGGACAAGGCAGGGGAGGAGGACAGGAAGAAGAAGGAAGGCAGAATGAGAGCTTTTTCTGATCAAACCACCAGCCACATATAAGAGCAAGGCAGAAAAGGGACTTTTCCCACCTCCTATTTCTACCAGGGGATCCAGATCTTTGTCGTAGCAAGGACTAAGTGTTGTTACTCAAATATTCATCCCTCTGCCCCAGATCTACACCATAATGCAAAATCCATAAGTGTTAGCTATTTTGGCTGCTTGATAAAAATTTGATACATTCTGATTAACACACATATAATAAATAGTCTAATTTTATTATGTTGTATAAAGAATTCAAAAATATGTGGTGTCTGTGCTTTCCCAAAGTGTAAGGAAACAGATAAAGCTTCAGACAGTCAAAGAAAGATTGCTTTCATTAAATTATGCTGTTATTGAATTTCTTCCCCTATGATAGTCTCTCCCTGTTCTCAAAGCTGTCTGCCACATGAGCAATCACTTGGGGTGGGATTTTCCCTCGATCTCTGGAAGCGATCCTTGAAGACACGATTTAAATACTTAAGAGATTCTTTACTGAAGGCCTGCAAGCAGTGAGGACGTGTTACAAAGAGGTCAGGAGCTGGTAAATGTAGTGCTGAGTCTATGGGCAGAGGATACAAGTGCTGACTCTAGTCCCCTGGGGCATGCTGGAGTTAAAGAATGTTGATCACCTGCTCCATGCTAGGTGTGCTCCATGTAGGCACTTCTACAAAAAACCTTCCAAATTGGATGGGCACATTCATCCTTTTTTTTTTTTTTTTTTTTTTAATAGATAAGGAAACTGAAGCTGGGATAATCTTATCTAAGACAGAGTTAGAATGGTTGCATTGGGGATGCCTTATACTCGTTGCTCTTTAGATTGGAACCATAAACCAGGTTGCCAGGCCAAATGACCTTTCCAGATCACTGAATCTTGAATGGATTGGCTCAAGGATGGGAATTAAACCTGGGCCTTCAAGCTTCCGTGGGGTCTTTGAGTTCCCTCCGCTCACATTACCCTCTAGTAATTCCTCTTCTGCTTCAGCCACCAGGGTCTGTTCCTGTTACTGACAACCAAAGTGTGCTGACTGATGGAGGGTGGGGCTGGATTTGAGCCCTGTTGTGCCTGAAGACACAGATCCTCTGTAAAGGAAGGTGAAACTCATCCCTCCTACTAATCCCACCACGGGGACCTACATTCCCATCACAGGGTCAGACTTTAGAATAAGTGAATGAGGGTAGACTAGGCGTCCTGAAGGACTGAACAGAGAACGACGGACACTGGGCACCAAGGGCTACTCCCCAGTGCTCCTACTCTTCAGCCGGGAGCAGCTCTGGGCCTGCCTGCACAGGCCTGGGGGGCCAGGTGCTCCTCCTCTACTCTAGTAAGAATCAGCAGGCAGGGCTGGGTCCCCAGCTTTCTGAGGACTGGTTTCCTCCAAGAACATGCCAAGTAAAATGGTCATTCTGTTCCCTGTGTTCACTGGCATTTTCCGGGGGAATTCAGAATCCTCTTATTATCTCCATATCCCTGCCCAGACCTACATTCTAGGAGAAGATTCCTCACCCAATGTCATCCCAGTCTGACCCAAATCTACTTGTCCTGCTCCCTCTTTCCTTGGGGATGGAAGCTATGAGGATAATGGGTGACATTAATGGAAGCATAGTGGTTAATTTGAGGGAGATGATAATCCCAAAGAGCCCAGGGCTGGTTAGGCTGTATCTAGTATGCTGCCTTTTCTCCTAAGAGTGACACTTTAAGAGAGTATTTTTCCAAACTGGGTGCGTTCAGAAGGCTGCCTGATGTTTATGGGGTCTAGGAATAAAATCCTAAAGAAATTGGCAAAGGACTAAGAAGAATGATTTGTGGGAGACCGTTCCCATCACACGTCTGGAGGGCAAGGGGAGAGGAGGAGGAAGTGCACTTCGTGGTTGAGGTTCCAGATGAAAGAATCAACAGTGGAGGGTGGCAATTAAAAGAGGGAAGATTTTAGTTTAATGTGGGAATAAATGTTGTAGTTAGGGTTGCCTTCTCTGGTATGGAATATTCTGTTCCTTTAAGTATCCAAGCAAGAATGGGAGACATCTGCACAGGGATCCTCCTGGAGGGGCTCCAGTCTCTAGAGAAGATCAGATCATATGATCCCTAAAGTCCTCCCCTCTATCAAAGACTCCAGGATTACTCTGTACGTAAATTCTGATGGACAATAGGGGAGTGACTACATACATCGTTCCATCCACACTCTGAAATCTTGACAGCCTCTAAAAAGAATGAATTAAAGCTAAGGATGCTAACACAGGATCAAATCCATAACAAGTTGTAAATTTGGCAAAGCAAGCTGCAAATAGGTATTTCTATATAATACTATACATTTTCTTTGTAGGATATGTGGGTACAGAAATACAAATGTGAAAATGTGCACACACACATACACACACACAGAGGCTAGGAAAAATAAAAAATGTATAAGGGAGGATTTGGGGGCTGGAAATGGTAGTTAAGAAGAGTTTAGCTTCATTTGCTACGTTTCTTTTCTTTCCTTCTTCTTATGTTTTTTAACAAGAAGAATATTTTCATGTATTACTTATGGTATTGAAAATGAAAGGAAAAATGCTGATGGCTATGAGGCTATTTCTCCCAGATAGAAAATGGCGAGTTTAATCTTAATTAATGATCAGGTCATTCATTCATCAATAGCCATCGAACACCCCCTATGCACTGACATGGTAAGGATACAAGGCATGGTGGAAGACAGAGCTCTTCCCCTCAAGAAGCTTCTGGCATAGGAACCAGCGATTGCAACCGAGTATAAGCAAGGCTGTGAGGGGCAACAGTGTGGGCTTCCCAGGGCCTGAGGGCTGAGGTCTCGTGGGTCTTAGCGTGGGGGATGAGGGTTCCAGGTGTGACGGACAATATGTAGCAAGGTCTGGAGTGAACAGAAGCATGGCCTACTTGAGAAAATGAAATGTTTGTTATAGCTGCTGGGAGGTAGGAGGAACAGTGGGGAACAAATCTAAAGATATAAGCAGAATATAGATAATAGAGGCCCTATGGGTCACGTCAAAGAGATGAGACTTTACCCTAAAAACAGTGGGGAACCATTGAAGAATGTCAAGTGGTTGAGAGGTTAATGGTAGTCTTTCAGGCTAGCTAAGGGAGTTTTCTGGGAAGGGTGGCTCTGGGTGGTCCTCAGAACATAGCGTATAAGCTTTCTACTTACATAAGCCGCAGTTTTGCTTTTGAAGAGGTACAAATGAATAATTATCTATATGCAGATTAATAGCTTTGTGGATTTGCTGTGGCAAATGAGAAACGTTAACCCAAAAATGATTTTCCATTCTTGCATAGGACACTGATGGCTGCCTTTCTGTCATTAGTCACCAGGCTCCCCTAGGCCTCAAACTCATTTTTAACACTGGACTGAGCCAAACCAAATCCAGAAGGGAAATCTCTGCTAAAAATGATTAACATAACGCATGAGAAAGCCAAGTGTAAATGACTGTTCATTCAGGGGAATACCCATAGCAAGCACCCAGAACGTTCCTGAGGAACCAAATGTCCATGCAGTTGCTGGGCACGGCTATACATGAAGCAAGGGACTGAGAACGGAGTTGGTCATTTGGTGCAACATTTGAACCCTGGCTCCTCACCACACCTGTGATGGCAGGTTACTTAATCCCTGACACCTGTCATTTTCATTTCACAGCTACTATGGATGAGGCAGGGGAAATCTATTCAGGTTTAGGGTCAAAAGCCAGCAGGTGTGCTGGGAATTGAAAACCAAGCACATGTTGTGCTTGAAAAATAAAACAACAAAACTTTAAATCCTCTTTAAATTGTGAATGCCAGGCACTCTAAAGCCCCAAAGCTTCCACTGATTATTATTCTTTTTCTTTTCTTACCTTTTTTTTTTTTTTTTTTTGGATTCACTAGAG
The DNA here is from genome assembly GCF_007474595.2 of Lynx canadensis. Taxonomy (NCBI): domain Eukaryota; kingdom Metazoa; phylum Chordata; class Mammalia; order Carnivora; family Felidae; genus Lynx; species Lynx canadensis. The sequence goes on along the minus strand of NC_044311.2, from coordinate 35,739,317 downwards.
GTTAAGGTCTAGTTTGAAAGGCTGAGGGAGAGATGGTAAACAGGGTGGGGGCAGGGATGTAAAGAGGAGATAAATGAAGATTTCTCTCTCAATATCCACATCTGGTTTCATTCAAGTAAATCAAATGTGCATGATGATTCAACTCCATTGTACCACTGTAACTATTACAACTACCTAAAGTTTTTTATTGTGGGGGTTAATTGGATATATATGAATTACCCAGCATATATTATGTGGTTTGGGGCCTCTCCTTTTCTGTTTATTGGTCATGGATAATTGAGAACAGATTGCTTATCCCTGCAAACCAACCACTCTAGAATGAATCTTAAGTAACAGAGCTGGAAGTTTCCTTAAAATAATCCAAACCGACCTAAATAGCTCAATTTATGGAGGAGGAAACTGAGGCCAGGAAGGGAATGATCTACCAAAGCCACACTGCCAGTGCAGGGCGGAGCTGGGATGAGGCCCCAGCCCTCCCAACAGCCAGTCCAGAGCTCCTTTCATTCCATCACGCTGACCATCTACAGGAGCCTGACTCTGCCTGTCCAGGGAATGAGACACCGCTCCACCCCTAAGTCTGCAGAACCTCTCTTAAAACTCATGCTCATAATAACGTGGTGTTACTGTTCACAGAATAGTTGGGATGGCGAGGGGAAAAGCTATGAATTTGGAGACTGGAAACTCCCTAGGAAGTGGAGGGAATGCTGAGCTGTCCGTGGCTTCATGGCTGTCTAAGTATTTGTTACAACTCCCTCCCTGTCCCCAGATTCTACCTCAATAGTTGTAAGTAGGCCTATTCTGCGGGTTTCTGTAACAATCTTCCTCCTTCAAACCCACTGCATGGACAGGGCCCACCAAGATCTACGCAAGATGAAACATCTAGACAAGTGGCACCCTCCCTCAGGAATGGTACAAAGAATGGTTAGGACACAGTGTGGCTTCAAAATGATGAGTTATCCAACCAAAAAAAAAGCAGCAGCTTGAGGTTTCCTTGAGCCTTCATGACTTTAGCTCAGGCTACTGCATGATTTCCCATAGGATTACAAGAGCAAAACTGAAAATTGCTCTCAGACTTTAAGAGTCTGTACTCCAGGTGGGAATGCCTCATTCCCGTTGGGTGCGTTATCATGTGGGTTGACTGGCTCTTTGTTGCCAAACACCTGCCTAAAAGTGTGTAATGCTTCCAGATGTTTCTCAGCATCCAGATGTACAGCATGCTCCAACTACGGCTGCTTCTATCAAGTTGAACACTGCATCTCTGGTTGCAGAATCACATCCTCACAAACATATTCTGATCATGCATGGCATGTGGGAATTGGTGGATTTGGGAATCATGAGCCAAGGGCTTCAGTGTCAGGCAAACAGAGGGTTGAGTCCTGGCCCTCCAATGACACAAAGCTCTTTGTGTCCCAATCCCTCACTTGTAAAATAAGGACAATGGTGGCAACCTCCCAGAGTCATTACATGTGCAGCGATGCATATAAGGCTCCTAATAAATGAATACGATATGGTAGGTGTGCAGTGAAGAGTAGATTTTCTCAGAAGAGACAGGGAGGGCTCTGTCTTGTTCACCACTGTATCGCCAGCACTTAGTACATGGCAGGAGCTCAATAAATATAAATAAGGAAGTGAATGAATGAGAATCCGAATGGCCTCTGATTTGCAGCCACGTAGGTGCTTAGAAAAGTCCTTGAAATCTATGCATGTAGTGAGAATTTAATTAAGCCTCTGACTTACACATAAAAATTTAGCACCTTTTCAAAGCTGAACCACAGTAAAACCCTCTTCCATCACCACGTGAACGAAGAGTTGACTCCCTTTCATTATGTGGGCCTCTTTATGCCATTTGTCTTCTCCGGTGCCAGTCCACAGGAGAGAGTAGCGTGCATTGTTACTGCTACTTTCTCAGTTACTAAATCCCACAGTGCTCTAACTCCCAGCCTGGGCAACGGCAGGTTCAGACAGCAATGCAGATACCACTGGAACTTCAGCAGGGATATATATTCTGGAAGGCTCCCTGGATAGCAGCAGGGGACTCAGTCTCCCTCATAAGGACCTCATGGAAGTACGTACCAAGCCACCACAGGGACCACCACTCACAAATGCACTGAAATCTGGCCCTGGAAGTTAACCTATTAACAAAACTTAGAGGAAAAGTCTATCTTCTATCAATGAAATGGAAATGAAAAAAATCCACTAACGGGCACCAAAGCTATGTGTTTGAAAGGGAGTGAACCTGTTGACCTGAAAGCATGAGGGACTATAATCCATTCATTCTCCACGGACCCCTGATCTAGAAATGCAAAGTCAATACCTACCCAAACACTGAGCCCTCTCTTTTCTACTGAATGGATCCTGGTTTGATCAGCCAGAATACTGTCCCCCAAGCATTACCCCAACTCTGCATCCCCACCCTGCTGACAACCACCACAGTACACACACCGGACTTTATTCTACAGATAGCTGAATCTCTACGTTTCAAAATTCTGAGAGTGAGAAATGAGTGGAATAGATAGAATGGTAATAACATATTTTTCCTAAATAAATGGTTCTCACAGGAAGGTGCTGTGACAGTGGCAAAGCTATGAAGGAATCTGGGGGCACTTCAAACTGGGAACTGTCATTTTCTATCCACTGTGTCTTTTCAAAGTGTAAAGTAAGTGTGGTGGGGGTTAATAATAATGAGATTAATTGTGCCCTTTCTCTGCGCCAGCCATAGCTAGAAGTGCTTTGTTAGTATTGACTCATTTTATTCTCCAATTACCGCTGGGAAGTACAGAGGAGGTCCACAGCTTGCTCAAAGTCACAGGGTCTTTATATGTAAAACTGGGTTAAAAGATAACAAATAATATGAAAACCCAACAGAATTAACTAAAAAAAAGATAAGTGAAATAAAAAGGATTGCAACAGAACCTAAAACCATGGCATCAGAAAGAAAACTTGCTTTGGTAGTACCCAAAAAACAAAGTGAACACTGTAAAACTGATGCAAAAAATAAAATAAACTATCTAAGAAGGCAGGAAAATGCCAAAGAAACACACATCAGTGTCAGAACACATCATACATGGAGAACAGAGATTGTAAGCATTGTCAGTAATTGTGGGGAACGGAATCAATAAACAAAGATATTCTAAATTTCCCTTGACTAAAATAAAACAGACAAAAAACATTAATCATAATTGTAAGATTAAAAGATCTTCTTGCACTTCATAAAAAGAAAGAAAATCCATGAAAAGAAGCCTTCCTGGATAAAGCCAACTAGATTTACTAAATTAAGATTAATGACATTATTTTCAAGGGGATTAGTGAAATATTTTTACTCATAAGAAATTAAGCTAGAGCCTCACCTCCAATCCTGTATCAAAACAAATTTCACAGAGTTTAAAGAGTTAGTTTAAAAACGAGCCATATACAACCTTGGGAAAAAGTGTTAGTATTGTATGGATTTTTGGATGAGGAACATTTTTCCTTTTGCTTAGAGCAAAAAGTAATGGGAAAAAAAATCATAAAAGAAAACATTAATGGATATGACTAATGCCGTTTAAAATTTATATCCAAAACCATCTAATCAAAATTTAAAAGCACAAAAGAATAACATTTCCTGCAAAACAAAGATATATGAATGGGTTACTATTAAAAAGAGGAAGCGAGAGATAGACATTTTTGCATTTTAATAGGGAAGCAATAATCTCTTCAATTATAAGCATATATGAATATAAAATGTACAAAACAAAAAACACATATACCTCATAACGATTTTGGAAATGTTCACACTCCTCAGTAATCAACAAGATGCAAACTAAAATGTGGTCACAATTTTGCTCATTAAATTGGCAAAACAGGGGAGAGAGCATTTCCTTTCTTAACTACTGGTAAATCAGTTCCTTTCTGGGAAGACAGTTCTGCTCTGGGTACCAAGAATACTAAGAGTATACATTTGACCTGCCAATTCATCTGCTAGGACTTCACCCAGCGCAACAATCCAATAATTGCATCAAGATGTATGTAGGAGGATTTTCACCAGGCAGAGAACGCTCTATCTACCCGGTGCTTGGTTATTTAAAAAACCGCCATCAACGTCAGTCCCCACAGGTTTTGACCTTCTGAATTTGTAGAGCATGTGTCATTTTACTTAATTTTGGAAACAAGTTCCTAAGGAAGGCATTATCATCATTATCCCCACTTAAAGACCCTGGAAGACAAAAAGGGTAGGGTAGTCTGAGTTAAAGGTCACAGAAAGTTCTCTCTGATGTCTGAAATCATGCCATTAAAGCATAAATAGAATGAGAAGGGTAGGTTACCTGGAACAACTCCTTCCTCTTATAAAGTAGATAATTGGGATTCAGAGAGGGGAAGTTTCTCATGGAGGTGCACATGGTGATTCTGAGACACTTCTCCTGGACTAACTCACTGTTAAGGCACAGACATTCCCGGAAAGAAGGATCTGTTCTCAAAGCTCTTCCTTTGCTGTTTTCGTGAGCTTATGTGCTAAAACACTGGCACCTTAGACACTGGAAACAGGACATGTGATGAGTCGGTTGTGATGGACAAATAGGAGGTTGAGGAAAGTCTGAAGAAAGGTCTGAGAATATCCCAAAGTCCGCTCCTCACCCTGGGGGGCTCTGGTCACGCAGTGGTTGTGGGATGCATGAAGAAGTAGGAATAGAGGAGAAGGAGGGAACCAATACCAGCTGTCTAATCTGCTCAGGCAGGGCAGGCTCAGCTTCCCTTCTGGGGCTCCGAATTCCTGGCTCGGGCAGCTGTGTCATGGGCCCCACATCTGCCATTTCAGGTCTACCACGTGCTGGTTGGCCTCTGAGCATTCTTGACCCTGGATGCGCTTAGCCAGCGTCCGAAGGGAACAATCCATCAGACCCTCCCCAAGTGGAGATTCTAGCAGGGCAGGTACAAATGTCTCCCTCGAGAGTCCAGAGGGTGCTTCCCTGGGAGATTTTAAACCTGGTCTCAGCCGCTCTTCTCAGCTGCACTTGGCAGCACATTTATCAGATACTTCATTATTTAAAAGAAGAAACCCTGAAGAGTTGGTTTGGGGAGCTAATTCAGGGCTGGAAGATAAGAGTCATGTTTGGCTTTCACATGTCAGGTGTCCTCATCCTTGATAAGAGCAGATGGGTATTCACAAAGCCAGAACCCGCCTGGAGCACTTCACGCTCATTTCTGGCTGGCTGGGGCCGTGGTTCCTCAATCTGCTCCCGTAGGGCCACTTTGCCAAATTCCTGCCCTGCTGCTTATCCTTGCCCTCTGCCTTGGCCTCTGTCCCCAAGCTGGGGAAGACACCCTGAGGGGCTCTGCAGAGTGTCAGGAGAAGGTGTCTCTGTGGGTTCCTTCCTTGCCTCTCTCAACACCCTGGCTCCACTACCAACCAGATCAAGTGCCCTCCCGGCCCCATGAACAGACTAATTTAGAGTTGTTTATAGCTATAGATCTCAGCAGCAGTATTTCCACAGGCGGTAATTTGTTACTAATAAAAGCGAATGTTCTGAAGTTTGTGAATGATTTCCTTTTCATTTTTTTTTTAATAGAATGGATTCAAGGTTACATCTATAACAAAATCCCGTCCTCGTGTGCATTCTGGTGCATTTTCTTCAGGGACAGAAGATGAAGCTCCCAGGCCCCGGGGGCACAGTGTATGCCCATGGCAAGGTGCTGTCCACACGAGCCGCACCCAGCCCAGGGCCGACTGGTGGGAGTGCAGGTCGGGAGCTTTGTGAGGCATGGATGTTTGTACTGATCAGGGAGTACCAGCCATTTAGGGCAGTAACCTTGCCTTATGGTCCTCTGGGCTCAAGTCTCAGACACAGCGCCTACATACAGTAGGTGCTTAGTCCTCATGGAGTGGCGGAAGGTGGCGTTTTGAGTGATCTCACTGACTAACCAAGATCTGCCTTGGGAACATGCAGAGAATGTGGCTGTGTGGGGTCAGGTCCAAGCAGCAACTGCATCCAATCCTGCCTCCTCACCCCTCCTGTGTGGTTTTCTCAACCTTATCTGCTCACCAACCTCAGTTTAATGTCTCTGATATTCCTGCCTTGTGTGACCCAGGAAGTACTTAGAATCGCTTTTCTCTGAATCCGTTTTATTATTTGGTCAACCTGATCACTGAACATTTATCACATGGTCAGGCACTCCATGAGCATGTTCTGCCTTCTTGTCTATGCTGACCACTCCTCACAGGTGGGTGTAATGTCTTCTGCCTCCCGACCAGCACTGGGGCCTCAGTGTGAGCTCCATAAACATTTGAATTGAGTTGAGCCACACATAGGCATAATGTTAAAGAAATTTTAAGATTTTTTTTAGTTTAATTATTTATTTTGAGAGACAGAGAGAGAGACAGAGAGAGAGAGAGAGAGAGTGAGTGAGAGTACAGAAGAGGGGAAGAGAGAGGGAGAGAGAAAAAATTCCTAAGCAGACTCCACACTGTCAGCAAGGAGCGCAACGTGGGGCTTGAACTCACAAACCATGAGATCATGACCTGAGCCGAAATCAAGAGTCAGACACAGGGCAGCTGGGTGACTCAGTCAGTTAAGCATCCAACTCTTCATTTCAGCTCAGGTCGTGATCTCATGGTTTGTGAGTTTAAGACCCACATTGGACTCCATGCTGACGGCTCAGAGACTGCTTGAGATTCTCTCCCTCTCTCCTCCCCTCCCCTGCTCATGTGCGTGCTCACTCTCTCTCTCTCTCTCTCAAAAAAAAAAAAAAAAAAAAAAAAGAGAGACACTTAACCAACTGAGCTACCCAGGTACCCTGAAAGTTTTTAAAAAACATAGCATTTCAATGTCAGAAGAACCTTGGTTCAGATGCTGGCAAATCCCTTTGGATGCTGTATGATCTTGGGTAAGTTACACAACCTCTCTGATTTTCAATTTCCTTAACTTTAAGAGTTACATAATAATGTTGACCTCATCACGGGTAGGACACAGGCCACATCTTAAAGATAATGCCTGCCTTCTTCTCACATATCTCCTTACTCCCCCACTCCCCACCATATTTAGAGCCCCTAAAAATCATTAGCAGGCCAATAATGACAGGGGGTCCACCAATGTACTGTCCTTAGGGATCGCCAGTCCCTTCCCAAGGCCTCATAGAGCCAGAATGGGGAACAGGCAGGCCTGAGCAATCATAAGGACCACTGCAACCTGGCTGCCTGAAGGGGCAGTAACAGGGGAAGAAGACCTTAGGCAACTTCAAGGACCTTAAGGTGGCTTATGTTACCCCTAAGATGGAGGTCCCCCTCAGCAGATCTGGCTCCTCCAAGAAGGGACATTTGGGCATAGCTGGAATGAGAGATAGGCTGACCATCACACTGTTATCCTTAGTTCCAGATCCATCACCCCATCTCCACATTCTGCCCAGGTTCCATGTTAAGTACAAGCAACCAACCAGGAGATGTGCCTTTCTCCAAATCAACACAAAACCACACACACACACGTGTGCAAATAATTGTAACAGCTAATTCACCAAGAAGTCATTATGTGCCAGACACTAAGTATCTTACGTGCTTTCATTTATTAATACTTTCCTCAGATCTGTGAGGTTAGTGTAGTGATTACCTTCACTTTACGGATGAGGAGGCACAGACAAGGTAAGTTGCAGAAGGCTGGGGAAAAGCACCATATGATAACCCAAGACAGCTGGCTTCTCTATCTAGGCCATCACGTCTTCTCGGGTCCCAAACAACAGCAGCCACCACTCGTGGACACCTGCCACAGGCCAGAAACTACTTCAGATATGATCATTTCTATACTCCAGAAGGGGAAATGGATCACATAGGCAGGAAGTGATGAAGCAAGAACTTAAAGTTGAGTCTGTCCAAGATGTGACACTGCATCCCAAAGGACACCTTTCCTTTGGAAAACGGGAAGAAGGAAAGGGATGATCCATGGAGATTAACTGCAAAAGGAAATATCCTCCTTGGGTGATCCTAGTTTTTTCCTACTAACCAAAACCGTAATGAGACACATTTCTTTCATATTTTTGCTCCCTCCCCTGGCATCTGACAATTAAACCAGACCTTGAGGCTTGTTTCCTTCCCATGCTTCGGGTTCCACTTTAAGTAAACTCTCTGCAACATTTACCCCTTCCTCCTCCTCCTCTTCCTCCTCTGTTTCCAGCATAATGCTGTTCATGACCATCCCTGGAATCTCGCCAAGACAAGCACTGCCAAGAGAAGCCATTGTCTTGTCAGAAAAGTCCATTAAGGCTGTCAGGTTCCCTAACAAATCAATCAGGCACCAGGAGGCCTTTCAAAACGATATCATTTGCTATTCAGGCGGAAACAAATAACTGTCCCAGGTGAGCGGCAGAGGCACGGGCCATGTGCCAAATTGCACCATGGTCTCAGGAAAGGAGCTGACATTTTCCACCAACAAATGGCACAGGGTGTGCTTATTTCTGCCATCTTAAAACAAAAAAAACAACCCTTTTCTTGACCCCTCCTTCCCCATCAGCTAGCGCCCCATATGTTCCCCTTCACAGTCTCGCTTTTCAAAGGGGGGTGGATCTGGACTCACTGTCACCAGCTTCTTTTTTCCCATTTTTTACTGCCCAGAGTTTCAGTCCTCTTCCCCTAAAACTCCCATTTCAAGGTCACTAGTGACCTCCAGGTTGCTACACACAATGATCCTTCCTCGGTCCTCATTTTCCTTCACCTGTCTGAAGTCCTCGATCGCCCCCTGTGTTTGTTAGAGTTCACTAACTGCTGTAACAACCAATCCCCAAATCTCAGCGCCTGAAAATAGTAAAGGTTTATTTCTCACCTGTGACACACTCCAAAGTGTGTGTGTGTGTGTGTGTGTGTGTGTGTGTGTGTGTGTAGCAAGGTGATTGCTACTCCACACAGTCATTAGGGGACCAGATCCTCCCATCCAGAGGTTCCACCATCGCCTGGGGCCAAGGGAGCAGGAGATTTTACTGAAGATAGCATACATCACTTCCAGCCACATGTTAGTATCCAGAACTCAGTCGTGTGGATGCATCTAATTTCAAGGGAAGGTGGGAAATGTAGTCTAGTTATGTGCCTGGGAAAAAGAGGAACTAGTTTGGGGAGTACCCCCCTGGTATCTCCCATGTCCCACCCACCCCTCCTTCCCTTTAGCTCCAGATACTTTACTCTCTTGGTTTCCTTCTTAACTCACTGGCCAGTTCTTGTCAGTCTCCTTTGCCTGTCCTACCTCTCCTCCTGAACGTCTTAATAGTCCATACCCTCAAAGATGAGCTGTAAACTAACAATTCTCAATTTATTTCTCCAGTCGGACCTTTCTCCCAAACTCTAAACGTGGGTGTCCAACTACTTACTTCACATCTCCATGTGGATGCTAGAAGACACAGCAAACTGAACATTCTAAAGTGAAGGCCAAGTCCTCCTTCCCAAACCCACTGCCCCCACTCAGGCAATGGCACCTCCATCACTCGAGTTGTTTGGACCCTGCAGCCACCAGAGACCCCTTTGTATCTCTCACACCTCAAATATCAGGAAATCCTATTAGCTTTACCCTCAAAACATACTTACCCAAAAACTCCCACTATTTCTCACCTCCTTAGACAGGCCACCAGCACTCCTAACTGGATTACAGCAGTAGCCTCCTACCTGGCCTTCCTGGTACTGCCCTTGCCCTCCTACAATCTATTCTGCATGCGGTAGTCAGAGAGGTCCTATCTGAATGTAAGCCAATTCATGTCACCTCTCTGCCCCAAGCCCTGCCATGGCTCCCACAGCACTCAAAGGAAAAGTTAAAGCTGTCACCATGGTTCACAAGCTGTGCTTGATCTACCCGTACCCCCCCTCCCCCGCCATGACCATAGCCTTTCCCTGAACCCTGCTCCAGGCCTTTGTACTGACAGTTCTGTCTGCCCGAGATACCCTGCGAGCCACCCATCCAGATGACGCACCACACAACCCCACCCTTCCATCAATAGCATCTTCACAGTGACGCCTGACACTCCCAACCACCCACTCCCTGCTCTACCTTTTCAGGATTTTCTCCCTTTTCATTTTTTATCTGGCCTACTATATAATTTGCTGATTTGCTACGTCTATTGTTGATTATCTGTGTCTCACTCTCACCGTGGCTAGGACATAAGCTTTACGAGGGCCCAGAACTCTCTTGGGTTCACTGATTTGTATCCTGAGTTTCCAGAAAAGAGCACATACTGAGTGATCAATAAATACTTTTTGAGTAAATAATTAGTATTTTGCACCTCCAAAATTTACAGAGTGTTCATAGTTATTCTCACGGTGGTCACAAAATGCCACTTCAATTTCCTATGCCTCCACGTCAGTCCCATCGCTCAAAACCTTCCTGAGTCCCCACCAAGTGCAAACTCCCAGCCTGGCAGTGAACATGCCACATGTTTTGTCGCTTTGCTCTTTCCCCTCACTGTGGCTCCCACTTCTTCCACGCATATGGCCTGTGTGCCAGGCAAAGGGACTGACAGCCACAGCCTTAACTTGGCCACATTTTTCATTCCCTCCGTCTCTGTTCCTGGCTTCCTTTCTCCTTTTGAGTGCAGCTCCCAGGACCCACTCATCTTCCAATGGCCACTTCAACAATCCTCAGCCACACTGAAGCTCCCCTGATGTTCTCAAATGAACTGAGACCTCCCCAGTCTCTGAACGTCACCGTGGTCTCCAGCCTGTCTCTCGTCTGCTTCCCCCACTGAATAAACATTTTGGAGGCAGGGCCTTTGTTATATTCAAGCAACAGAATGGGGCTTTCTACTCCTTTATCCAGGTCTCATCTAGCAGACATGTTTGCTCTGTGCCAGAATGAGGGACCTAGGGGTAAGTGGGTCACCTTCCCCGACTTCAGGGTGGTCACTGATGGGAGAGAAGACTGCTGGATGAACAAGGGGTTCCCAGGTCGTGATCAAGGTCCTGCAGAAGTGGGTACTGAGTGATGTGTCACTTGGGTGGGGGAGGGGCTGGGAAGGCTTAGCACAGGAGGAGGCACCTGAGCCAGAGCCTAAAGAAGGAGTGAAAAGAAGAGGCAGGTGGGGGGAGCAGAGACATCCTAGAACAGAGGCCAACCTGGGACTCAATAGTATTTGTTGCATCCAATTCAGTCATTGAGAAATGTTCTGTCTGTGATGCACTTTCAAATGTCTGGTTCTACATGATGCTGTAATGAGATTAAAGAAAAACTGATGCCTTAGAATAAAAGACACTTTTTAAATAAGCTAGTAACAGGGTCCTGCATGTTGAAACAGACTTTTTAATGCTTTTAGATGCTTTCACATCCATGATACATTCTGCTTTTTGCAAGTATCATGTGGATACAAAGACCATGCTATTAGCACTCCCATTTCACAGATTTAGAAATAAACTTGGAAATTCTGTGTGGCTTGTTGACCACTGATGGGTGAGCTAGCTCTATTTTAAACACAGCCCCTCCTGTCAATCGATGCAGAAAAAGCATTTGACAAAATTCAGAATCCTTTCTTAATAAAAACCCTCGAGAGAGTCAGGATAGAAGGAACATACTTAAACATCATAAAAACCATTTATGAAAAGCCCACAGCTAATATCATCCTCAATGGGGAAAAACTGAGAGCTTTCCCCCTGAGATCAGGACCACAACAGGGATGCCCACTCTCACCGCTGTTGTTTAACATAGTGTTGGAAGTTCTAGCATCAGCAATCAGACAACAAAATGGAATAAAAGCCATCAAAATTGGCAAAGATGAAGTCAAGCTTTCACTTTTTGCAGATGACATGATATTCCATGCAGATGACATGACATCAGTTCAGTCTGCTAGAACCGATACATGAATTCAGCAGAGTCGCAGGATACAAAATTAATGTACAGAAGTCAGATGTATTCTTATACACTAATAATGAAGCAACAGAAAGACAAAGAAACTGATCCCATTCACGATTGCACCAAGAACCATAAAATACCTAGGAATAAACCTAACCAAAGATGTAAAAGATCTGTATGCTGAAAACTATAGAAACCTTATGATGGAAATTGAAGAAGATACAAAAATATGGAAAAATATTCTAGGCTCTTCTTCATCTTCTTAACAAAAGACGATGGGGGAGAGGAAGGGGGAAAAAAAAATTAGAGAGGGAGGGAGCCAAACCATAAGAGACTCTTAAAAACTGAGAATAAACTGAGGGTTGATGGAGGGTGGGGGAGACGGGGAAGTGGGTGATGGGCATTGAGGAGGGCACCTGTTTGGATGAGCACTGGGTGTTGCATGGAAACCAATTTGACAATAAATTTCATATTAAAAAAAACACAGCCCCTCTCTCTTCCCCTCCTGAGACTTTCTGCTACATTTGGGGGTCACCACCCGGTGAGGATGGAGTCTAAGGATGGAGTGGTCTAGAGGCTCCAGGAATCCCTTGAAATTTATGTGAAATTCTCCAGGTATTCTTCAGGGCACTGAAGTTCTGTGTCTTTCATTAGATATCACAGGGACTGTGATTTTAAGATATGTGCAAACCACTGCACCATATCACAACCAAAGCCAATTAGAAAGAACAAAACAAATCTTGGCTTTTATGATGACCTTGACAAAAGAAAAACTTGCAACGAGTATATACTAGTAGATACGGCTCCTGCTTACAGTGAAGCTCCCAGGGAAAGATACACGAGGCTACACATAGAGCACAGGCTCCTCTGACCCAAACCTCCTCTGCATCTGCACTGAAGGTCTCCTAGGAGGTACCTGGAAACTGCCACCAGCTGCTCCAATCCTAGCATAAATAATTCCCCCCAGCCAGATCCTGAACTATATTTGTCACAGTGTTTGGGTTCAGTGTCACTAGACTCGGAAGACTTTTGCAATGCCTAACACCCAGTGTCTGATTTGGATTAAATGTCATTAAGTTCTAATTAAGTGATTGCTAGAGGCACACTCTCCTGAGTCCACCTGATGGCCAGGTGTGCTGACTTAGATTGTGCATCGCAGTGCATGGTGGACTTCGGAGAACATGAGATTCACCTGTGGTGCTTGTTAGTCATCTCTCTATCCAAAACTCACCCGCCAGCCCAATCTCTGAGAAGACAAGCTGTAAGCACGTGTGAGGACTCCAGGCTGGAAGGAGACTGGGAGAAAGCACGTCTGGTGGGTCTCTATCATCCAGCTGATTAGAAGCGCTGATATATTTAGTGGCTTCAAGTCTGGTGCTGCATCAGAATTGCCTAGAAAGTTTCAAAACGACTCTGATTCTCAGGTTCACCCCAGACCTACTGGATTGAAGTTTTAGGGACAAAGTCTATGAATTTGATTTTAGATTTTTAGATTTTTAAAAAGCTTCCCAGAGGATTCTGATGTTCAGGTGAGGGTGCAGATGAATAGATGAAAGGTTATCTGATGGATAAACCTGGACATCTACAAAGACTTTCACTCATTTTCTCCCAAGGAGAACCCTAACCTCCTCCCCCAGCCACCAGCCACTAGGGGCCAAGGAGCCAGAGCAAGGCTAAGACAGTGCCCCCACCTACTTCAGAGAACAGGAAACAGGCTACAGACCAAGACCTCACAATTGGCACGTGGTTGAGTGATTTTCCACTTTTCTGGTCCTGTCACCCTTGTGAGGACTTGAGAGAAAGGAAGTTAGCATCTAGAAGGAAGATCAGCAAACGGAGAATCCCTACACATGTGGGTTCTGATCAAGCCTGGCAGAACCAGATCTGGGAACCAGAATCAGATCCACCTGGGTGCTGAGAGAATCTGGCAAGTAACCTAAAGGGTCTGTGTCTCCATTTACACCTCTCTAAATATAACAGTATTTTAGCCTAGTAAGAGTGCCCAGAGCAGGAAGAGAGCAAGCTACCCATCACACAGGCTAATTCAGCCAGTGGATTTTCACAGCCTGCAGGCTAAAGATGGTTATTACATCTGTAAATGATTACATTTGACGTGGTTATATTAAGTACCTGACTAATAACCTTGAAGTACCCTCTTGACCTGCAAAGCTTAAAAAACTTACTATTGGACGCTTTAAGAAAAAGTTTGCTGACCCCTGGTTTAGAGGGCTAAATGAAATAAGTTGTGTGAAGTGCCTGGCATATACTACATGCCGTATCTTTATAAGAGCTTTTAGGACCTGAAAATGTCTCCTAGTTGGCAGCCATCAAGAAAGGAGGGACTTGAGTCCTACAGGCACAGAAACTGAATTCTGCCAACCACCAGGGATCGTGAAAGAGGACTCAGCTCCTGATGGGAATGTAGCCCTGCCAATGCCTTCGTTTCAGACCCTGAGCAGAGGAACCAGCCACACTGTGCTGGGTCTCCTGCCTCCGTGTGAGATTATAAATGGATGTTGTTTTAAGCCACCGAATCTGTGGTACGTCGTTACACGGCAAGCGAAGATTCATGCAAGCCTTCAGACACCGGAGAGCTGCCGATTCGCACCAGGAAAAGACACTCTTAACCCTCTCCCTGCCCAACGTACACTCTGGAAGTCTCCACTTACTTTTCTCTGCCTCATCTTTCAGTTTCCCTGACATCCACAGACCCTCACCCAACCATCCCCAGCCCTCAGGGAGTATGCAGTCCTTGACACACAGCGCCCTTGGGAGTATCACTCGTGCAGGAGTTCATCCATTCCTCGGGAATTCTCAGGGCCAGGTGTAGGCAACATGGAGGTGAACGAGTCAGGGCTTCTGCCTTCACAGAGTTCCTAGTCCAGGCAGAGCAGGGTGGAGTGACACCTTCCATGTAGCAGAAGAAGAGCTGCGACAGACAACTGTGCCGGTCTGTCGTACTGAGCAGTGTTCACTGAGGCCTTTGTGTGCCTAACACTGTGCTCAACCTTGATGATGGAGGAACAGCGCAGCCTGCAAAAAGCTCACCAGCCTCAGGACTCTGGCCCAGCCTCACAGCATCTAAGGCTACAGCGGTGTTACTGGCCTCCAACCCAGCTCTGCTGTGCCTTCCCACCAAGAGACTGCCAGGCCCCTCAAGGCAGGAACCGAATCGTGCCCACATCTACTTGCTACCCCATGATTCATTTTTAAAAACTCTTTTTTTGTTTATTTATTTTTGAGAGAGAGAGACACACAGAGAGACAGAGAGCGAGCAGGGGAAGGGCAAAGAGAGAGGGAAACACAGAATCTGAAGTAGGCTCCAGGCTCTGAGCTGTCAGCACAAAAAGCCCGACGTGGAGCTCAAACCTACAAACTGTGTGATCATGACCCGAACCCAAGTTGGATGCTCAACAGACTGAGCCACCCAGGCGCCCCATCTACCCCATGATTCAGAGAGCTGAGAGTCTAACTCACTAGTTTAATTTACCAGTACTCAAATACCCTCCTGTCTAAAATTCAAGTAAATTCTTACCTTTTTTTTTTCTCCCCTGATCTTCGCAAGAGCACTAGCTCTGTATCCTCAATATACCAAAGGTCTGTTCTCCACAATTATAAAACAATGGATGAAGTTAAATCCTCATAAAGCAAATCCACATAAAGTTGTTGAAAGATTTAATCTGTTGCCAAATATGTAGGAAGTCAAATTTTAACAGGACCATCAACTAAGACCCGAATACAGTATGCAGACTTTTTTTTCTATTGCTGAATGCATGACGTGTCCGTGTGTATCCTCTCAACAGGATTTATTTATGCCTTCCAAAAACTCTCCTGACTTCTGCTTCAAACCTCAGTATGATTCATGGGTACTTTCAAGGCCACTTCAAGAGCCATGGATGAAATGCGAAAGTTTCTCAGGATCCACAGGGTATTAGAGCTGGAAATACCTTAGAGATAATCCAATCTAACAGTCTAACCCCTGGTTTAGGCACAAGAAAACTGAGGCTCAAAAAGAGGAGGTAAGTTTTCCAAAGTTATGCTCAGAGTTAGATGCAGAATAGGAACGAAAACTGTGGCCTCTGGTCTTCCAGAGCAGGGTTTTCAGTCTCAACAGTACTGACATTTGGAGTCAGATGACTCTTTCGGGGGCTGTCGTGTATCGTCAGATGTTTACCAGCATCCCTGCTCTCTGCCCACTAGATGCCATAGCAACCCCCATCCCATTAGAAAAAAAAAAAAAAAATTTTTTTTTTTTGAACATTGTTGAGCATCCTATGGGGGCAAAATCACCCCAGTTAAGAGCCAGGGATCTGAGTGAACAAGGGTGTCTATGTGAATTCTAGCTCTAACATTTACTAGGTTATGTGATCTCAGCAAGTCACTTACCTCCTGAACCCAAGTCTCCTTATCTTCCAAGTAAAATTAGTGCTAACTTTATAAGCTCCTGTGATTGGTGAGTGTAAATGAAGTTATGTTAAGTGCCAGGCACATAGCAGACTGGCAGTGGCTATTATTTTTATTATTTTTATGAGATGCAATAGTCTGACACCAGTCTATTTCCAGCAAGCTCTTTCTCCTTTCTGCAATTTGCTGTAAATGCCACTGAACAATCATTTTGTAGTGGGGACAGCTACCTTGGCAGCAGTGAGCTGAGACTGTGACCTTCTCACATTTGGAGGAAAGGGGGAGCGTTTGCAAGTCAGGCAGGGTTGTATTTGCTGTACAGGAAAACAAACTACGTGCTATTTGTTTGTTTTTGTCATGTCTTTAAGCTTCCTTATCTTCAGCTGCAGGATTCTGCAAAATAAAATTCAATTAGTATTTATCATCCTTTTCCTGGCTGAGTCAGTCAACTTCTTTTATTGCCGAAACTCATAAAAAATGTGGAATTGCCAAAGACCTCTGAAGATTTCAAGGTTTTGAGATGAAAAAGGCCCAAGTGTAACAGGAGAGAACTAATATTTTTTCATAACAAAGTAACCATGCTGCTGCTGTGATCATAGAAATGATCAGATAGGAATCTAAACAGAAAGTTCAGTTCTGGTGTTTTCAAACTTTGGCTTCACCATAAAACATGTGTGTGCAGAAGCCTAACACTGTGCCACACATGAGAATGAGACAGCTTTTGCTGTCCAGGTGGCCTCGTTCTGTTTCTACCCCACTATGGGTGTTTATGCTGGTTGGGATTCCAGGGCACTTAAAGACACATATGCATCTTCATAACCAGGACTGATCTCATACCCTGATGACCAAAAAGTTCAAAGGAATTTGTACTGGTGACTTCTTGGGTCCATCCCTGTCCTCTCTCTCTCTCTGCTGGAAATGGCAAACAGTGCCTATTACGTGCCAGCTTCTAGTCTGACCAGGCAAGAAACAGGCTGCGTGAAACCTCCAGGACCTGTCCACACAATGATAAAGCGTGTTCCAACCCTATATCCAGATGTCAGCCCTCCTGTTTCCTTGACTTTCATTAGAGTCACTCTGGATTTTCTCCCCTGCCTTTCCTCCACTGTGAGGTTTGGGAAAGCTCTGTGTGTCTGGCCACAGCCAGCTTCCAAGAAAGGATGTAGATAAGGGCACTTGTTCTCTCTCTTCCAGCTGTCACTGGAGCCAATGTGGCTTTCCCCAGGCCATCTTTTTAAATAATGAGAAAGATGACTTTGGATTCCTGAAGAAATTCACTATGAGTAACCAGGAGAAAGATATCCCACCTCAGTAGCTGCCTATAAAGTCACATCTATTTCCAAAAACTTCTCCATCACAATGCCTAGTCTAGTGTGCTTTGTTTGTTCATGTAAGCTCCATGGTGAGAAGTATTTGCCTCATTCATCACTTAGTTCACACACAGTAGATATGTGATAATTTCTTATGAATGAATGAATGAGTGAATGAGTAAATGTGGGGTAGGGTTACCACCCTTCTTTGGCAGTGTGCAAACCTCCAAGTGGACCAAACCCATAGCCCCGCATCCTTCATTATCTGGGTAGCTTGAACCAAAGGTCCCAGCAAGTGGTCTGAGAACAAAGTTAGCCATCAGGGTTACTTAACCTGTAGAATGCCTGTCTGTGCACTGCTTTATAGATAAAACTGAATTATTTATGAAAAAAATTGGGGAGTTTCACACAAAAATGCTCTTGATTTCTGACTTCTTTTGGAAAATGACAAGACCTGATAGCCTGGGCCTATGTTTATAGATGAAAAAAATTAGACTTTTACCTATTCTTCCCACCAAGTACAAGTAAAAGCCCTGGACAAGATACACAAACACAGGAAGACTCTAAGTTGGAGACAAGGTAGACTGGTTTGGGAGCTCAGGATCTGAGAAATGACATGGTGGTGAATCTTAGGTTTCTTTTTGCCTCATAAATCCCAAACTGGGACCTGAAGAATCCTGCAACTTAGAAATGCTGACAGGTACAGCAAAAAACCAACAAGACTCCAAGCAAAAGGTTTGCTCTCTCTAGCCAAAGGACCAGCACAGGAGTAGCCTACCAAGACAGATAACTTTCAGATAACTGCTACTCTATTCAGACAAGCACTACATTAAAAAAAAAAAAAAATGTGGCCTCACCTCTACCTATGCCACAAAAGGTTGAGTTGGGATCCTAGACCTCCACCCTCATGAGGCTGTAATGAGGTATACCCCAATATCTTGGCCAAAGTGGTATCAGGGAACATCAAGCAGGCAGCTGGGACTTTCATCCCAGTAGCCTATTACAAGGATCCTCCTAAAGTGTCAGTGAAGACCATGTAGGGAGCCTGGCTGTCCACCCTCACCTGACAGTAATGGGGAACCCTTTACCCTCCCCGTGAGGGTGGTGTCAAAAGAGGCCTAGGCGAGAGTCAGGACTTTCGTCACTGTCCAGCTGTAATGAGGCCATCTCCACTGCAGTGTCACTGGAGAAAATGTGGGAAGCTGAAATTCCCACGCCCCAACCATCAGTAATGAGGAGACCCCCCACTCAGATGTCATTAAAAGCCATGTACAGAACTTGGACTTCCCCCTTTGGTTGGCAGTAAAGGTGTAGTACTGCCCCATCCCCTATTGGAACAGTGTCAGAAAAGTAAATTAAAACAGAAGGTTTAAATAAGATCCAGAGTCTCAGAGAATAATATAAAATTTTGCAAGTTTCAGTAGAAAATCACTCATTATACCAAAAGCCAGGAAGATTTTAAACTGAACAAACAATCAATAAATGACACTGATGGGATAACAGACATATGAAAATTATGTGACAAAGATTTTAAAGTAGTCATGATAAAAATGCTTGAATGTTCAATTGTGAACATGCTTGATTCAAAATAAAATATAAAGCCTAGCAAGGAATTAAAACACTCAGCAAAGAAACAGAAGATATAAAGAAGAACCAAATGGAAACTTCAGAATGGAAAAACACAATAAATTAAATAAAAAGCTCAGTGGATGGGCTCATCAGCAAAATGGAGGAAAGGATCAGTGCATTAGAAAAGAGAGAAATAGAAATACCCAAGCTGAGCAAGAAAGAAAATAGACTAGAAGAAAGGAAGGAAGGAAAGAAGGAAGGAAGGGATGAAGGAAAGAAGGAAAAGGAAAGGAAGGAAGAAAGGAAGAAAGGAGGGAAGGAAGGAAGGGAAGGGAAGGGAAGGGAAGGGAAGGGAAGGGAAGGGAAGGGAAGGGAAGGAAGGAAGGAAGGAAGGAAGGGAGGGAAAGAAGCTTCTGGGACATGCAGGACTGTAACAAAAGATCGAAAGATTAACATTTATGTCATTAGAGTCCTAGAAGGAGAAGAAAAAAAAAAGAGCAGTGCTGAAAAAAAAAAGTACTCGGAGAAACAATGGCTGAAAACTCCCCTTTTTGACAAGAGACACAAACCAATAGATTCAAGAAGTCTAGTGAATATCAAACAGGATACAGTTAAAGAAGTCCAAGGCAAGGTGACATAATTAAACTTCTGAAAATAAAAGACATAGAAAAAAAAAAAACAATGAAAGCAGCTAGAACAACACATCACCTATAAGGGAAAAGCAGTTAGAGTGACAGTAGATTTCTAATCAGAAACCAAGGAAGTTAAAAGGAATTCTTTTTAAGAAAAGAACTGTCAACCCAGAATTGTATATCCAGAAAAAAATATGCTTCAGGAGTGAAGGGGAAGGCAAGACATTCTCAGATGAAAGAAAACTAAGAGAATTTGTCACCAGAAAACCTATTCTCCAGTAATGGTTAAAGGAAGTTTTTGAAATAAAAAAGAAACTGTAAAAGAGGAAACTTTGGAACAGCGGGAAAAAAGAATATGACAAGCAAAAATATGGATAGATACGATAGTCCTTCCTTCTCCTCTTGAGTTTTCTAAATTACATTTGACAGTTGAAGCAAAAGTTATAACACAGTCTGATATGGCTCTAAATGTATATAAAAGAAATATTTAATACAATCACACACAGGGAGGCTAAAGGGAATAAAAAGAGGTAAGGTTTCTCTACATCATTTGAACTAACAAAATAGTGACAGTAGTGGATTCTGATAAGTTATGTACATACACTAGCCAGAACAACCCTTAAAAAAGCTATACAAAAAGATACACTTTAAAACACTATAGATCAATCAAAATGAATTCTGACCAAAGGCATGGGGGAAAAAGAAAGATAGTTTAAAAGGAGAGACCACAATAGCAACAGAGATTTTTTTTTTTAAAAAAGCAGAGAAAACATACAAAAATAAAAAAAATAAATGGCAGACTTAAACCCTAACATATCAATAACTACATTAAATGTAAATGATCTAAGTATATCAATTGAAAGACAGAGACTGGTAAAAGTTTAAATCCAATATACCATCTATAAGAAACTAATTTCAAATAAAATCATAGAGGTAGAGTGAAAATAAAAGATGGAAAAAGATATATCATGTAAGAATTAATCAAAGGAAAGCAGAGTGGCTATCTTAATATCAGATAAAGTAAACCTAAGAGCAATAAAAAAAATTCCTGGAGACAGAGACTGACATTATATAATAATTAAAAAGTCAACCCACCAAGAAGACATAGCAATCCTAAATGTGTATGCACTAGACAACAGAGCTGCAAGATATGTGGAACGAAAACTAAGAGAAAAAAAGGTAAGTTAATAATTATAGTTGAATACTTCAACAGCCTCCTTCAATAATTGATAGAACTGGACAGAAAAGCAGTTAGGATATGAAAAAAAATTAACAACACTATCCACCAGCAGAAACTAATTGACATCTTTAAAACATTTAATTCAACAATAGCAAAATGGAAATTATTTTCAAGTGCCCACAGAATATATACTGACTGAGATAGATCCTGGACCATAAAACAAGCCTCAGAAAAAAAAAAAAAGTTAAAAAGACTGAAACCATACAAAGTATGCTCTCTGACCACAAAGGAACCAAAATAGAAATCAACAGCAGAAAGAAAACAGGCAAGTCTCCCAACATTTGGAAACTTAGCAACACAGTTCTAAATAACTATGGCTCCAAGAGGAAGTCTCAATGAAAATAAAACTAATACATTGAACTACATAAAAATACACCACATTAAAATTTGTAGGACACAGTTAAGGCAGTGCTGAGAAGGAGATTTATAGCATTAAATGCCTACATTAGAAAAGAGAAAACATCTCAAATCAATAATCTAAGTCCCCACCTCAAAAGACTAAAGAATAACAAAGCCAAACAAGTGGAATGAAATAAGTAATAAAAATAGAAACAAAAATCAATGAAATAAGAAATATAAAAACAATAGTGAAAGAAATCAATTAAATGAGTTGGTTCTTCAAAAAGATCAATAAATTTAACAAACCTTTACCAAGTATGCCAAAAGAAAAAAGAGAGGAGACATAAATTACCAGTATTGTGATTGAACTGTGTATCATCACAGACCCTTATAGACATTGAAAGGATGGTAACAGAATACTAAAAACAACTCTACACACATACATCTGCAACTAATATGAAATGGACCAATTCCTTGAGAAATACAACCACACAACCTACCTCTACTTAACCCTAGATGAAAGAGATAATTTGAATTGTCTTATAGCTATTAAGGAAATTTCACTTATCATTTTAAAACTCACACCAAAAAGTTTTCACTGGATGATTCTACCAAATGTTTATAAAAAAAATAATGACAATACTACAAAGTCTCTTTGAGAAAACAGAAAAGGAGGGAATATTTCCCAATTCATTTTATAAAGCTAGTATCACCCTGATTAAAAAAAAAAACAAACAGATAATGACAATACAAAGAAAATGACAGACTAATATTGCTCATGAATGTGAATGAAAAAAGCCTGAGTAAATTATTAGCAAGTCAAATGCAGGAACCTATAAATAAAATTATACACTATGACTAAACAGGATTTAAGGAAGCAAGGTTGGTTCAATATATGAAAATCAATCAATCCATCACCATATAAACAAAGAAGAAAAAAGATATATTCGTATAAATTGATACTGGAACAAAAGAATTTAAGAAAATCAATACCTATTCTTTTTTTAACAACAATTCTTGATTAAAAAAAAACACAACTCTCAGAAACCTTGAAACAGAAAACTACTGCAACTAGCTAAAACTCTACAGGTTACATTCATTATGCTTATTGGTGAAATGCTGAATCCTTTTCCCTAAATCAGGAATAAGGCAAGAAAATCTTCTCTCCTTTCTATTCAGTGCAGTAAGACAATAAAAGGAAATAAAATGGTTTCTTTTTTTTTTTTTTTAATTTTTTTCAACGTTTATTTATTTTTGGGACAGAGAGAGACAGAGCATGAACGGGGGAGGGGCAGAGAGAGAGGGAGACACAGAATCGGAAGCAGGCTCCAGGCTCTGAGCCATCAGCCCAGAGCCTGACGCGGGGCTTGAACTCACGGACCGCGAGATCGTGACCTGGCTGAAGTCGGACGCTTAACCGACTGCGCCACCCAGGCGCCCCAATAAAGTGGTTTCTAATTGCAGACTGCACGATTGTCTGTAGGAGTCCAGCAAGGTTGGAGGATATACACATAAAAACATAAACATAAAAGGACAACTATATGTCTCTATACCCGAAATGAACACATGAACAACAAAATTAAACACACAATACCACTTACAGTCACCAAAAATGAAATGTTTGGGTCTAAATCTAACAAAGCATGTGCAGGATTTTTATGCTAAGACTAAACAACATTGATGCAGGAAATAAACCTGAAACAAATGAAGAGACACAGCATGTTCACGGATTGGGAGACTCAACATGGTAAAAATGTCAATTCTCCCCAGATTGATACATAAGTTTAATTCAATTCCTGTTGAAATCTCAGGAGGAATTTTTTGTAGATGTAGACAAGATTATTCTAAAATTTATAGGAAACATAAAAGAAACTAGAATGGTTTATACAATTTTGAAAAAAGAAAAGTAAACTGGGAGTCATTCATTTATTTAACTGTTAAGACTTAAATACTTGCAATAATCCAGACCGTGTAGTTCTGATGCAGTAGACATATAGATTAATGGAACAGTGAAGAGAACCCAGGAATAGACACATACAAATATGCCCAACTGACTTTTCTTGGCAAAGGTGCAGGAGCAATTCAATAGAGGAAAGATACACTTCATGAATTTGCATGTCATCTAAACAGGTACAAAGAGATCGAGATCACCCCATGCATATTTTCAGATCACAATGAAACTCGAAACGAACCATAAGAAAAAATTTGGAAATCCTTCAAATACATGGAGATTAAAGAACATCCTAATAAAAAACGAATGGGTTAACCAGGAAATTAAAGAAGAAATTTAAAAAACACATGGAAGCAAATAAAAATAAAAACACAGCAGCCCAAACCCTTTGGGATGCAGCAAAGGCAATCCTAAGAGGAAAGTACATTACAATGGAGGAAAGATACACTTTTAAACAACAAATGGTATGCAACTGAATATCCATCGGCAAACAAAAAAAAAAAAAACAAACAAACAAAAAAAAAAAACAAAAAAAAAAAAAAAAGAGGAAGGAGGAGGAGGAGGAAAAAGAAAGAAATCTCAACCTAATATAATCTTATACAAAAATTAACTCAAAATGGATTATTTACTTAAATATAAAATGTAAAACTACAAAACTTTTAGAGAAACACATTAGAGAGACTTTAAAATCTAAGGCAAGGCAAAAAGTTCTGAAACTGTACACCAAAAATTCAATCCATAGAAAGATAAACTAGACTTCACCAAAATTTTAAACTTTTGCCTTGAGAAATACAATGCTAATAGGATGAAAAACAAGTTATACAATGGGAGAAAATATTTACAAACCAGGGATCTGACAAGGAACGAGTATTTAGAATATGTAAAGAGCTCCCAAAACTTAATAGTAAAAACACAAACAATCCAATTATAAAGTGGGCAAAAGACATAAGGAAACAATTCATGGGATATGATATACACATGACAAATGGACACATAAAAAGATATCTAACATCATTAGCTACTAGAGAAATGCAAATTAGAACCACAATGAGATAATGCTACATAGTTAATTGAGTGACTATAATAAAATATAGGGATAGCATCAAATGCTGGTAGGAATGCAGAGAAACTTAATCACTCATACATTGCTGATGGGAAAGTAAAATGGTACAGCCACTCTGGAAAACAACTTAGCAGTTTCTTAAAAAACAAAACATTGCAACCATTATCCTACCCTACAATTTTACTCCTTGACATTTTTTTCCAGGGAAGTGAATACTTACATTCACCTAAAAAGAAATGGAAAAACATTCCATGCTCATGGACTGATAGACTACATATTGTTAAAGTGTCAATACTACTCAAAGCAATCTACACTTTCAATGCAATCTCAATCAAAACTGCACCAGCATTCTTCTCGAAGCTAGAATAAGCAATCCTAAAATTTGTATGGAATCGCAAAAGGCCCAGAATAGCCAAAGTAATATTGAAGAAGAAAACCAAAGCGGGAGGCATCATCATCGCAGACTTTAGCCTCTACTACAAAGCTGTAATCAGCAAGACATCATGGTATTGGCACAAAAACAGACACATAGACCAATGGAAGAGAATAGAGAATCTAGAATTGGACTCACAAATGTATGGCCAACCAATCTTTGACAAAGCAGGAAGGAATATCCAATGGAAAAAACACAGTCTTTTTAACAAATAGTGCTGGGAGAACTGGACAGCAACATGCAGAAGAATGGAACTAGACCACTTTTTTACACCATTCACAAAAATAAACTCAAAATGGATGAAGGACCTGAATGTGAGACAGAAAACCATCAAAACCCTAGAGGAGAAAGCAGGAAAAAACCTCTTTGACCTCAGCTGCAGCAATTTCTTACTCGACACATCTCCAAAGGCAAGGGAATTAAAAGCAAAAATGAACTATTGGGACCTCATCAAGATAAAAAGTGTCTGCACTGTAAAGGAAACAATCAACAAAACTAAAAGGAAACTGAAGGAATGGGAAAAGATATTTGCAAATGACATATCAGATAAAGGGCTAGTATCCGAAATCTATAAAGAACTCACCAAACTCACCACCCAAAAAACAAATAATCCAGTGAAGAAATGGGAAGAAGACATGAATAGATACTTTTCCAAAGACATCCAGGTGGCCAACAGACACATGAAAAGATGCTCAACATCACTCCTCATCAGGGAAATACAAATCAAAACCACACTGAGATACCACCTCACGCTGGTCAGAGTGGCTAAAATGAACAAATCAGGAGACTATAGATGCTGGTGAAGATGTGTAGAAACGGGAATTCTCTCGCACTGTTGGTGGGAATGCAAACTGGTGCAGCTGCTCTGGGAAACAGTGTGGAGGTTCCTCAAAAAATTAAAAATAGACCTACCCTATGACCCAGCAATAGCACTGCTAGGAATTTACCTAAGGGATACAGGAATGCTGATGCATAGAGGCACTTGTACCCCAATGTTTATAGCAGCACTTTCAACAATAGCCAAATTATGGAAAGAGCCTAAATGTCCATCAACTGATGAATGGATAAAGATATGGTTTATATATACAATGGAATACTACTTGGCAATGAGAAAGAATGAAATCTCACCATTTGTAGCAACATGGATGGAACTCGAGGGTATTATGCTAAGTGAAATAAGTCAGGCAGAGAAAGACAGATACTGTATGTTTTCACTCATATGTGGATCCTGAGAAACTTAACAGAAGACCAGGGGGGAGGGGAAGGGGGAAAAAAGTTACAGAGAGGGAGGGAGGCAAACCATAAGACTCTTAAATACTGAGAACGAACTGAGGGTTGATGGGGGGTGGGGGAGAGGGGAAACTGGGTAATGGGCATTGAGGAGGGCACCTGTTGGGATGAGCACTAGGTGTAGTATGGAAACCAATTTGACAATAAATTATATTTAATATAAAAAAACCTGTCTACAAATAGTTACAGCAGCTTTGTTCATAATAACTAAAAACTGGAAACAACCCAGACGTCCTTCAGTGGATGAATGGTTAAACAAACGGTGGTACATTTATACTGTGGAACACTGCTCAGCAATAAAAAGGATAGACAGGTAACAACCTGGATGCATTTCCAGAGAACAGTGCTGAGTGACAAAAGTGCTAATTCTAGAAGGTTGCTTACTGGATGATTCCATTTGTATGACATACTGGAAATGACCAAATTATTCAAAGGGGAACAGATTAATGGTTGCCAGGAAGTTAAGGAGGGAGTGGGTGGGAGGAAAGTAGGTAAGACTATAAAAGGGTAACAGAAAGGATCCTTGTGGTGATGGAAATGTTCTGTATCTTAACTATCAATGTCAATGTCATGGTTGCGATGTACAATGGCTTTTCATGGTGTTATGACTGGAGGAGACTGGGTAAAGAGTACACAGGGTCTTTCCATGTTATTTCTTATAATGTATGTAAAACACAATGAATTGAAAATAATGTGATTTTTAAACAACTTTTTAAAAATTATTTTTTAATGTGTTTTGTTTTGTTTTGTTTTTGAGAGACAAACAGAGACAGAGCATGACTGGGGGAGGAGCAGATAGAGAGGGAGACACAGAATCTGAAGCAGGCTCCAGGTTCTGAGCTGTCAGCACAGAGCCTGACATGGAGCTTGAAGCCACAAACTGTGAGATCATGACCTGAGCCAAATCCAGATGCAAGCCAACTGAGCCACCCAGTCGCCCCCTAAAAAATCAACCTTCTTAAAAGAAATTAGCCAGCACTGACTAGCAGCTGCCTCTTTCCTTAGGTAAGGAAACTTTTCCACTACCACAAAGAATCTCTCTGGATTGTCACAGTCCCCTCGGGTCCAGATCTCTGTACACCAGTCATCTTCCTTCACTGGCTACATTGAGTGTGGGAGTAGTGATCTGGGAAACATACTAGCTGGGGTGGCTTTGCTCCCAATTACATCAGAGGGCCACCAGGAGTCAGTTTTAGCCCCCGCAGTGTGCAATGTGGGCACCATGATGAGACTTCCCTGAACACCAGCGTCCTCCTTCCCTACCCCCATGCTGTGAGCAGTAGGTTGGAAGCCCACTCAATCCTTTCAACTCAAATTAGCAAATATTTACTAAGAGCCTCTAAGCTAGGTTGTATGCCAAGACATAAGTATAAACAAGCTCACTCTGGTAGGGGGAACAGAGAATTCAATAGATTGATTAAAAGTACTGCAGAATTCAGCTGAGGCCAGGAGCAAATATGTCAAAAGCAGTAAAAGAAGGTGATAGGTTAGCTTAAGCACGTAATATGATATCAATCTGTCTCTCATTCATTGCACCAATTTTAATTGAACACCTACTCAGTGCTAGGTGCTAAGGGACACAAAATGGATTCAGACTCTGCTTGTCAGTTGAAGCCCAGTGTGGCAAGTCCCGTGGCTGAGGAGAGAACTCATCATGGGAACCATGAGGATGCCACTTAGAAGACTCTCCTTTACATGCTGTCAGTGGAGGAGTCCTGGTGGGGTGGACGTGATCCTGATAAGGGGAATGTGGAATTATAAAGCCCCTCTAGCCACTCCCCTGCTATCTGGCTATTCACTCTGGCTTGCAATTGGCTCAGGCCCCTCTCTGTAAATGAGGTTCACACTCATTTAGAGTGATGCCTGATGGACTGTGTGTGGGGATGACAGGAGAGGTGAATGGAGAGGGCCTGTGAAACCATGTAGCTGGCAGCAATGTCTTTGCTTGTGAGAGGAAATAAAGTGCTACAAAAGAAGGAACTGAGACAAGGGCAGAGTCAGCAGGGGTCACCTAAATGGAATATCACTTATAGCATAACTCAGTCTGGTATGTGAACCCATCCCTTAGATATCCTGGGAGTACCCATCCAACTCTGGAAAGGGAAGAGTTTATGGTAAAACAGAAAGAATTGTAGCATTGGGAGTCCAAACAACATTTCTGTGGGAAGCCCTGAACAAGAGTTGGCCTGAAGAGGAAAAAGGCCATTTTCTCCTGGGCTGGGAGGGAGGTGATGAAGGGGAGTGCCACGTGGGCTGACCCGGGGCCTCTCATTATCATGGTGGACATGGAAGGAAAACATCATATCAGCAAGCATCTGGAGGTGGGCAGTGATGGAGTGCCCAGTGGCAGAGGCTGAGATAGAAAGCACCCCAAATGGTATGGCCAGCCCACCACCTGTGAGGCAGAGCGGCACAGATGGCCTAAGTGCTAACGTGACAGACAACTGGGAACAGCACCAAGGTGGGTGGTCTAAGGGCAGGCCTCAGTGAGTGTTACATCTGTTATCCCACCTCTTTAGGGACTCTGAGAGAGAGGTACACAAAAAGAGAAAGGGTCAAGGGGTGCTCTTTGTGCAGTGGACTTAGGGACAAAGAGCATAAAGCTTTACCCTTGCAATCCACAGCCTGATAGAGCCAGGAGAAGGGCTTTGCTAATGTTCCCACACTTCTGAAATCTGTGGGGTTTCTTCCTTGCCCTTCAAATTTTGCTATTAGTATCGTTAATGTGCAGAAAGACCTCCTGCCTCACTGGGATTTACTTTTGCACTAAAGAAAAAGAGGAAGGAAGGAAGGAAGGAAGGAAGGAAGGAAGGAAGGAAGGGAGGGAGGGAGGGAGGGAGGGAGGGAGGGGGGGAGGGAGGAAGGAACGACGGACGGATAACACAGAATATTGTATTTTAATGAAGTCCATGGCCACCCAAGCCAACCATTACAGACGATGTCATTTACCATGGCACTCAGCTGGAACTTAGATAAATAATAATAATTTTTAAAGTTTGTAGATCATATTGAACTTGGCTTAATAGGCCCTCTCTCCAAACCTCTGAAAGGATGGCTCATAAAAAAGTAATTAGTTTATATAGACTGTCAAGGTTCATGGGGGACAGCTGGCCTTTGATGCCTCATCTGTGATTACAGGCAGCTACAAGATAATAAAATCGAGCTCTGAATTCACGCCAAGGTATTCAGTGATCTCACACTGGACACAATGCCAAGCAGAAAGAACTGTAAATGCCTGCTCTACTCCTATTCTTTGCTTTGGAATCTCTAACAAGTCTAAGACATTTAGGACTTGCATTCATAGGCCCCAAATTCCTATTAAAGTAAAACCATTGACCTTACGAATTCATGTTCATAATTAATATTTGTGATGGGCTCTGATTCCAGGCCTATTCAATATGGCCACTGTTGTAAGCTGCGGAAATGGCTTCTGGAGAAGGGATTTGAATCAGTATTAACTTGTCTAAGCTTGGCTATTAAACAGTCCAATTACTGACAGTTGGAGCTGGTTTTCAATCATCATTGATTTCCCTGTGATGATCACCAGCTACTGCTTTTTATGAGGATTTCTTCAATGTTTTCAAATTCCCTGCTCGTTCTTCTCTATGCTGCCCACTTACCTGAGCATTCTTGGGTTCATTTTTCTCCCCTAGCTCATACAATGCCCCTTCCTTCAATACAGAAAACCATATTAACAGGTGGTTTTCATTTGGCCTCTTTGCTTTCCAGGGACAAAGAGGCAGAGTCATCTCAGCAGAGAGTGGAGATACAAGTGCAGCAATGAAAATAATCTCATGGGAATCCAAGATCACCTGGACACCAGAACCACTTAAGAATGGAAGCCATGGTTCCAAGAGCAACCACTTAGACCCTTCCCTCCAGGCACATCTGTTTCTCCCTAGGACCAGCTGCTTCACCTCAGTTGGTTGACCAAGGGCTTGCCTCAGTCTACTGACCAAATCATGATTTGCACATATCACAGAAGCTTCATTCATAATCCTTGCTCTCCCACATGGTCCCTTAGCACTCAAACAGGAAGCCAATTGGCCTGTGTGACCTCTTCTATCCAGGTAGCAATCACAGGCTGTAACTAGTTTATTCATTGGCTGGCCTGAGCTATGTGCCCACTTCAGGTCCAATCACAGTCGGGGAGAGGGTCTGGGTCATGTGGCCTGGAATTTGGCCATGAGGGGCAGTGAGTGAGAAAGCACCATAAACATGTTTGCATCACATTTGCCAATAAGGCTATAGATTGAGAGTCACTGATTCCCCAGGATGTGTTTGGGCTTGGAGCTTTGATACCTATGTCTTATGAATTGTTTCTCCAATAGAAATAAAGGTGTGTTTTTTCTTTCATTTTTTCCCCCTGATTTATTGTATGCAGAGCCCTGGCTTTGGAGTTAAGTTTGACCCACTGTCTTTTGCTAATGCTGGACAGCATCAGGGACACAAATGGGGAGATGAATGAAGCTAGAAGTGTCCCCAAGGACTGAGGCCAGGACCCTGTGCCCACTCCTGCTGAGTCCACTAGCTTGGGATGGAGCAGAACCAAATGATGATGATAGGGAACAGTGGTTAACAGGGAACTGTAGAGAAGAGTAGCCTGGGAGCCACTCCTAGGCAACAGAATCACCCTCAAAATCGAGGGACCTGGCAACATTTTTCCAGAAGGATACAGGATTGCTAGAGATCAGCCCAGTGATCTGTGTGCTTCCCATTCTTCTTCTCTTTGAATGGGAGGTTGTTAAGGTTTCCCTTCCCTGAAAATTGGGGTGGGGGGTGGGGAGATAACTTATCCTTTTAGCTAACAGATCTCTGGACCAAGAGACCTGCATCCAGACCTGAGGAAGATCACAAAATCTTGGCCTCAAAGCCAGATGCCATTAGAGGATGCACTTTTGGGGATCCTAAAATGAAGTGAGCATATTTTCTATGAGAAAGGGGTGTGAATAGTTGTGGCCTAAGGGCAGGCTGTGATGGAAGGACCACACTGCTGACCCTACTTGTCACCCCTCTCTGCCATTGGCAGTCTGCTATGACGCTGACTCTGGGCTTGGCCATATGATTTGCTTAGCCAGCGGGACAGTAACAAACCTGTCCCAAGTAGCTTGCCAGGTAGTTGCCAAATCTTGCACAACTATGTGCTCTTTATGCTCTATATACTCAGGCTGGTCTGCCATCATGCTTGGGCCAGCATTCCAGAAGGATACATGGGGGAGAACAGTGTCATCCAGTCAAGGCCACTCTAGACAATCCAGCCTACAGCCTACCCACCAGCCCACAAGTACCTGGACAAGCCCAGCTGGGACCAGCTGAGCCTGGCTCACATTAGCAGAGCTGTCCAACAACTACCCCAAAACTTGGGAGCATCTTTCTTGAGAAAGAATTAATGGCTGAATTTTAATGCTCCTAAGTTTTGGGGTGGTTGTTGCACAGCAATACCTTAGCTGAGACACCTGGTTAAAATTACAATTTTATCATCACTACTGTGTTCTGAGCAAATTACAGAATCTGGTTTAGCTTTAGTCTCTCCTTCTGTAAAAAAGAAACAATGATAGTGCTTACTTCTGAGGACTGTTGTAAAAGTTAAATGATACAGTATGTGTGTATCTAGTACGTATGATAAACTACCTAGTACAGTGCCTGGTATGTAGTCAGTGCTTGATAAATGTCAGTTAATTTCCAGTGCTGTTGCCTGCAAGTTGCTTTTTGTACAAGGATGTACGACTGACGGGACAAGTAGGGGCTGAAATCTGCCTCTTTCTCCATTTGCCAAGTCATGTGCTCTAGTGTGGGACAGTGTCCATATGTAATAAAGAGCACCTGTTTCTAATTTTCACAGTTACCATATGGGCTGGCACCAGTCCTGCTATTATTATTGATTTCATTGTCCACTTTTCATCCTGTTTTACTATAATACTGCCATTAGCTCCAAATCCCAGAAGACTTGAGATTCTTACCTTTCAAGGGCTTTTCTCAAGCAACCTAGTGCCAGTACTCAAGCTTTCTATCCTAGAACTCCACATCCTTCCTGTTGGGGTGACCAACTCACTCCAGTTTACCCAGAACTTCTTGGTTATAGCAATGAAAGTCCCATGTCCTAGGAATATGGTTTGAATCCCTAAATGTCCCTCACTTTTCAGCCTAAATTATGGAAAATGACCCACAAGCAATCACTAATTCTCCCTTAAACATTAGTTTGAACTGGAGTGTGACCCCTGCTGTGAGCATTTATCTGGGACTCCCACACTCTTCTTTTTCCTTGCCTGGCCAGCCCTTGCTCCTGCCTTCCTTCCTCTGTACTTTGGCTCCTAGTCCCTCCTCCAGCCATCCTGACACAGTGTCCCCTCAGCACCTGCCTCTGACCACTAAGCATGAGAAGAGGTTATGTGACTGCACTCATCAGGGACTCAGGTGCAGAAGAACCCTGAGCAACTCGGCTCCTATGGAGACGCCTGGGACTCCAGGATTAAGCATGGATCATAACGGAGAAGAGGTGAACAGTACAATTTTCCAGATGAGATGGGCCATCCTAAAATGAGTTGCCATGAAGCAAAAATATACACAGCCTTCAGCATGAGAGAAGTGAAAACAACAACAACAAAAGGCCCAGTGACTGGCGATATACAGACAGAGAGCTTTAGGGACACTGAGATAAAGTCTGGGGTGGGCAAAGAGGATAATTAACAAGAAAGAAAATTCAGGGCAAAGACCCCAAACGCATGGGCAGCAGAGAATCTGGGAAGCTCCTTTTTCTCCCTCCAGCAGAACAGTTCCACCATAGAAAGGGGCTACCGACCTCCTCTGTGGCAGGAAAGATGTTCACTTCTCTACTCAGCAAGGCCAGGGCTTTGTGTCCCAGGCCCTGGGAACCCGAGGGTTATATATGGAAGGCCCTGTCCAGTGATGAGATCTGCCTCCAGAGCTTCTTGGCCATCAGCAGATAGGAGGGAGGGGTAAAAAGTGTGAAAGGGAAACACCAGAGTGAATGCACTGCTCATGGAGGGGTAACCAAGAACAAGACCCAAATATGCCCCCATCACTGTCAAGGCTGGAAGCTGCGAAACTGGCTGAAAAGAGAGCACCAAGAACAGAGCTAACTCAATACTTTAGTTCCAGGGTGAATGATATACCAGGTCTTCTTCTCTCCCAGTGTGCCTGGTAGACCCCTCTGCCACCAACAGGACGGGGCCCACGGGTGTGGTCCAACAGGCCTTGCTGCTCCTGGGGACTACAAATGGATGCTGTCATGGTGATCCTCCCCAGAGCATCCACTTGACCAGGCCTTCTGGCTTATTTGCTGGTTGATGTGCCCTCACCCTGCAAATTTTTCCCAGCTTTAAAGCAACTTCTGTACTGTCCTGATGAGTTCTCAAATCACACCTTGCCTAAAACTGGAAACCCTTAGATGACAGTCACTATGGTGAGGGAGAGGGTTCATTACAGGATGGAGGCTCCGCCACAGGCTGTGGACAGGTGTGGGAGCCAGTCCAGTTTCTACTCCCCTGTTTATCCGGAAACCCACCATATGCTCGAAAATTGGGCGATCACGGATCACATCGGCAAAAACATCTGACAACACAATCTCAATCTGTCACTGAAAATAGAACACATCTGTTTTTTTACCGTCTATGAACTAAACCATAAACATGAAATCCTGACTCCTATGTTTGTATAAGAAAGGTATTTCTACAAAGTTGCCCATGGCAATGTTATTTTTTTTTTTAATTTTTTTTTCAACGTTTATTTATTTTTGGGACAGAGAGAGACAGAGCATGAACGGGGGAGGGGCAGAGAGAGAGGGAGACACAGAATCGGAAGCAGGCTCCAGGCTCTGAGCCATCAGCCCAGAGCCCGACGCGGGGCTCGAACTCACGGACCGCGAGATCGTGACCTGGCTGAAGTCGGACGCTTAACCGACTGCGCCACCCAGGCGCCCCAAAGCAATGTTATTTTTAATTGGAAAAACACTGTAAACAACCTAAATGTACAAAAATAAGAGAATGGTTAAATAAACCACGAGAGGGATCTATGAAGTATAATTTTGTACTCTACTCTTCAGTAATATTTTAAAATATATTTTAGTCAGCTTGGAAAAGGTCTATGAAAGATGAAAACACAAAGACTCTGAACCGAGTAAACTATGATCCAAATTATCAGAACTGTGTATTAACATATGAACAGGAAAAGGTCTGGCAGGGTCTTAGGAGTGTAGGTTAATTTTGTTTTATTCTTTATTCTTTTTAGTAATTGTCACATGTACTCGAATTAACAGACGTTGATCCATGTCTTTCTGGTCCTGTCTATTCTTTTTTTTAAATGTTTATTTATTTTTGAGAGAGAGAGAGAGAGAGAGTGTCAGAGTGTGAGCAGGGAAGGGGCAGAGAGAGAGACACACACAGAATCCGAAGCAGGCTTCAGGCTCTGAGCTGTCAGCACAGAGGCCAACAGGGGGCTTGAACTCACGAACTATTAGATCATGACCTGAGACAAAGTCAGACGTTTAACTGACTGAGCCGCCCAGGCGCCTCTGGTACTGTTTATTCTTGATTCCAACTCTGTTAGGTCCGGGGCAGTTACCCAGATTGTGGATTCCAGAGAATCCACAGTTCTCTGCAAGGACTGCCAGACTGGCTTCTGGCTGAGGCCAAGTAAATGCTCAGAGACCAGGGTGGGACACCAGGGGGCACCCTGCCTCTGGCCCACAAGAATGACCCCCCCCCGCACAAACCACCTAGAACACAATCACCATCTACTATGAGGCTGACGTAGGTGGCTCCTTGGCTGCCTGGGTCAGCCCTCAGAGACCCTGTGGCAGGGAAGGGCACTGAAGATGGTGGGTAGCCCTGAGGTGGCTGGGTGAGGAATGAGGCTCAGAGGTGGTCATTCCATGGTGTCCCATGTGGCACTCAGTCCTGGGCCTCTTTCATGGTTTTTTGTTTTTTGTGTTTTTTTTTTTTTGCCATTGCCATGAACTACCTACTTATTTATTTACTTTTTTCTTTAAATTGGGGTTTAAAAACACCCAAATGAATCTATTTTTAAAAATAAACCCCCAAAACTGAAAAGCCAGCAATACTTGTCTCAAAAAAAAAAAAAAAAAAAAAAAAAAAGAAAAGAAAAGAAAAAGAAAAAGGAACTTAAATAAAACACGACAGAATGCTATTAACATTCTACCTCAACAGTGTGGCCTATGGAATGCTTTGAGAAAGAGCTTGTTCCTTCTTTGTCAGAGAGAGGGATTAGCAAATGCTGGAGAGGTGCTGAGCCTCGCCAACTGCCTTTCTCCTTGACATCATCAGAGAGATTGAAAAAGAACTTCAAAGGGAACAGCCCGGAACGGTAGGCCACATTCCTTAACGCTATGTCCGGGTACCATGTCAATCTTCGACTGCCAGTGAGACATGTATCCACCACTGGACAATGGGCAGAGGGGAAAGAAGGCAGGACTTGGAGTCTGAGCATCTGGGATTGAGTGACAGGGCCGAGCCATCCTCAGCGAGGTAGCCCTGAATAGTTACTTAATGTTTTTTCAAGTTTCAATGTCCTCATTGGCAAGACAGAATCACGACAGCTGACCTTCTTGTTCCACAGAGTTGGTGTGAGGCTTGGATATAATTTTGTGTGTGCTGTGGCTGGCACGTGTGTGTGTGTGTGTGTGTGTGTGTGTGTGTACATCTCTAATAAAAGAGCATATGGTTTGCAGTAATCCAAACGTGTATCTTGCAACTAATGGATTACTCCACAGGGATAGAATGCAGGTGCAATGCAAGGAAATACATTCCCACCAACGATTTACAGAGTTCTGCACAATTCACAAACTACTTTCACTACATTATTTAACTGATTGTCCCGACACTGCCACATAACCAGTCTAGGAAACCTAGCTGGATGGGTGACTGCATTAAGCCTTTAAAACAAACTCCAAACTCACTTTTCTCCTCCCTTTAACATCATTATCATCGATTATAATTCCATCATTGTAATCAGCCTAAAATAAATAAAACATTGTAGCTTATTGGTGACACTAAGAATTATACCTACTTTGATTACTCTCATTATTATCATTGCTAGGATTATCAGAACTGTGACATACTGGACCTCTACTGGCTGCCAGGGAGTGTGCTAGGCACAGGACATTAGTATTTTATTTAATCCACATTAACCCAGATGTAGATACTGTGTTTACCCTCATTTTAATTATGAGAGAACTGCCCCTCAGAGGAGTTCAGTAACTTATCTGAGACCACACAGCTAGGAAATGGCAGAACGTAAATATACAGCAATGTGTATCTGTCAAAGCCTGTGGCTGTTCACACTCCGTGTTCCCCTACCACCATAAGAGGCAGGGGCTGCACAAGCCCTCAGGGAGGATCCCTGCCATCAGGGACCTAGGGGGCCCAAAGCACAGAAAGGGCCCTGGGCAGGTCCAAAGATAAGGGGACAAATAGGTGGGCAAATGCTGAGCAGCACAAGGAGGGGCAAATGGAGCTAACCACAGAGAGGGGAGAATCTTCCGCTCCAACCAGCTGATCCAAACAGGCCAAATCGCATCCTGGGCAATTTTCCAGGCAGCCTTCAGAGAGTCACCCAGCCTGAGAAGCCAGCCAATTATGCCTGATCACTCTCTGCTGCTCTGTCCTTACTAAAGACAAGTCCAGACTGGCCCAATGTAGACAAATGAACAGTTCTATTATCTCTGAAAGGCAATCTAATTCCCTTCAAATTTAAAAGTCTCCACAGTTTCCTAACAGGCCTCAGTGGGGCTCATGTAGAAATTAATAAGTTCACAGTGTGCCCAGCTTGCTTTCATTATCATTTTTTTGCCATGCAATGGACAGGATTTTCATTATTACTCAAGGATTTTTCTGGATCTGATTCTCTAAGAAGGTCATGTCCACCGGGCCCAGACACTGGGTTGAGAACTGAGTTAGGTCTAATGGATTTGACTGACGTCTGAGAGAGGATGATTCACTGACTGAGGGTTGATGACACCTCTAGTACTCAGTGGGGGCAGGGATCGAAAGGCAACATCACTGGGAAAAAGAACTCGGAGAAAGTGGTGAGAAGTCCTGGGCTCCAGTCCCAGCCCCATGGCTGGCCTCCCCTGAGATGCTTGGGATCTCTCTGAGTTGGGTTATCTTGCTATGAAATGGGCACAGAAGAGGATATGGAAAAAAAACCCTCAAATTTATTAAGCTTCTATTATACCTCGAATCACTGTAACATTCATCGTAGACATTCTTTAAATTTAATCAAAACAACAGCCTTGGAAAGCTTATATTATTTTACAGATGAAGATGGTGAGGCTACTGTTACTGGTGATTGCACAACATCATCTAAATCACACCATTAGAATAAGCCGTAAAGGGGCCAGGGAATGAGACTAGAGTGGTAAGAATAGGACTGCAGACTCATATGAATATTCTGGAAAGGAATTTAACATGTTTCCAGAACTTTAAAATGTTTGACCTATTAATTCCAATTCTGGAAATCCATCCAAATGATAGAATCAGAAATGTAGACAATTATAATAAAAAAGAATTATAACAGATTATTTGCCTATCACCTCATACCCGTCAGAATGTTTATCTTCAAAACGATGAGAGATAAAATGTTGGCGAGGATGCAGAGAAAGGAAACCTTTGTGTACTGTTGGTGGGAATGTAAACTGGTACAGCCACTATGGAAAACAATATGGAGGATCCTCAAAAAATTACAAACATAAATACCATATGATCCAGCAATCCTACTTCTGTATATACATCCAAAGGAAATAAAATCAGGATTTCAAAGAGATATCTGCATCCCTATGTTCATTGCAGTATAACTCACAATAGCCAAGATATGGAAAACAACCTAAGTGTCTGTCAACGGATAAACTGATAAATGTATAAAGAAGAAAATTGATAAGTGTATAAATAATACTCCATTATTAGTATTATTCAGCCATGAGAGAAGAAATTCCTGCATTTGTGACAACATAGATGGACCCTGAGGACATTATGGTCAGTGAAATTAGCCAGACATAGAAGACAAATACTGCATGATCTCACTTATATATAGAATCTATATGTGGAATCACTTATATCACATATATGATATCACTTATATGTAGATTCCCTTATATGTGGAATCAGCTTTAAAAAATCAAACTCAGAAACAGGGAGTAAATGGTAGTTACCAGGCACTGGGGGTGGGGAAAATAGGGAGGTGTTGCCAAAGGGTAGAAAATTTCAGTTACAAGACAAATAAGTTTTAGGGATCTAATGTACAGCATGATGATTATAGTTAACAACATTGTTTTATATCCTTGAAAATTGCTAAGAGAATAGATCTTACATGTTCTCACCACAAAAAGGAAATTGTAATTATTTGAGGTGATGGAGATGTTAGATAACACTGTGGCAATAATCATTTTTCCAATATAGATGTTTATCAAATCAATACACTGTACACCTTAAACTTAGACAATGTTATATGTCAACTGTAACTCAATGAAGCTAGAAAAAAAAAAGAATGGTAAGCTACAGAATATTCATTGAGAAGGACATCACACAGCCATTTAATCAGTTGCAGAATTAATTAATGAAATGGTATATTTTCATTAGTTTAGTGGGAAAAATAAGTTGTTAGTAATTGTAATACGAGGAGAGATCACAATTTTTGGAGAAGAAAAAGAGTAGAAAAATGACTGGAAGGAAATACACTAAAATGTTAACAGAAGCTCTCTCTGGGGGTAAGAAAACATATTGTTCACACCTTTTTGTGTTTTACTATATTTCTCACATTTTCCACAATCAACACTTATTGTAATAATCAGGAAATATGCAGGAAAAGCTATTCTATGTCCCTGAATTTGCATTTATATGCAAAATGCAATGATGACTTCTATTTAAGTGAGTGATATTTTATGTAGATTTTTCTAAATTTTTTTTTCAAAGAGGGAAATCACAAAAGAAATGAGACAGAGCAAAAATGTTATGGATGGAACCATCTCCCAGCAAGCTTATGGCTCACCTCACAGGCTAAATTGGAAATAAAGACCAGTGGGAAAGGGGTGGAAAACTGACAATGCACAAACAGTTGATAAGGGGGGACTAAAAGCTACAGTTGACTTCAAGAACTGATGGAGCTGGCAGATATGAATTTTTCAATTTTATGAGAATGATAGAGATCTGAAATAAATCTTCAGTATTTTCTTTTTAAGATAAATGTTTTAAAATAAACGTCTGCAGCATGGATGGATGGTGAGTGCCTGTGTCCTGTCTTAGAGCTGATCATAAATAACACTGAGAAAAATAGCTTTGACCGTTCCAAAAAGCACCTTTATTTTTTACTCTGAAGAGCTTGGAAGATTATATTTTGATGCATTAAGCTAGATTTTTTTTATGCAGCTGCAAATATCAAGGAGCAGAGAAATTTTCTTCAGATGGGAATAACTACTCAGGGCTTGGCTTAGAAGCAAATCTTAGTTTCAAGATGTGCCTGAAAACCAGTGGGCATATCAGATGGTCAGAATACAAATTCAAGTTTGACGGATTTATGGTTTATGAAACACTTTGGTGAATCTTCAGGTGAAGTTATTAATTGTCCTGCAGTCCCATAAACCAAGCAAGAGAAGTAATCTTTTGTAAATCCAAACTTCCAAATATCAGATTTGCTTAAACTGTGCCCCCCTCCCCCATTTTGGTCTGTACCTTAAAGAGCTTATAACTTTATGGTAGAACAGTTTATTCAACAACTTCAGTTTCCTAGTTCACTATTAGAGGAGAACAGGGCTTCATTGAGGGTAGACATAATAAAGAATCAGACACATCCCTCATCTTTTAAAATGTTAGACGCACTACACTAAAGTAACTTACTTTTACTTTCTGCTTCATGTATCACTGGTTTTTTCTGTCATGTTTCAAAGAAGAGTCACACACTTGAAAGGAAAGGCGAATGAGAGGACCTGCTTGGTGGAAAGACCTATGCACACAGGCTGCAGAGAAGGGGCTGAGGGAAGCCAGGAGCACTTGCTCAGCCTAGAGAGGGAAGCCATGACTCAGCTTTGCATTTCCTATCTGGTTCATCAAGATAAACCAGAATCCTGCCTTCTTACACTAAATCTCCCAATTTTTAAATATTGTCTCCATTTTGTTAAGCACACAGTGCATTCCAAACCAAACATTTCCATAACCCAACATTTTTTGCTAGTGCTTGTTTTAAAATCTCATTTCTAGGAGGTTAAGAATTGCTGATTCACCCCAATATCATCTAATTATATCCAAGAAGGGGATGCTTTGGAATAGTCTCAGGCTGGCAAAGAGGGTCTGGGAAAGATAACTCCTCTTTTGTGGAAAAGACAGCATGGGATTCACACTTCTGAGTGGAATTTGGTTGAGCTGGAAACTTTGATGATGGCTGGAAGATGTAAGGAAATATCCCCACTCTAAAACACCATGCAAGTCACAGTTAGGTGCCCTTGGTGGTAATCAGTCTAACATGAAATAAAGATAAAGCTTCTTCTGAGAGTCAAGAGTATCTCCCTGATGCTCTGTAAGAATACTTATGGGTTTATCTTCACATAACGCTGAATTTCCCCCATTGAACCCACCCCCTCACTCCTTACTTTACAATGTTCTGGAATGAAAAAGGGGCCTTCATAGAGCTTATCTCTTAGAAGTGTGAAAGAGCCATTTTTTTCTGCCCAAGTAGCTCATAATGTAGCAGACAAACTGTCAGAAAAAAATAGACTTCATCATGGTGAAAACCTCAGCCTGGCACCCATCTATCATAAAGCAATCTTCTAGAAATCTTGAAAACCTTCGTTAAATTTCCTGTCTTTCTCCTGACAGTGATAAAATGTTAACAATATTACTCATGATGCAGGCATCTTCAGAAATTTTTTGCCCATTCCCTCCTGCCCCTACCATCAGCCATCCCCTTCTCTTTGCCAGAGTCTGTGGAAATGTGAGACATAGCCATATTCTTCACACACTGGTCCAGAGAGCTGGTCCTTACAGGAGGTTAGAGAAGGAAGTAGTCATTATCTTGATGATAATGAGAAGACTCTCTACCACAAGCTGCAGAGGACAAAATGGCACTGTCTTTTGATTCCTCCGCCAAAAGCCACACCCACTGTGAATCTCAAGGGCACAGCCCTCTCCTATCGTTAGCAAATATTTCTTGGTCCTTTTTTTCTTTCCCTCTTCTCTTGCCAAGCTACCAAGCTGCAATTCTTCACCTGTCCATGATATATGGGTAGTGGGGACAATGGGTCACACACTTAATCTGTCGATAGGTCATCTTTCAAGAGGGAAAATTCCCCTATGGACCTTACTAGCCCGGCTTTTCCAACTCCAGAGGCCACTTCAGCAATATACCATCACTCAGAAGAAGAAATAAGGGTCTTGCACTGGAGGCAATACCAAAGGAAAAAACCATAAATCAGAAATCAGAACCACACCAGAAGTCAGAAGAGGCACAGAGCTTTGAAATCACAGACTGATCATGAAGAGATGCACAGAGGGGACAAGAGCTATAGACAGCCTGAGTCTCAGCTCCATGGAGGCTTCCTGACATGTTTAAAGGAGGGCTAAGTGCAACCATAATAAGCCATCATCTCACCTGCAAAAGGAACTGGTGCATCTTTATCCAGGGCTACAAGTGGTGGGTCCAAAATCACTGTGTCGTTGTTCTCAGTTATGACTCCGTGATATGAGGTCTCGATCCATGGCTTGTGCTTGTTGACTAGAACACAATGGAAACAAAGATTGACTTTTAAGATCACCACTTGAATAGCTCATCCATAATGATATTATTAATAGTGCACATTTGTCCAATCATATGCTCTCATCCAACAACTGCATGAGAGACAAAGAGCACGATGGTCCCATTTTACACCTAAGGAACCTTCAGAGAAGCGAGGTTCAGAGAGAAGTTCAATGAGGCACACAGAAAGTTGGGCAGCAGATTTTTGGGCTCCAAGACCAGGGATCTTTCACTTGACCCAAATCCAACTATTTCTATTCCTGGATGCCCAGTGTAGATAGCTACTGTTTAAAAACTGACTGAAAGCTTTAATTCTCAAATGCTACCATCTATTAATAGATGTTTCAGGATTAATATTCATTATCAATCAATGAACTAGCAGGTCATGGCTGTGTGCTGGAATTTCTGACCTCAACCTAATCATTACAAATTGTTACTGCATTTTATATACATACATATCTGTATATGTACCAACATATGTGTAAAGATACAACAGACATTTGAATGCTTTCTTATCACTTAAAAACTGTGTCTATCTTAATGGTCGAAATTGCCTAAGCAGTTTAAGTTGCTCTTTAGTAATTTTACCAGGTGAATAACATATTATTTAATGGAAAATTAACACACGTCAAATACATGCTACTGGTTGAATTATGGCCCTGAAAAAAAAGAGGTTAGAGTCCTAACCTCCAGTACCTTGGAAAGTGACCTTATGTGGAGAGAGGGTCTTTATATGGGTAATCAAGTTAAAGTGAGGTCCTTTGGGCAGGACTTAATCCAAAATGAATGGTGCCTTATAAAAAGGGGAAATTTGGACACAGAGACAGACATGCATACATGTGAGTGCAATGTGTTCTGTTGCCACCAGCCAAGAAACTACCAGAAGCCAGAAGAGACACTTGGGACAGATCTATCCCTTGTACTTTCAGAGCAAGCCTGGTCCTGCCAACAACTTGATTTCAGACTTCTGGCCTCCAGAACTGTGAGACAGTAAATTTCTGTTGTTCTAAGCCATAAAGTTAGTAGCACTTTCTTAAGGCAGGCCTAGCAAAGGAATACAAGATACTTATGGTCAACAGCCACACATAAAGGGCCGAGAATTTAAATAAGACTTGAGCTAGGGTTGGTGTAATATTCCTGTGTGAATACCCCAAGTCTGTCAATTCCATCTCCTTTTTTGGTTCTGGCCCTGCCATCACCTCTCTGCATGCCTGTAGTGGCCTTCTGACTGATCTTCCAGTAAGAAGTCCTATCCCACTCCAATTCATCCTCTACTATGGCATTAAGAATAATATCCTGAAACATTAATCTGATTCCTCAACTGTGATCTTCTTGGTTTGTCCTTTATTCCCCTACATACACTCACACAAGTCTGAGGGCAGGGTAGGTGCTTAAGAAGCAAAATAACAGGTTAGAGGGAACCCTAGAATAATCAAAGTTGTCCTGATGCCAATCCTCACACCCTGCTTCACAGTTTGAATGATGCTGTCACATGCGTAACGCTCCCCACAGGGACCTAAGAGGTAGGTGTGATCATTATGAAAATGATGAAGAACTTCTTTCACAAGGTGTGACTTTCCCAGGATGGCCACAGGCTTGAAAACTAACAATTGGGAAGACCAACAATTCTCTCATATGTGGTGAGATTCAAAAACACATACATGTGTACATAAACATATTCATATTATAATACAAAGTCAGGCACATTATAATATATAACACACATTAAAATATATATACATATCATAGTGTATAATTTTCAGTAGTTACCGCAAAGCAAGAGCTTATAAAATTGAAAACAGCTCTGTTGCAGTGGCTCCTGTCCCCTTTCCACCCCATCATGCTTCAAAAGGTCAGCTAAGAGATGCTCTAGGATAGCTGGGAGACTCAACCTGGCCACCATTTTGCTCCTTCTCACTCATTTCACAGCAATCACGAACTAACCAAGAGGCAGTTTAGTGGAGCAGGGACATATGCCTGTTCTTCTCAGGTCTTGGCTCCTGAGAGCTATTTCTGCGGATTGGATCATGCCCAGGTCAGAGAGAGGCTCTGCCCACTGTGGGTCTGAATGGGACAGCAGGCTCCTCCGTGCTTACATGCTGGCATTCGAACCAGTTCTTCATTATGGACCCTGGAAGAATTACGGCCACCCAGGGTTGTCCCCGCGCGCCTTTGCTCTTTTATTAGCCATCAACACAAACGCAATGTAAATAATTTGCAGCTGTTGGGAGAAACAATTAATCTTTTTTCCCCTTTAATTAAACCTAGGGGCTATTCATTAGACATGTGGATAGAGGATATGC
Organism: Lynx canadensis; assembly: GCF_007474595.2. Classification (NCBI taxonomy): domain Eukaryota; kingdom Metazoa; phylum Chordata; class Mammalia; order Carnivora; family Felidae; genus Lynx; species Lynx canadensis. The sequence continues at coordinate 35,695,247 of NC_044311.2, read as the reverse complement.
CATAAGCTCATCCAGTGTTTCAGGTTCACTGTGCCACTTGACTCGATGGCAGACAATGGAATCTAGAGCCAGTTGCTAGATTGCTGGGTTTCAGGCCTGGCTTAGCCACCTCGGGCCACTTCTATGTGAGTCAGTTGGCCACTCAGAGTGTCAACTCCCTGAACTGTAAAATGGGGAAAACGACTCCACTCACAGGGTTGTCATGTTATTCAGACGCCCTGGCCTGGACACACAGCCCCTGACCTTTGATTACTCAGACTTACCACCCTCATCTCACAGAGCCCCTGACCTTTCATTAGTCAGACTGACCACTACTCTCTGAGCAGTGACAGTGTCAGCAGGGAGGGGATTTATAGACCTTACAGTTGGGGTTTCCCATCATGAGTGGGGATGGATTTATTTCCTTTTATCCATAGGCCTGCCGTCCTTTTCTCCTCTCATCACTAGTTGTGTACCTATCACATATTAGGCATTTTACATACATTCATTAATCCTCATCACAACCCCATAATATAAGACTTTATAGCTCATTTTGCAGGTGAGGAACTGAAGCTCAGAGGGGCTTAAATGTTCCCTTTTTGAAAAATAAGAGTGTTAACATCCCTACAGTTTCCACATTTTTCTTCCACCTTCTAACTTCCTTCAAATCTTTCTTGACTTTCTCATTGTCAAGGTTGACAAACATTTGCATTTTCATGTGTAAGCTAAATTAAATCTTCTTTGCTTTGTCTATAGATCAAATCCTCAGGGCTGCACACCAATAACTTAAATTTGCATGATTTTGACTATGAGGCTTTTGTTCATGGCTGAGCTGAGTGTTATGCAAGGATTGCTTTCCTTTCTTAATGGTTTAACTGTCATTCCACGGATGACGTTCCTTGTACCCAGACCAACTGGACTCTTGATAGTTTCATGCCATCGGATAACTAAATCATACTCTATTTTAACTTGCATCATATTTGAAACCATCCTCCTTTGTATATTCTTTGTTTTATGAACATAAAGGTTATCTTTTTTCATTCTATTGAATTATGAAACACAGGACCTTTTCCCCACATCCCAACCATATTACAGCTTTTTAATCATTCTATCTATTACTCATCATCCCTCATTTGCAAAATGGAGATACTTACTTCGTAAGAATGTTGTAAAAATTGTATGAGATCATTTAGGCAAATCTAGTATCTCTGACATGAATAGGCGTTCAAATATTAACTTCCCCTAAGCCCATCTCACACTTCTAAGGAGCTAAAGTGTAGCTTTGCACTCACAGAGATATTTAGCCCAACTCCATTCATTCAACAAATATTTATGGGTCACCTAAAAATATGCAAGAACAGCTTAAGCATGGGGTGGGGGAGGTAAATTGGGGAAGAGTCCCTGAATGAAACACTTGAAAAAATTCAGCATCCATTTATAATCAGAACAATCAGTAAATAGGGAATAGAAGGGAACTTCCTCAATCTGATAAAGAACTTTTGTAGAAAACCAAAGCTAACATTGTGCTTTATGGTTAAAGAGTAAATTGGGGCGCCTGGGTGGCGCAGTCGGTTAAGCGTCCGACTTCAGCCAGGTCACGATCTTGCGGTCCGTGAGTTCGAGCCCCGCGTCAGGCTCTGGGCTGATGGCTCGGAGCCTGGAGCCTGTTTCCGATTCTGTGTCTCCCTCTCTCTCTGCCCCTCCCCCGTTCATGCTCTGTCTCTCTCTGTCCCAAAAATAAATAAACGTTGAAAAAAAAATTAAAAAAAAAAAAAAAGAGTAAATGTTCCCAAGAGCAGAAAGAATACACAAGGATGTCCACTTTTACCTTGTACTGTACTATGCACATTGTACTGGAGGTTCTAACCCATTCAATAAGACAAGGAAAAAAATAAGATTGGAAATTAAAAAGTAAAATTGTCTTTACTTGCAGAGAACATGATCCTCAATGAAGCAAATTCTATGGAATCTATGAAAATGTTACTAGAACTAATAAGTGAGTTTAGGAAAATCACTGTATAATAAGTAAATACATAAAAAAGCAATTATATTTTTATGTACTAGCAGTAAACTATTGAAAATTTAAATAAAAGAGTTCCCATTTCTCCACATCCTCTCCAGCATCTATAGTGTCCTGACTTGTTCATTTTAGCCACTCTGACTGGCGTGAGGTGGTATCTCAGTGTGGTTTTGATTTGTACTTCCCTGATGTTTATAGCAACACTTTCAACAATAGCCAAATTATGGAAAGAGCCTAAATGCCCATCAACTGATGAATGGATAAAGAAATTGTGGTTTATATACACAATGGACTACTACTTGGCAATGAGAAAGAATGAAATATGCTCTTTGGAGCAACGTGGATGGAACTGGAGAGTTATGCTATGTGAAATAAGTCATACAGAGAAAGACAGATACCGTATGTTTTTACTCTTATGTGGATCCTGAGAAACTTAACCGAAGACCATGGCAGAGGGGAAGGAAAAAAGAAGTTAGAGAGGGAGAGAGCCAAACCATAAGAGACTCTTAAAAACTGAGAATAAAGTGAGAGTTTATGGGGGGTGGGAGGGAGGGGAGGGTGAGTGACGGGCATTGAGGAGGGCACTTGTTGGAATGAGCACTGGGTGTAGTATGGAAACCAATTTGACAATAAATTCCATATAAAAGAAAAGAAAAGAAAAGAAAAGAAAAGAAAAGAAAAGAAAAGAAAAGAAAATTTAAATAAAAAATACTAATATGATAACATCAACAACCAACAGATACTTAGGAATAACTTTCAAAAAATACATGTAGGGTATGGAAACCAATTTGACAATAAATTCCATAGAAAAGAAAAGAAAAGAAAAGAAAAGAAAAGAAAAGAAAAGAAAAGAAAAGAAAATTTAAATAAAAAATACTAATATGATAACATCAACAACCAACAGATACTTAGGAATAACTTTCAAAAAATACATGTAGGATCTGCACACACAAGACGCCAAGATATTGCTTAAATAATTTAAAGAACACCCAGGGGTGCCTGGGTGGCTCAGTCGGTTGAGCGTCCGACTTTGGCTCAGGTCATGATCTCATGGTCCATGAGTTCGAGCCCCTCATCAGGCTCTGTGCTGACAGTTCAGAGCCTGGAGCTTGCTTTGCATTCTGTGTCTCCCTCTCTCTCTGCCCCTCTCCAGTTTGCACTCTGTCTCTATCAAAAAATGAATAAATGTTAAAAAAAAATAAAGAATTTAAAGAACACCTGCAGCAGTCTTAATGGAGACAGACAGTGTTCATGGTTCAGTAGACTCAATATAATTAAACATAAATTTTACCCTAATTGATCAATGCACCCCAAATCAAAATAACAGGATTTTTAAGGGATAAGCTAATTCTAAAATTTATATGAAAATTTAAATAACTGATAGAGCCAAAACAATTTTGAGAAAGAAGGGCAAAGTTGGAGGACTCACACTACTCGATTTTAAAACTTATGGGGCGCCTGGGTGGCGCAGTCGGTTAAGCGTCCGACTTCAGCCAGGTCACGATCTCGCGGTGCGTGAGGTCGAGCCCCGCGTCAGGCTCTGGGCTGATGGCTCGGAGCCTGGAGCCTGTTTCCGATTCTGTGTCTCCCTCTCTCTCTGCCCCTCCCCCGTTCATGCTCTGTCTCTCTCTGTCCCAAAAATAAATAAACGTTGAAAAAAAAAAATTAAAAAAAAAAAAAAAACTTATTATAAAGTTTCTCTAATCAAGTAGTATGGTATTAACATAAGATAGACCTACAGACCAACATAAAAAAAAAAATTAAGAGTGCAGAAATAGACATACATGTGGTCAATTAATTTCTGACAAATTTTCTTTCCAAGAAAATTCAATGAAGAATGGTCTTTCATTTATGCTTCTGGAAAAATTGGATATCCATATTTTAAAAAAAGAAGAACTTCAATTCTACTATACATAATACACAGAAATTATCTCTAAATGGATCATGGTCCTAAAATGTAGGACTTAAAATTATGAAACTTTTAAAAGAGAGCATAAAAGAAAAGCTCAGTGTCCTTGGGTTAGGCAAAGATTTATTACAAGGGACAAAAAGAACACTGAATAAAAATAAAACTGATACATCAAACTTTACAAAAATTATACATTTATATTCTTTACTCTTCAGAAAATATTTTTTTGAAGCCATAGACTGAGGTAATATTTGAGAGACATATCTCACAAAGGACTTGTATCCAAAAACATATAAAGAACTCTTATAACTCAATAATGCGAAAAATAATCTGTAAAAAAAAAAAAAGGCAAAAATTTGAACACACCTGTCACCTGAGGAGATAAGAACATGAAAGGATGCTCAACATTAGTAGTTATCAAGGATGTGTAAGTTAAAGCCACAATTGGATGTCACCATACCACCACCTGAATGCTTAAAATAAGAGTGACAATACCAAGTTCTAATGAAGATGTGAAACAGTTGAAACTCTCATACACTGCTGGTATGAACGTAAAATAATACAGTTACTTGGGAAAATAGTTTAGCAATTTCTTATAAAATGACTCAGCAATTCCATTCCTAGGATCTACCCAAGAGAAATGAAAACATAAATTATCCAAAAAGACTTATATGCAAATGTTCAGAGAAACTATATTCAGAATAGTGCCAAACTGGAAAATAAAATGGCCATCAACTAGTGAATGGATAAACAAATTGCAGTGTATCTATATAATGGACTCAGCAGTAAAAAGAAATCAACTACTGATCCATACAAGAAAGTGACTGAATATCCAAAGCACTTCTCTGGTGAAATGAAGCGAAAGAAGCCAGACACAAAAGACTACATGCTATTTGATGCCATTCATGTGACATTCTAGAAAATGCCAAAATATAAGGACAGATTATGGGTCAGCAGTTGCCAGGGTCTGGGGATGGGGTAGGGTTTGCTTGTACAGGGGACACAAGGGAAGTTCTAAATGATGGTACTGTTCTGTAGCTTGATTGTTGTGGTGGTTATATTTCTGCATGCCTTTGGCAAAATTTAGCAATCTGCACATTTTAAAAGGTTAGATTTTATTATATGTATATTATACGTGTAATTTATAATGTGGTGTTAAATATGTGGTAAGAACAAACTTCTTACCATCAAGGGACCCTCAGACTGGAGAGAGACCTATGATAACCAGTATGGTAAGAGATAGAGAAGCAAAGGAAAAGCAGAGTGCTATAGAAAAAGAGAGGAGAAGCACTAATCCAGCCATGGTAATCTAGAATTACTTCCTAAAGACAGTAGAATCAAAGTCATAAGTAGTAGGAATTAAGCAGGGATAAAGGATGTGCGAGTCGCAGGCAGAGAAACCTGCCTGGGCAAAGACCAATGGTAAAAGCACCTGGTGCACCATAGGGGAACTGTAAATAGTTAGGTTTAGCTGAGAACAAAGTCTGAGGGGCAAGTCCAGCCAAGAGTCTGGACTGAAAGATAGTATCTACATCACTCGGGGTTTATTGGCATGTACAGATTCTTCCAGAAGCCACTTCCAAATGCTGCATTCATGGGATACCAGAGAACCATCTTCTTTCCAGAAAGAAGCAATAGCTATTGATGCTTGTGCCTTGGCTGTTGTTCTTTATGCAATCTGTTCCCTCCCCTGACAACAGTTCTTTCTGCTTTTTTGTTCCAATAGACTGAGGCCAGTCAGCTCATACTTTACTCCCTTTGGATGTAACTTCAGAGGAACTGACTTTTTATCAGTTCTTCATAAGATAACATCCCTGTTTGCAACACAACTCTTTCTGAGGCTGAACTCTGTCATATCATGCCCCCTTAGGACTGCTTCTTGCCTCTGTCTTGCCTCTTTCCCATGCTGTTTCAGCATCTGGAAAAATGCCTGTGTCTTTGCACTCATACAGAGGAAACACCAGTGTGATATTTCTGCTCCATTTACAGAGAAATTAGGTCTTGCCACCCAATGCGTCTTTAACTAGAGTGCAGATGCATTCTCAGGAGCACTCCTTGCCTCCCTCTCCTTGCTTCCACCTCTGAAAAAGTGCATTAACACTCAATCCAAGCAGCAGGACCAAGCAGCTGTTGATTTATCCTTTGGATCTTTCTATTCTCATCGTAAAGTTGACCCTCAGAACTCCAATGCTTCCCTCTGTTAGTAAAATACAAACACTATACTGATTACAAAGTGCTCTAGAGAAGTTAACTTATATCCCAGGTCATTCTTGTAGTTAGGCTGGTCTTTTGCCTGTGATGTGCAACTTCCCCTTTCTGACGAGGTGCCCTGGTAGAGGTGTTTAGAAAGAGTGGATATCCATCCCAATGGGAAATCAATGAGTGGGGTAGGCTGGGCCAACTGGTTGGACCTTTCAACTTTTATTTAGGAGGCAGGCCCAGAACCTATAATTTATTTGGTATTAGACACTTGAGATAAAAGTTCATGTGGAGTTGGGGCTTGTATTCATGTAATGATCACTCAAAGTTTAGGGGGAGCTGAGAAGCCATTAAAATGAGAGAAAGCTACCAGGAGACAGGATTTGGGAGCCAAGAAGCAGAGAGAAGAGAAGCACCCCAAGCAGCTGTAGGAAGTACAGAGTTTGGCAGCCCACTCTGGTTTTCCAGTAGATGTCCTGTTCAGCCTGCTGTGGAGTGGTTGAGGTTGCCAACTGGACTCATTGGCTTGCTGTGGGGGGTCTGAAGTTGTCAAATGAAACCTTTCAATTTTTCTGCCAAGGCACCAATTTTTTTTTTTTTTTTTTTTGTATTTGTAATAGTTTGAGCCGGGTATCTATTGTTATAATAAAATGATTCCTAATTATAATAATTGTAATAGCATTTAAAAAAGTGTTTTTATTCCTAATTCCAAAGTGTAGATAGGACAGGGCCCCTGTCCAAGTGAGAGGTCAGCCTGCCTACAGGCAAATCAGACGCTACACTTGCTTATGATCCATCAGTAGTAATCCTGCCTTCAACTAGCAGATCAGAGGAAGCTCCCCAAAGGTACCAGCTCCCTGATTACCCACATCTTTACCCTCATTGTGCCATCTACTCCTCGCCTCTTTCTTTCTCCTGACTCCTGCTTGTGCATCCTTCCAGATTCACCTCCAGCCCCACCTCCTCCAATTGTCCTCCTCTGCACCCACGTCACCCTGTACCACCTGATCTCATGCTACAAGTCCACTGCATTGCCATTAGCTCTTTCCCTACCCCTCTTTACTTGCCCTCTTCAGGGAACAGTCATGATGATATCCACAGGACCTAACACAGTGCCCAGCACCTTGGTAAATGAGGTGAGCACACCTCTGCCTTGCTGGCACCTCCAATGCCTGAAGCAATTAGCAGCACTGTGCTTCCAATGAGCAGGTATTTCTACATCACCCAAATAGAAAGAGGGTGTGCCTCCCAAATCATAAGGTGACATTTGCCATCACTTAATTAGAGGCAATGAATCTTTCTTGCTAGAGGTACCAATTAGAGAGTTTTAAATACAAATCCCATGTGTGTGACTCATACATGCAAATATTCACAGAAGATGAGAGTTAAATTTCACTGCTTTAATTGGGTTTAAAAAGCATTTGAAAAGAAGATGACTGAGTTGTTAATCTGTAACTGCTTGATAGGTGCTTTCAGTGGGGGTAGCATGTTGCTTTCCTTCCCTTCCTATCTCCTTTCCTTATATCCATCGATCAATCCACTTACATACCATTCCTATTTTTTCTTCCCTTCTATCTGTCATTTTCCACTCATGAATACTCATTTGTTTGGAGTGTGGGTTCTCTTAAAGTCCTTACTCCAGCCTGGGTACGAACCACATTCCATTATCCCATTGGGTAGTAGCATGTGAGCCAGGAGCAAAGCTAGGGAGAAATGTGCACTGGATGATTGTGTAATCTTACAAAAGTGAGTTTTAGCTGTCTCTGAATAAGCCATCTGGACAAAGCCAACTGCCCAAAGCTTGCCCTAAGACAAAGTTCAAGATTGGGCGCAAGGGGTACTGGGCTTCATGTCATAGTTCTGACACCATGTAACCAACAGGATGTCTTAGGCGAGTCTTTCAATCTTTCCAGACCTCTGCTCCCTCTCCTTTATAAAATGTAGGCAATACCAATTCCGCAGGGTTACTGGGAGGAAGACAAACGAGACCCAGGGTCAGAGCTGACTCAGTGACCAGCATGTTGTATGTCCACAGTAAAGTCCCTTTAATCCTGAAGCTCAACACCTACGGGCTGGGGTTAGGACCCACATGGGACCCAGTGTACCCCAGCTCGAAAGTGTTCAAGTTACCCAATAAACCTACTGGTGGCCTAAAAACCTAAGAGAATTCCCAGGGTATGGGGAAATTGGATTAAGTCTGTGAAGAAGACTGAGAGCCACTCAAAAGGATCCTTTGGAACAGGAAGAAGGGCAGGGGGAGGCAGGGATTGTGATTGTGTAATGTTCCCATTCAGCTGCTAGAGCCAACTCATTTTTCCACACAAAATGTCTTACCTTCCGAACAAAATGATTGCTACAGCTTTAATTTCCCAACAGTGTTATTCCTTCAGTATCTCATACTTCACTACTTTTTAAACATCTTTAACCCCCAAAACCAGCCCTTCACTTACTTTGCAGTTTATGCTACTAAATGTTAATTGTCTAAAACTCTTCCTGTAATTACCATTGCTCAACATAATCAGGAATTGCTACTATGTGACCGGCTCTATTGCTGTAATCTCATTAAATCCTTACAACCATCCCTGTGAGAGGAAAGCACAGACTCCATTTCATGGGTGAGGTTATGGAGGTTCTGAGTGCTTAAATCAGTCAAGTCAAGTGCTTAAATGGTCCCTAATGGAGGAACTGAGAGTCCCACCCCAACGGGTTATTCTTCCCCCTGTCCAGAGGTCAATGCAACAGCACATTTATTTCCATCTCCTGTGGGTCCAGCCTTGGATCAAGTGCCCTGTGGGAGCACAAGGGGACAAAATAGCCAAGAATGAAATCGATGGGACAACAATCAGGGTTCTCCAGAGAAACAGAACCAATAGGGGCTAGAAAGAGATAGATAAATACGTGTACATATACATAACACGCGTATGTGTGTATACATTTCTGTATGTGTATATATGCATATATAAAAGGACTAGCTTGCATGATTATGGAGGCTGGCAAATCTGAAATCTATGGGGCAGGTCTGCAGGCTGAAAGCTCAGGCAGGAGTTGACGCTACAGTCTTGACAAAGAATTTCTTCTCTGGGAAAACTCAGTTTTTGCTCTTCAAGCCTTTTGACTGATTGTATGAGGTGCACCCACATTATTGAGGGTAATCTCCTTTACTTAAAACCAATTGATTGTAGATGTTAGCCACATTTCCGAAAAACCTTCATAGCAACACCCAGATTAGTGTTTCATTGAATAACTAGATACTATAACCTAGCCAAATAGACACAGAAAACTAACCATCACACTCACTGAATAATTTTTTAAAATGTTATATTCAAAAATGAGGGAAAGGATTTGAGGTGACAGTGTAAATTCCTTTTAACCTCAGATAGAAACACTATATTTTTGTTTCTCTACTGTCAAACTAATAAATAAAACCTTTGTGGCTTATGATATCAACTTTGTTCCAGAGGATAGGAAATGTGTGATACATTTTTATTGCAAATTCCATTTCATGCCTTAGATCCCAAGATGTTCAGAACAATGAATGGCAATTATCTGGTTTAGAGTATATTCACTGCAAAATGCCCATCTGCTTCTCACTGCTTCCAAAAGAAAGCACTGGCAGGCCAATCTCACTTCTTATTTATGTGGACTAACTGGCTCCTTTCTGGGAAGTTGTGGGATATCGATAGCAGAGGACAGGGAAAAAGAAAAAAAAGCCTCCCCTCCACCACTACCAAATACATGATCCTAATAAAGCTGCAAGCTAAATACCCTAGGTCACCCTCATGATCAGCCCTGAGTGGCAGGGTTTCAGACAAGGTTGTTCCATTTGCAATTAAATGTCTACAGTATCACCTGCTCAGCTCAGCTCAGGCACCAGTGACTCAGGGAAGTATTCACTGAGCCTCCCCTTTCCCTCCACCCATGAGGACGCACGCAAGACTGAATTATGTCTTTTTGTGCTCCCATAGCCACATCCCTATCCTTAGCACAGTAAGCACTATACCGGGCTGTAAATATCCTTTGTGTCTTTCCTCTAGCCGATGGTGGGGAAAGATGCTGGGTTTTCCGTGTCTGTATCTCTAACCCTAGTACAGCAGTTCTCAAAGTACAGCCCAGGAACTCTTGGGTGTCCCTAAGACCCTTGAGGGTTCACAAAGTCAAAACTATATTCATAAAAGTACTGAGATACTATTTGATTCCTTTGCTCTCATTCCCTATGGAATTTTCCAGAGGTTATATAACATGATACCACAACAGATTAAATGCAGAAGCAGATAAGAGAATTCAGCTCTCTTCTATTAAGTCAGACAGTTGCAAAACTATAAAACAATAGCACTCTCTTCACTATTTTTTTACTTTGGATAACATAGTTGTTTTTAAGAGAAAGTATTTTTGTCAATATCATATGGGTTTATTATTATTTTAACTGAATCAATAAAATCATATTTTAAACTGTATCAGCTGTAATTAATAATGTAATAAACAGCTACAGGCGTAATCCACAAAAAAATGAACTCTTTGGGATTTTCAATGATATGAGTGTTAAAGTGTTTTGAGACCAAACGAATTTGCTCTGTGACCTGGCAAAGGACTCACAGCATAATACTCTTTACGTAGGAAGAAAAAGAACAGACGTGAATGGAGAAGACAGAGGAGAGAGAGAACAAGGATATAGAGGAGAGGGAGAGAAAGAAAAGATATCTAAAGTTGTCAAGGCGAGATTCACATAATCAATTCTTAGATTCAACTCAGTTGGAGGAAAGTTGATCAATATAGTGACAAGATCAGTCCTTTCTCTGGTTCTGGATGTAAAAGAAAAGCAACTGGTTGACTGAACTGCTTGCACACCAATTGTTGCTATACCGGGCAGAGAACAGAGCTTCAGATTCTTTTGGAAAAAGCAAGAGAAGCATCTTCTCTTGCTGTATGAACTTGAGCGCATGCTGTCAAGAGAATAATTGTCTGAAATCACAGTCCTTATATCTCTTGCAACCTGGTTGGAGAAGCCGCCATAAAAAGAAACAAACTTCATAAATCATTCCTGCAAAAGGCATCAAAGGTTAAAAGCATCGTGATGAATTTCTGAAATAAATCTGTACTCTGAATTTTCAGAGTGTTTGAGAGGCAACCAGTGTGTCTCAAAAGAGAAATCATGATCTTAGCGATTTTAAAGGGTAACTCCACTGTTAAAGGTGTCAATTTCTCCTAGCGGTAAATAGAACAGGTATTTGCCAACTAGAAGAGTCTCCCAATGCTTACTTAAGGCATCCTTCCCAAAAGAGATGGGTGAGATCCCTGGTCTCCTGGGTGCTGTGGAAGCGGGGGAGCATGGCACATGGTGGGTAGTCAACACATGTGTGTTAAAAGCTCAATGAATGAATACGCTCTTTCTGCTTGTGTCAATTGTCTGTATGAAGACCCCATGCACAATGTTGCTTCCCCAAATATAAATTCTCTTAACCAACGTTTCTGGTTTGGACATATTTACTTCTGAATAACGTTTGATCGATCAAGAGAATGCTGGTTTCCACATATACCAACACTACTTCTGGGGATAACTGAACAAGGAAGAAACAAGGAAAAGAAAAAGAGAAAAGATGGACAAGGTCTATAAAGGAAATTGGCAGAAGATAAACAATGGCCTGGAGCAGTGCAGCATGTTATAAGAAGAATTACATGGAATTGAGTAGGTCACAGGAGGAAAAGTAACTCCTATCTTATGGAATCACATTGTCACAGGACATTTGGATGGGAAAGAAGACATGCATATCATCTGCAACAAAATACAAATGCACTACCAATGAACTGATTTAGGGTTGGGAGAGGCTAAAAGATTCTTAGGAACACAGATGATAAATGGAATTAATTATGCAGAGCTCATTATATTGAATTTAAGATGGGTATCATGCCACTGATAGTGGATTATTTGGTGTCCTGTATATTAGCAAAAATTGAGACATTTATAAAAAGTTACATGTTAATTCTCAACATCATTTTCTCATTTTTTTTTTCATAAGGATTGATTGGATTTCTCAACAGCGACGCCTCCTCCCATTGGACATTTATCCAGGAACTCACTCTACTTCACAAAGGACATGAGCAAGCCCTCCCTTGCTGCCCAGAGTCCTGGTCTCTTCTGATGTCAGCAGGACATGTCAGTCCAGGCCCTCAAAAAGATGAAAACAAAATACCAAGATGGGATTAAACATGCAAGGATTTTACAAGGGAAAATACTTGAATGAGGGAAAAGTGGAAAAGGGCCAGAGGAGGCTGGACATGATTTCAGACCTTAATGCAAGCTTAAGTCCCATGCAGGAGAAAAGAGAAGACTGGGTGAAGGAGTCTTATTCTGTCATGAAATCTAAGTGGAACTTGATAAAGCTGAGGCCCTAGGCCATCTTCAACTCAGAGCCAGCAGTCAAACAGATCCCATGTCTCCCAGGAGTAAGTCTGTCCCAGGATCCTCCAGTATCCCCACACTCAGTCATTGGCTGGAAACAGCCTATGGAAGGCATGGCCTCAGAGCCAAGATGTCTCAACACCTAGCAGCTGGGGCCCTCATTGATTGCCCTGTGGCTGGAAGTTTAGGAGACACTTTCTCATGACTGCCAGGCACACAGGGTGCCTGATCGTGCTCTCAGCCCCCACAGAGTGAACTTTAAAAAAAAAATTCTCTCATTTATTTATTCACTTAGTCATTCAATAACTTTATTTATTCATTCAATATATACTTACTTAGAAGCTATGATGTACAGAGCTCTATTCTAGGCATGAACAATGAAACTGAGGAGAAGTATATTCCTAGAAATATCTGGGGTTTGTTGACATAGGTAAAATGTAATTAGGACATCTTGGAACAAGTGGACAGAACCTCTCTTCTCATGTCCATGAGGGGCATGGGTAATCAATCCCACTGAGTCTGGGCATGACCTCAGACTCTTTCCCAACACAATGTTTCTAGCAAACTCTATAAATCAATAAAAGCAAATCTAATCAATAAGATGAAACTCATTTGCCAACTCTCTGCTAGGAGAAGTAATGGATAATGAATGGGGGAGCTACAGAATGCAAAGAACATTATATATCCAGCCTATGTATCTATGCTGAGAAGGTAGGACAAGACAAAGGTAAATAAGATTGTCTCCAGGAGGGTTGGTATTAAACCTGTTTTAAGAAAAGAGAGAGAAAAAGCATGGATAAGGATATAAAATCAGCTTCTTACTCTTATATCTCAGGCCTAACAATTTTGGAAATTGTTTTTGAGACAGATCATAATCATAGTACAGTGAGCCTTCATGCCTCTGTCCCAGAATTTTGGAATCCCTTGACTTACTAGTTATTCCATGACTGTGAGAATCATTGATAATGGGCACTCAGCAAATGCATAATGAATTAGATTGAAGGTATGTTTGCATGGTGGTCATTTAGCTATTATCCCCTGGGGTTTTCCAATGCACAATGCAAAGAGAATTCCTAGGCATACTCAGGGTGCCCTAGACCCAGCCTCTGGCTTTGGAAGAAATCAAGGAATTAAGCTTTTGAATCTGAGTTGCATGCTCTTTTCTTAAAGATGAG